>NW_008329677.1:772946-836262 GCF_000622305.1 Nannospalax galili
TATATACAAGTTCATCATGTATTGCTGGTGAAGCAAACTCAGTTGCTTTTGCAAAGTAAAATAAAAAGCGTAAGACAATATTTCTAAAACTGATTCAGAAGGTAAATATTACCACTGAAAGCTGAGAAATCATTTATCCAATAATCTGCTCAAATGAAAATGAAAAAGAAAATCAGATATAGGTGACTCAGAAAATACAGAAAATTCATGCATTTATTTAAGACTTCAAAGGTCACAAAAGACTATATGATTGTGGGCTGCACAGGCTTGGATCCACAGTGAGACGTCTCACATCCAGACTTTGGTGCTAAACTCCAGTCCATCAGCAGACTTGTACCAGCGAGTTCACTGCTAAGCTTTGTCTCTGTGCTCTGAGACCGCTGATACACAAGAAAGAAAACCCCCAACTCCCATGAGTAGCCTGGGGCAGCATCAGAAAGATTTACATTCCAGTTTTAATTTTTATGGAACAACTCAACAATCAAACCTGAAAATAAATGCCAGGCTTGTAACTGACCTTTCATGGCTGCTCCCAAGCTGAACTGAAACATTTCTGAGGGTACTATATCGGCCTCTTGGTGTCCTTGGGTTCCGTATCCGAAGAGCCAAACATCAAACATGGATTAAAAATATTTTGGAAAAATGTGTTAGTACTGAATATGGGCAAACCTTTTTCTGCTTGTCATTATCTCCTAAATAGCATACCATTCATGCAGCATTTACATAGTATTATGTGTTAAAAGTAATCCTGAGATGATTTAAAGCATGTGGAAGGATTATGCAGGCTATATGCAAATACTAAGCCATTTCATGTGAGGACATGAGCACCCTTGGATTGTGATATCCAAGGGGGTCCTGGAGCCCATCCCCTTTTATACTGAGGGGTAACTGTACTTCCTACAAAAACTTACCACCTCACTGCTTGTCACTTATCATTGTTTAACCATGGGAGGTGAATTGTCAGCTCTCAAACTCATAGGACCTTTAACTTTCAAAGCTTGAGTGATTTTGAATAAAAGCTGTATTTAACTGGTATAATCCAATAGCTTTTCAGAAATTTTTTTTTTTTTTTTTTTTTTTTTTCTGTGCTGGGGTTTTACCCAAAGGTTTCAAGCAAACAACAAAGGTACTTAACACCTACACCATAACACAACACCAAAAAGATTTACAAAAAATGGTTTTACCATTTTTTTTTTCAGTGCTGTGGGGATTGACTAAGGTCTCAAGCAAACTAAGCAGGTACTGTACCACTGAACCATAACCACAGCCCAAAAATGGTTTACAAAAATGGTTTTAGCCAATTTATACCCCATAATTCTTAGGATGGGAAGAATCAGAAATAATAACATTATCTTTATTACCAACAGAAGGGATGGGAATAATGGGTATGAGGTAGCCTGGATGCTATAAATGTAAATTTTAAAGAAAACACAGACACCCTATAGTGAGTGGGTTGAATAGTGCCTCCCCTACCCCCAATTCTCCATCCATTCAAATCTCAGAATGTGACATTATTTGGAAGTAGGTTCTTATAGAGGGCTAGATGTATTCTCCCTGCATGTCCAGTGAGCTCTAAGCTCAATGGTTGATGTCTTCCTGGTAAGAGGAGCAGGCACAGGCACAGAAAAGGAGGTAATGTGAAAGCAGAAGCAAATACCAAAGAGAGGCTGCCACAAGCCAGAGCCACCAGAGGCTGGGAACACCATGAAGAAGAATTCTTCCCTGGAACCAGCAGAGGAACATGAGCCTGCTTGTACCTTGGCTTTGGCCTATTGCATCATGAACTGTGACAAACAAATTCCATTATTTTAAGTTGGTGGCACCTTGTTTTTGTTTTGGAAATTTTGTTTCCCAGGGTGGCCTCCCATTAGCTCAAATGATTCTCCTGCTGAGCCACTGGGACTACAAGTGTACATCACCATGCCTAGTTAAGTTCATGACACTTTGTTATAGCAGTGCTAGAGAAATGATGCTCTCCTTGACTCCCAATTTCATCAAAATATCTAAATCCAAACCTTTGCTCTCAGTTTGAGTCACCTGTGCAAAATGAAGATCCTTTTACAACCTGACCTACAGGGGCTCTCCCAGCTTTGAGACTCCCAGTCTATAATTCTCAAACCTGGAAACTGGGGCCTGGAGAGATGGCTCAGCGGTTTCTTAACTGCTGTTAAGAAGCACTGGTTGTTCTTGTAGAGGACCCAGGGTTGATTTCTAGCACCCACATGGCAGCTAACAACCATCCTAAGTTCAGTTCCAGGGGATTCAATGCTCTACTCTGACCTCTACAGGGATACATGACACAGGTACACTTACATGCATGCAGGCGATACACTCATACACTTAAAACCTGAAAACTGACTTGGATGTATTATAAAACTTTTATGTTGAGGTATACTCTCAGGAATTCTGAATTGACTCATCATACGAGTCCCACATGGAATTTTACTGTACATTATAAGGCAGACTCTCTCCTTAGTTAGCTCATGTCCTTGTATGCAGAAATGTCAAATCAACAGCACTCCTCAGAAAGGTGCCTTTTATTCTTTCATGTTCATGTTAAATGTTCCCCCCCAAATGTAATAAGGAGTGCTTGCTGGGCATGGTGGTGTACTTTAAAACCCAGTACTCGAGAGGCAGAGGCAGGTGGATCTCTCTGAGTTCAAGGCCAGCCTGGTGTACATGGTGAGTTCTAGCCCAGGTGGGGCAACAGGGACACCCTTTCCAAAAAGACAAGAAAAAAAAAAAAAAAGAGTGCTTGCTATTGCAAACAGCAGGTAACAGTTCCATGGCATATGTGCCTGTAGGCTGACTTCTGTCTAGAGACAGAGGTGCTGACTATCACGGTTAATCATGTAGCAAATGATGGCTCTCTTGGTTTCATAAATGTCAGAAGTTCCCTGACCCAGGCACAGTAGATAATGTCTCTACTAATTCTTATGAGCAAAGCACTACTGGGACAAGACAAGAAAAAAAAAAAAAAATCACAGTAAAGTTGCAATACTGGAGGCTATACACCATTATACTTGGGTGGCCCAAAGTTGTCACTGCAGCCTTCTCCCAGGGTAAATCCAGTCACCAATGACAACCTGGTCATTGTATGTTCCAGCTCCTTTTCAGCTTGGTGTAAAACTCAAGCAGTAATGTTTGGGAAGGTGGTGGTCAGAACACCAGCAACACCCTGCAAGTGGATGCTGACCTGCCAAGATTCTCCATGGGTGCCTCAGTACATGACCTGGGGTATTTCAGCTGGCTGAAAAATATCAGCAAGGAATGGCACAGTGAGGCAACCACTTTCAACACAGCTGGACCAAAAGAATGAGAGGCTGAATGGACATTCTTAGAGGCTTAATCCTCTCGAGATAAAAGCCAACAGGCCTTTTCACATGCAGCTTAAGAAGATGAGTTTTGCCAGGATGGGCACGTGGGGTAGGAAAAGTGGTAGTGGAGTGAATGATAGAAAGACATAGCATTCTGGCCTGAATCAACAAGCATTTAAGGAAACTCTTAATGTCCCTATTTTTATTCATTTACTTAACAATTTAAGTACCCAGTATGTGCCACATACTGGGTTAGGTGCTGGAATTTTAATTTAAGTTGTATCAATTGCTAAAACAAAAGCTAGGTGCTAACAACTAAATCTGGTATGAATACAAATAAAATTGTCAACACTCTGTGGACCTAGGCACTTCAGAGTGAGATATTCTTTCATAACCTTAGGAAGTATCACTGTCTTCCTGGCCTTTCCAGGGAAACACGGACCAGAATATCCCACATCCTTACATGGTTTCAGGGCCCAGTTGTGCTCAGGCCTGCCACACTTTATAAAAGGACTACCTCCAGTAGGTCCTGCACTTGCAAACTTTTGCAAGCTGCTCACTTCTCCAGGCCTAGCTGACGAGAAAGGGAAGGTATGCTTATTGCTGCTCTCAAAAGCATTTTTGCTAAGCTCTTCTTTTGCTATGATATACACTGATGCTTAATTGACCCAGATGTCCCAATGCAACTGCTTTTCTGCTAAAACAACAGTCAGGGTGGCGGAATGAAATGATTAAATCCTCAAGTTTGAATCTGATTCCATATCCAACCCACTGAGACTGAGGTAGACCCTAATCTTTCTAATTTTTTATTTGTCAGGAGGATGAAATACTCAAATTTAGTCCTATAGGACTATTACATAGATTAGAAATAATTGAGACTTACTGAGGACAGGGGCATAATCTTTTCTAACCCTGGTATCCCAAGATTCAGCCCAAACAATAGGCTAATATATTAAACATGCAAAGAATTTATTGCTTATCATATATGGAAAACCACAAATTCATAGATGCCAGTATTCATTTTTAATTTCTACCTGGATTCTTTAGTAAGAACAACTAGACAAATAAAAAGATGCAGACTGCTTAAACAACAAACAGGTCATTCAATACGTGGGAATCTTTAATCTCATTGGTTATGGGATGTGTGTGTATGGAGTGGGGCTCTATGAAAATCTTAGCAAAGCAAACCCAAACTTTCTAGAATGATGACTAGGAAAGCAAATGCATTTAGAGCAGTGAACTCTTTACAGATGAGCTCCTCTGCCAAGAAGGATGCGGCATAAACAAGTAAGAAGGAGAAATAAAGGTATGAGAATGTTCTAGTATAGAACGAAAATCAGTCTTGGCACTAAAGGAATGACACAGGTTTTAGAAACAAGAATTCCTTCTACAGGGCCTGCTGTGGTTTAGGGTCTCAGCTCTCAATCTCATACCTTGAAGATTCTTAGCTGGGTTTTGTGAAATGAAGAGCTAGAAAGTGATCTATTCTCCATAGTTAATTAGGTTCAGTAAACAACCTGCTTTACATACAGCCCATCAAATATGCAAAGAGAGCTGCTGTGCTTTTCTCATGTTACTTCAGAGCATCCCCCCAGCTTCCTATACCTGTCCTGGGTTTCATCTCCATCTCTTGCTCTTCTATTTCTTTTCCAAAATGGATGCAAAGCAAATAGGAACATAGAGAAGGACCCACACTGAAGGAGAGCCTTTTTGGACTGTCCAAAGATACTGCTCTAACCTTTTGCCTAATCTGAGGAACAGTTTTAACAGTAGCTTAGAATCCTAACATCTAGATGTGGTATGATTAGAGTAACTCCAAGTCTCATTAGAAAGCAGTTTCACCTACTAAAGAATTTCCACAAAATGGAACACAAGAAAACACTGAAGATAATTTTACCATACTGAGAAAACTGTTCTTCACATTGGACTTGTTTTCCTTTACTTTTTAAAATATTTTACTGACTGGCATTAACTCATTGGAAGATTTGTTTATAGGAACTTGTAGGACCCATTTTGGTTTTATTGAAATGTGGTCTAAATATAAATTAGCTATAGATATTGTGTGCTTCTGCTGAATCAAAAATGTATATCATACTTGTGGAAAATTCATAAGTTTACTCATTTATCACTGTAGATGATTATAAAGAATACATTTACAAAATATGAAGGAAAAAACTATGGAAGCTGTTAACCAAGAAATCATGACTACAGTAGGACAGTAGGGACTTTGAAGGGCCTTTTGCCAGTGGAAGGCCAGAAAGCTTCAGTTCTGCGGGCTTCATGGTCACTTCACCTGCACTCAGATTCACTAATCAATGTCCCAATTTCAAGTTCTCTCTGTACCTGCAAAGTACAGTTTAGATTATTTCTACAGGATGGATTTTGTAGCTTTGCAAGGCAAACTAAATGTGGTGGAAATGTTTTACTAAATAGTAATAAAACAAAACATAACAAGTCTTGAAAAAAAATTAACTTTTAGTATTTTTATTTTATGTGCATGAGTGCATTGCCTGCATGTGTGTAAGTGCACCTGTGTCATGCAATGCCCACGGAGGTCAGAAAAGGGGGTCAGGTCCCCCTGGAACTGGAGTTACAGATGACTGTTAACTGCAATGTGGGTGCTGGGAATCAAACCCAGGTCCTCTGCAAGAGTAGCCAGTGCTCTTAACCACTGAGTTATCTCTCTGGCCCTAGACTTGTTTTTTCAAAAAAAGATTTATTTTATTTGCATAAGTGTTCTGCCTGCAAATATGTACGTGCACCACATAGTGCCTGGTGTCTGTGGAGATCTGAAAAGGGCATTTAATACCTTGGAGCTGGAGTTACAGGTGGTTGTGAGCTGTCATGTGAGTGCTGAGAATCAAACCCTGGTGCTCTGCAAGAACAGCAAATGCTCTTAACTACTAAGCCATATTTCCAGATCCTAGACTTATTATTTTTTTAAATATTTTCTTTATTATTTTTATTTTTTTATGTGTATGAGTGTATTGCCTGCATGTATGTGAGTGCACCCGTGTCATGCAATGCCCGCGGAGGACAGAAGAGGCTGTCGGATCCCCTGGAACTGGAGTTACGGACAGTTGTTAGCTGCCACATGGGTGCTGGAATTCGAACCTGGGTCTTCTGCAAGAACAACCAGTGTTCTTAACCGCTGAGCCATCCCTCCAGCCCTGACTTATTATTTTTTAACAAAGGTCCCACATATATGTGTATGTGTATTCCATAGCATGCTTCACAAAATATTATTTTTATTGGCTGTTAAGGATTTCATTTTCAAATACATGGCACATTAGTTGAAATAGTAGGTTCATATTTTCTAAACAGTTTTCTGAATGTCTTCTGAGAGTTTCAACATGCTCCTGTGTATTATGTATACTATAGAAAGAGAAAGACCGCACAGGAGGTTGGCCTCAAAGTATGCATTCACTGAAGTCCTTTCTGGGTGAAGCATTGTACAGAGTACATTTTGGGCAATGCTGCATTGCCCATCAATGATAAGGTAGCACATCAGGGAAGGCCTGTTGCATGGAGACCAAGTGCCTGCCGTACCTTCACCTCTGGGTACACAGTCACTCAGGGTGTCTGGCAATCATAGGCAGAGACATTCAGCCTTCCCCAGTGAGATCCCAGGAGCCAGCCTGTAACTTTTCTCTAAGGTTTTCCCTATGGGTCTAATGAGAAGTCCAAAAGTACCAGGAAACTCTCTTCAAGATTCTTTTTGATGAGGGAAATATCTTTCCAGATTCAAATCATTAGCTGTTTTCTCAAGTGGCAATTTCTTGAAAGAGCTAATTCAGGAGTGCTATTGGGAAGCACCGCCATCATATTACTGTATATCACAGACAACACGTATTGAGCATCTATTATGTGTTTGACACTTTCAAACACATGACTGTTCCCATTTAAACTTATTTTTGAGACAAGGCTTTTTACTACATAGCTCTGACTGGCCTAGAATTGCTTGCAAGAATCTTTCTACCTCAGTCTTTCACGTGCTTTACAGGTTTGTACTACCACACCTGATTTTATTTAAACTTTAAGGCAACCTGTCAGGTAGTACATATGCTTTCCTTATACAGAGACTCATTAGGATGGAAAAACAGCAGAGAGTAAGAAAATTCTTACTTTGGAAAGAAAAATTCTTTTCTTTGGAATATTATAGAAGGAATGCATTCCATATAAACAAAACCAGCATATATCTATACAAACATGAAACTTTAACAAAGCTATTATAAAGGGTAGGCAGACTCTAACTCTATGGAAGTTAAATCTCTAATTATGCCAAAGACACAAACATTTAACGAAAGGATGATGGTCAAGTGTTTAAGAAACCGAAGTAGGCACGATGATAGATACAGCAAGAGTGCTTGAGGAACTGAAGCATGAACTTTGTGGGAGGCCATAGGGCAGAGGATCAGAAGGACTAAGGCATGGATGGCAAGGACAGAATAGCAATGCTCTAGCAAGTAAAGAGTTTTGGAAAGTTTTCCATGACCCGCATGTTATTTTTTAATGGCTAATACTTTAGCATACAAAAAAGCACAGTATTCTCTTTGAACTGTCAACCATTGATAGATGGAGGCTAGGCTGGTAGAATTACGATTTATTTTAAATCTTAAAGGAAAACAACCCTGATTATATTTCAGCATATCACACTTCTTTCTGCATGAAGAAAAAACGATTTGAAATCCTATACTTAAGTATCTCTTCCTTTAGAAAGTCAATGAAAAATACCATATGCATTAATTTTGAGACTATCACAGCAAGTGACGTTACAAAGAACGCTGAAGAGATTTAAGTACAGACAACTAGGTCATTCTCTAGTCTGCAGAAGATACTTTGTTATCATGGGCTTATAAGGAGTAATTAACAGAAATAAAGTCAGCAGCCATTTAATATTTCTACACTCCAAGGTAAATGCTTGAAAAAAACAACCAAATGACTTCTTGGAACTTCAGTTTGGGGATCATCTATGTTTCTTCTATTAACAACAACAAACAGTCAAGTGGGGACCCTGTCAAAGTTTTCTCAAAATGAAGAATAAAATCACAATGAATGGGGCTGGAGAAATGACTCAATGGTTACGAACACTGGCTATTCTTCCAAAGGACCCAAGTTTGGTTCCCAGCACCCACATAGCAGCTAACAACCATCCAGTTCCAGGAGATCAGATGCCTTCTTCTGGCCTCCAAGGGCACTACACACATGCAGGCAAAACACTCATACACATAAAATAAAAACAAAAAGAAAATTTAAAAACTCAAAAACCAAAAAACAAAATAAAACAAAAAAAACCCAAACCCATAATGAACATCACTGGGGAAAAATGTTTAAAGAAAAATCTCTGTACATTGGAGTGAAATACTACCTATATAGATAATAATTACTCTACTTGTAAACTCCATTTTGAGAACTAGAGTTCATCACAGAAACTTGAGTTAAAAAAAAAATCACCCATGCCATGAATTCTATTACCATAAAGCAAGCTATTCTTCTCTGCTTATAAACAAAGAGCAAAACCACCATGTATGCAGATGCACGCCTTGGTACCTCAGTGCAGTGGTGTGTTTACTTGTATAAATATTTAAAGTCAAACCTTTGAATTTATAATGAAGTAGCATACCACTTTACAAAATAAGGAACTAGTAAATTTAGATGTACAACAAATAGGATTCTGTTTAGAATACTAATTGCTGCTGCTGATATTCAAAACCTAAAAAAAGTAATGACATAATTCAGATTCCATCTATAAACATACCTAATACATGTGCAGAAATTTTAATACATCTTGATGAAGCATGATTAGCAAAAATTCGAAATTGTGAGACAGACTTTTTAACTGAGACATAGTGAACTTTCGAGTACACTTTCCTTGATCTTATTTTATATGGTATACTTTTAATTACTATAGGAAGGAAGAGTAAAATCAGAAACACCAATTGTTTGTCATCTAACTGGGTACTCCCCCAGCCAACTGATTGTCCTCACCTGGCCACTGGTTCTGAAAGGCTGCATGATGGAGGATGCTTATAGGTGTGAATGTTTAACATCACAATGAAAAGCTCAAAGGACATAATTGTTTGCCACCTTGGGTTGTATTGACATAGTTTGTAAGCTATGTTTTTATAATCTATCTCCTATTTACAATGCAGTAGTTGAATATATTGGCTCTTAGCGAGGACCCACCGACAACTCACCTAGACTGTTCTGATTATGCAGTAAGCCTATATTCTATATTTGAGACATCAGGCACTTGTAGCTTTACCTGTGACTGGGGTTGCTGTAGCCATGCTGTCTTCCTTGCTCTCATCTCTGCAGCCACTTGAAACTTCTAAGAATTGAAAACACAATAAACACATACTCCAAAGTTATGGAACAGATTTGATTTTTAGTGCTAGAGATGGAAGTTAGGGCCTCATATAGCTAGGCAAGCTCTCTACCACTGAGCTCATCTCCAACCCTAAACGTGGGGTTTTAATGACCATTTCTTTTATTTTTCACTGTCTCTTTACTTACTGTTTTTGTTAGTTTATTTCTTGTTGAAATGGGACTGCCAAGTAGTTGCTTTGTTAAGATTTCATAACTGGGGGCTAGCAAGATGACTCAGCAGTTAAGAACACTTGCTGCTCTTGCAGAGGACCTGGGTTTGGTTCCCAGCACCCACATGGCAGTTAACAACCATCTGTAACTCCAGTTTCAGGGAAATCTGACACCCTCTTCTGACCTCCACAGGCATTGTACACACAGGTGCACATACATGCAGTCAAAACTTATACACATAAAATAAATTAAAAAAAAAATAAGCCAGGTGTGGTGGTACATGCCTTTAATCCCAGTACTTGGAGGCACAGGCAGGTGGAGCTCTGTGAGTTTGAGGCCAGCCTGGTCTACGTAGTGAGTTCCTGGCCAACTGGGGCTACAGAGAGACTGTCTCAAAAAAGACCAAAAAAAATTTTTTAAATAAAATATTAAAAAAAATTTCATAACTTAGCCAAGTGTGGCCTTTAATCCCAGCACTCCGGAAGCAGAAGCAGGCAGATCTCTGTGACATGGAGGCCAACCTGGTCTATATAGTAAGTATGAGACCAGCTGAGGTTACAGTGAAACCCTGTCTCAGAAAAGCAAAAAAAGATATCATAACTTGTGAGCATTTATTTCACTAGAAATTTAAGAGAACTACAATTAGGTCTCCCATTTCTGTCAGGCTGTGAACATAGAGAGTGAACTAGAAAGTGATATAAAACAAATTATATGCCTTAAACCAAAGCTATCCTCTAGTTACTGGTATTATATAGGTATGCCTTGAGAAAGAGATGTTGCATTGACTCTGAACGCCTTTTTCTGTGGGCAGACTGTTTAACAATAGTTACCTTGTTCCCTTGTAAGAACACTGTTGAGTCGCAGAGCGGGTTTTGCTTCCTTTATTCCACTATTGTCATTCAGAATAGATGGCAAGCTGCAAGATGATTCATTACTGTGAATAGCCGACCTATGGTCACACTCTTCTATAAGGGCTTTTTTCAATAATCCTGTTGCCTACAGTGTTTCAAAGAAAGCACAAAGAAATCAAAACAAATTGGAATCCCATTCCCCTTGCTCTCAAAGATTCAGACTTCAAATATAACTTTAGGTTAAGCTTTACTTAGGATTTAATTTACTTCCTGACATTAACGAAAATTAAAATGTCCTCAAGATAAAAATAGCACCTGGTTACTTCTAGCACACTTTAATTCTATACAACAATTTTCATTCATAATATATACTTTTGAAGACTGACTCTTATGCTCCATACAAATGGTCTACTTGTGAAGTAGACATCTGAGATGAGGTTGCCTCTCTACCTGAGCTAGTTATTCTCCCTTCAACATACACAAAACTCAGAGCCTCAGACCACTGTTCTGAAAGAAAGATTTACTTTTGTATCTCAAGAATCCTGCTTTCTCCCAATAGGAAGATGGAAGAAAAACTGACTGATAAAGATGCAATGAACAGAAGTTAGAGAGATGGCTCAGTGGCTAAGAGCACTTTTTGCTCTTGCAGAAGACCTGGGTTTGGTTCCCAGCACCCATATCAGGCAGCTCTAGTTCCAGGGGAATCCAATGCCCTCTTCTGGCCTCCTTGGACACTGCATGCATGTGATGCACATACAGGCAAGCTGGCACACACACAAACACATAAAAAGAAATTTTTAAAAAGATGTATTGAGAACCAAGAGTGGTGGTGCATGCCCTTAATCCCAGCACTCAGGAGGCAGAGGCAGGTGGATTCTGTGGGTTCAAGGCCAGCCCTGTCTACATAGTGAGTTCTAGGAGAGCTGGGGCTACAGGGAGACTCTGCCTCAAAAAGACAAAAAGACAAAAAAAAAAAAAAAAAAAAAAAAACAAGACTTCAATTAAGGAAAAAGACAGTCTACACTTGCATTTAAGTCTGCTGAGTAGCTGGGGAAACTCACCTGCTCCCTGCTTTTTTTTTTTTCAAAGAGCATTGATGAGAGACAGATTTTATCATAGCCTTTGTGAGAGGTAAGGTGAAGAAAAACAGCAATTAATAGAACCTAAGTTAACAGGTCTTCTAATTCCAGGTTAGTACTTTGCTCCCAAGACATAAAAAATATGGTAGTTACAGAGTTAGATGTTTACTAGATAATCTCTGATCACACTGTCCATTGCTAGAGTGTACACTTTCTATTAGAAAGTGATGATATGCTCAGCCTCAGTGGTAGCGATGATGGTAGTGGCTAACTTGCTGTTTGATGACAACGGCAAAAAAAGAAAACCCTGCAAGAAAGAGACCCAAGATATCACAAGCTAATATGAAGAGCAGGACTGGACAAAGCTTCCCAGGCTATATGTAGTTGAGTGTATGGGTATCATAGCATCTGTTTCATGAACATGGGGAAAAAGAGCAATCATTCTTTGTGATTAACATGGAAGAAGGTGAAGATGCTTGGAGGGGAGAATCACTGAAGTAGAGCATGGGAGATACAGCCCTCAACCTTTTAGCTCAGAAGATTCTTCAAGACCATTACCTTTGGCTCTTATATCCTTGCAAGGCTCTTTCCTTCTGACCTCCTTTGGGCTGTTGGACCCACAGGAGCTGGAGGAGCTGGTTTTGAGGTGGTGGGTTGAGGAGGTGTAGTCCTTGGCCAATAAACTTGGTGTCAAGTTAACCTTATAGCCAGGATCTTGTAGTGCAGTCCCAGTGAGTAGTAATACCTTTTCCTCTATTTGAATAAATCATCCCTGGATTTTACATCAGTTGTGACAACTCTGTGAGGATGACCTGCTCAGAACTTGTTTCTACAGACTGGGATATAGACATGGAGTCCTCCTGAAGTCTAGGCCCAGGCCAACTCTCATCACTGGCTGTCATCATGATGTCCCAGCAGCATATATCCACATCTTTACTGCGTTCAATTCTCAAGACTGCTAGGGAGAGAACACCTGTCCATATGCTTTTTGACCCATCCTGATCTTGTCTGCTTGCACCCAGAAATCCTAGATACAAGCCTGAGAAAATGAAAATTTTAGCTTTTACTACAAGATTTAGAAGATTTTTTAAAAATTCACACTTTAAAATGTTTGGCTTGTATCTAGGATTTCCGGGAGAACTCTGTTTTTCTAAATTATGATATCTTACATAATAGATATAAGTAATTTCTTGACCTATTAATAACAGTCTTAGCACACATTTTGAAAACAAAATTGTTAAAGGACAGTTCAAGTTTTCCTACTACCTACAGTAGAATTTGTAGATCATAAAGTTTAATAGGTTTCTAAGCAATTTAAAACAAGTACCTTCATAATTCCTGCCTTCCCTGAATGCTGACACTGTTCTGGAATACTAGTGTCTTAGATTTCATTTCTTTACTCCCCTAATGCAAGTTACCAGGACTGAAGTGGAGTCACTATGTCAGATTAACAAACTGGAGCCAAGAGACCATGAAAAATGAGCCCTCTTGCACATATGCCTATAGCAGGGTCTATGCAAAGAAGTCCTCAAAGCTGCAGTATTACAGATAAACCACCTGCAGTATTCCAAGTAAACTGCTTGCACAAAGAACACTTGCCTAACGACTGCTGCCTCTACTACTGAGGTAAACACAAACTCCTATAGCCAGAGGCCTTTGTTTCAAGGTAGTTAAGTAGATGCCTCCTTTTTCCCAAACACTTCTCTTTGAAAGTTTCCCTTTGCCCCAACCCCTTTTGGTGCACCTATGTCTACCACAGCAGGTGTATTAGGACTACAAATCTTCGTGTCCCAAATGAACTCTGCTTTGGAGAACTGGTCTCCCTGTTGATCATTTAGATGGACACTTTCACAGATGACACACAATTGATGTGCTATGTGTCAAATTCATATAAGAAATGACTTGAGCTTAGTTTGAATTGGGCTTCAAAAGACCACAGAATAAAATGTAATAATATTACGAACAAATGTCTAATAAGTCCCTGTGTGCTTGATAAAAATAACACCATTGCCACTGTGTGAGGCCCTCTTTTCCATGGTGACAGTCATATTGTGGTGGACATATGACATTGTTGGTTTATTTTGCATAGTTTATCTCATTTTTCTTCACTACTAAATATTCATCTCCAGGAGTTTTTAGTTTTCTGATAGAAATGTTCATAAAAGGATTAATCTTTGAAGAGAATTCTATAGATAATTTCTCAAAGATGAGTATTTTATATTTCTGAAGATTTTGGTGGATGGTCAAATTGCAACATGGAAATAGGTAGCTTGATGCTATTGGATCATGGAGGCAACAGACAACAGTGTATTTGCCCAGTGTATCATCTGTGAAAGAATCAACAATATATGCCCCTGAAAAACAGGGAATGCTAATAAATGGACAGAGACACAAGTCAGCCCTTGGACAAGAACCAGTCATGGGATTTCTACTTAAAAAAACAAAAAAACAAAAACTTCCGCCGAGAAAGGAAAAACATCTAATACATTGTGTGTATGTGTGCACACCTGGATATGTTTACAGGTAGATGTGAGCAGGTGCAGGTGTGTGTGCACACATGTAGAATCCAGAAGACAACCCTGGGTCATTTCTTAAGCACTGTCTTCCTTCAATTTTTTTAATTTATTTTTATTTTATGTGTATGGGTGTTTTGCTTGAATGTATGTAAGTATACCATGTGTGTGCAGTGCAGTGCCCATGGAAGTCATAATAGGGCATCAGACCACCTGGAACTGGAACTGGAGTTACAGATGGTCGTTAGCAGGCAATGTAGGCGCTAGGAGCTGAACCCAGGTACTCTGAAAGAGCAGCCAGCGCTCTAAACCACTAAACCATCTCTCTAGCCCCTGTTTCTTTCCTTCCTTCCTTCCTTCCTTCCTTCCTTCCTTCCTTCCTTCCTTCCTTCCTTCCTTCCTCCCTCCCTCCCTCCCTCCCTTCTTCCCTCTTTCCCTCCCTCCCTCCTTCCTTCTTTCTTTCTTCCCCCTCCTTCCTTCCTTCCTTTCTTCCTTCCTTTCTTACTTTCCTTTCTTTCTTTCGAGGCAAAGTCTCCAAGTAGCCCTGGCTAGTCTGGAACTTACTATTTAGACCAGACCTGCCTCCATCTCAAAGAGATCCTCTTGCCTCTGCCTCCTGATTTTTTGACAAGGTCTCTCAGTGGCCTGGAGTGTGCCAAGTAGGCTAGATGGCAGGGCAGCAGCCCCAGGGATCCAACCATCTCTGCCTCTCTAGCACTGGGATTACAAGTACAGCTTTATCATGCTCAGTTTATTTTCACATGGGATCTGGAGATGGAACTCAGGTCTTTTTTTTTTTTTTACTGACTGAGCCATCTCCCAAGCTCTGTAATACATTCTTAAGATATATACTTTGCAGATGTTCCAGAAATGTGTATTTCTGAGGAATCCCCAATTTGAAAGAACTTATCTATTAGTGAGGACACTACCTCATAGCTGCAAAGGAACAAAAGCCCAGAGCACAGTTATAAGAAGAAGCTGCTTTGCACATCTCACTTTGGGACAAATGGGTTCTGCAGACTGCAGCTCACCCTCTGAAACAACAGTTTTTTCAGGGACCTTTGGATTATGCTCATGAATAGACTATGCACAGGCTTAAGCCTGTATGCTACTAAGGCTCTCTTCACATTAGAGATGCCTTTGGGGCTCATGAAGAGAAAATGGAGAGTGTTTCATTGTTCTCAGTGGTTTGAAGCCTAAGCAATACTAACAAGTGAGCTCCCCACTTCTCTGCCTTCCCAGCACCAGGAGATAGATTTGGACTTTAATGGCAGTGCATATACTGTCTACAGAATGAGTGGTGTTGACATCTCCATATTTCAGATCTAACAGCAGATAAACTGTTCTATCAATTTCACTGAGTAGTATTCTTAAAATTGCTCAATTTGTATTTTAAAAGTTCTTATAGATCAGTAAGAAAAAACAAATAGAAAAATGAAAAAAGAGCACAAACTGGTAAATTATAAAAGAAGAAATACAGATGGTTAACAAATATAGGAAAAATGGTTGACCACAATTCTAATAAGGTCAAATGAACAAAAAAATCGTATATCATTATCACCTCTCAAATTGGTTTCAAAAAAGGAGCTGATGATTTAGTTTCAGAAAGTGATATTTTTCATCCATTATTGCTAACTCCATGACCCTTCCAGAGTGAGATCTGGTAATGCATACCAAAAACCTGAAAGATACCTTTGACCTGATAATTCTATATCTAGGAATTCATTCCAAGAAAATATCATGAATATTTGAAAAACTTGAACAGATGCTCTCTGAAACTTGCTTAGTGAAGGAAAAAGAATAAATTTAAACGTTCCAATAGGCAACCAAAAGAAGAATGGACAGGGGACTGTGTAAAGTCATTTGAAATGAAATAGAACATGTGTTAGTATTAAAGGAAATTAATATTGTGACAAGTAGGAAAAAGAAGGTTCATATACAACAATATAACACATGCTTGTCAATTTGTGTGTGTGGGTACTGTGGGTCAAACTCAGAGCCTTGTGTGTGCCAAGAAAGTACTCTACCATTGAGTTACATGCTAGCCCTGCTTGTCAATATTTTAAATATTAAAGGCCATACACCTCAATGTCAGGATTATATAGAGGTAGTAGGACAGGGGTAGTTTTTATTTGACACTTCAAAGTTTGGTTTATTTTCTGCTTATTTTTTTAAAGAGACCATCCAAATCTAAAGGAATCTGACTTCTGTAAGGGCAGTATGGATTAAAAGAAAAACTGAGTATGAAAGCATATGGTGAAATTAAATTCCCTTCTATATGCAAACGATCGATTAACACAGTGACTGAGAAGCAATGGCAGTGGATGAGAGTCCCTGGCACACAGATTCAACTACTTCTTCTTTAAAATCCTTCCTTCTGGACACAGTGAAGTATTTTTAAGTTTAGAGAGATACACAGGCACTGTTACAAGTTATATTTTAGTTTAAGGAAGGGATTTTATTCATGTAGCAATTAAAAGAAATGAGCATATATTCACAAAAGCCAGCAAACAAATATTCAGGAAATATAAGAAAACAATCCATCACTTAGGGAATATGTCTTCCTGGTGGAATAAGATCTGTGTGGGGCAGGACTGGACCTGTTCTGAATGACATCAGTAAGCTTCTCTTCTGTGTCAGAGTTCTCCCATGTGGAAAGAGACATCACTTGGGAGAAAGGAATATTAAGCCACCTTGTATTTTAATGATGTACCCAAATCATTTTTTTCTACATAAGTAATTACAATTTTTCCTGAATTAAAAGCATGAAACTCAATTATGTAATTGCTTAACAGGTTATGCAGGTGCTGAGAGATCTTATCTGGCCTCCAGGGGACACTGAGTTTCCACAGCTTTGGTGATGTATTTACTCATGAGAAGGGATTGACTAGAGCAGATAGCACAGGGACTCACAGGTAAACATCATTTACATATGGCCATTTTAATTAGTCATTTATCCAAGAGATCAAAGTAAATACTTCTGAGCCTCACTAGACTCTCAACAAAATAATTGCTAATCAAGCTTTCTTAAATTTTCAAAATAACTTTTTAAGATTTAATCTAAAGAGAGATATTTAACCCACAGTATTTACTAAATGTGTATGTACACTGTTCCACACGCAGAAACAACTCAGATAATTTATTTCACTAATCATGAAAGGATGATGAGGGCTAGGGATGTAGCTTAGTGGTAGATTTATGCTTAAGTCACATAATTGTTCTATGATAAACCATGACAAGAATTCTAGAGCCAGGAATGGAAACACAGTCTGTTTGAATTCTAGAACTATTTACTAACCCTCTACTATAACATTTCCAAAACTAAAGTTTCTGAGATTTTTAAAAATTAAAAAAAAATTGCAAAGGACAGTTGATCAACACTCATTTCATCTTCAACACAGATGTCATTGATATACTCGAACAAAGACAGAAAACAATGTTATTACAAAATAGTGCTAAATAGGCAGGTTGTAGTGGTGTAGGCTTGTAATTCCAGTTGTCAGAAGACTGAGGCAGGAGGACTGTGAGTTTGAGGCCAGCCAGAGCTACACACCAGCCATTTGTCTTTAAAAAAAAAAAAAAAGTATATTCCTTAACACGGATGGAATGGATCTGAAAGCACAAATGATACCATGTGTGGAACAAAATCAATGGTTATTATAGAGTCATACATAAAGTAGTAAAGTGAAAATGCACAGGAAGGATATATACAAGATTAGCTTTGAAAAGGGTATAGAATCATTAAGCAGCACATAGGAGGATGCATTTGTAACTGCAATAATTTATTTCTTCCCCCTAAGGAAAGGGGTAGAGAGAATTAGGAGAAGCAAAAGAGGAAAGGACAGAAGAAAGGAGAAAAGATGGGTAAAGGGAAGAACTGAGAAAAGGGACAGGGGGATAGGAAGTGGAGGGGCAGAAGGGGCTCAAGAGTTTGAAATTTACTGGGTGTAATGGCAATGATGTAAAGGTGTGAATCTGGACTATGGGCACTGGGTTGGTGGGTTCATATGAATACCATATTCATGTATATCTGAAATGCTAAAAGAGGTCTACTTCCTTTTCATTGGAGAGGCAAGGAAAGGAGGGGTTAAGGAGGACTGAGGTACTCTTTGAAATAAATTCACAGGCTGTTCACCTTAGAAGCAAAGTGTCACCTGACTTTTCCAGGAAATGACAATTGCTTTGATGGGCACTCTAAATCTGAGCTCTGGTTCCCTCCTAGTGCTTTCCTTGGGAATTGCTCCACTGTGTCCAATATCTGTTCAGCAGGCTTAAATTCTCCCTCCGAACCAGCTCCAAAGTTAGACTCTTTCTACCTCTTACCTGAATCCTGACAGGACCCCCTCTTCCACTGTCCAAAACCAAACAGATGAAATTCTCCAGGGGTCTGGAGAAAGTATTCTAGTCCTGCTCAAAGGCCTACAAGACCTTTCCAAAACCTACTAAACTAAACACAATTTCCCTAGTGTGGGGCCAGAATATTACACACTATAGCCCCAAATGATCTCCCAGGCTTCTCCTTCTATAATCCCAGACTTGAGTCTACTCTTGTCACAAGAATGTCTCCATTGTGGGGCTAGAAAGATGGCTCAGTGGTTAAGAATGCATACTACTCTTGCAGAGGACCAAGTTTGGTACCCAGCACCCACACTGGGTGGCTTTCAACCATCTGTAACTATAGCACAAGAGGATCCAATGCTCTCTTCTGGACTCTGTGGGGACCTGTACTCACTTGCCCATACCACTCCCCATCATAGACATACACATAATTAAATCTTTCAAAAATAAAAAAGAATGGCTCTATTGCTTGAATATACATTGGGTTTCCTAGTCTGCTCTTAGGTTCATGAAAGTCCTTTCCTGTGGCCCCAAACATCTTCCCCACTCTCACTCTGTCAACAGCCTAGTTTTTAAGGGTTATCTTACATGCTCTTCTCCATTATAAAGTCTCCCTTACTGCTTCTTCAGGTGGCTGAGCTCCCTTTCTGAAGCCCTGCAATTTTTTTTTGTCATCTTATTACATGCATCATGTTAACCACCCCCAGAAGAGAGCCAAATTTTATGGATTTCTTTCCTTCCAATGGATATGAGTTGGTACCTGTGTACAAGAATGGATCAAAAATATATTTGTTGGATTAACATCAATGATCTTACAATATTTTAAAGTATGGAATACAGAGAGAAAACCAGAATGTTACAGATGCTTCTAAACTCCTCTGAAAATGTGGTACATATATGTACTTAAGCTATCTCTGGGACCTGAATTAACATTGTCAGGAGTTGGATTCTTCCAAAAAACATTATGCAAAAGTATAAGATCAGAAAGTTAAAAATATATCAGTATAGAGAGAAAACCAGAGTGTTACAGATACTTCTAAACCACCCTGAAAATGTTGTGGCACATACATGTATTTAAGCTATCTCTGGGACCTGAATTGACATTAGGTCAGAAGTTGTATCCTCCACAAAACTTTATGCAAAAGATGCAAGATCAGGATGTTAAAAATATATTAGTCAGTCATAAAATTTTACTTATTACTGTTCTGATTTTTCAAGTATGTTTATCATTAAGAATATACTATTCCCACAAATGAATAACTTAAATAACTTTGGAACTTATTATTTTTTAATAAAAATTACTAGTCCTTGTTTTTGACTAATAGCCTTACCTACCTCTTCCTTTAGGGAACTATCATGCTCTTTCACATACTGGCATTGTGTCCTCACTAAGCCCCAATCTGGTACTTGTTCAGATCTGTAAAACAGAAACAGGAGACATACTATAGATTTGCACATGTATGTAGAAATGAGTGACTTATAAGAGTCTCATTTTAAAAGGCCTTACAGTCAAATTACTAGAAGAAACGTTATCTAGAAGAGTTTGGAACCCAACATATTTGGGACTAACAAAACTTTGTGTGCATCTCCCTCCTGCCCCTGTGTGTGTGTGTCTGGGTGTGCTCACCCAAGTGTGCACATGTGGAGGACAGAGGACAATGTTCAGTGTCTTCTATCACTCTACATTATTTTCCATTTTTTTGAGAGAGGGTCTCTCCCTGAACTTGTTTCAGCCAGACTGGCTCTCTAGTGAGCCCTCAGAATCTGCCTATCTCTTCCCCCAACCCCAGATCTGGTGTTACAGATACATGCCACTATGCCTGGCTCTTTTACATGGGTGCTGTGGGGTCTGACCTCAGGTTTTCACATTTGTACAAGAAATACTTTACCCACTGAGCTATCTCTGCAGCCCCTCTTTGTTTTTAACTTAAATTGGTTATGTTATTGCTAACAAGCATTCTCAACTTTGGCTGCACATGGAAGCTTCGAAAAGTCTGGGTACCTAATGCTGCTCCTATTGAGTCTCATGAAATTGGTCCAGGCAACTGACTAGCCACTGGGGTATTTTAAGACTCACAGAATGATTCTCAACTGCAGCCACGAACTCTGAAGCATGGAATAATCAGTCTCCTACATGCCATTAAGAGACAGTGAGCACATCTCCATCTCAACAACAGCTTTTTTGGTTACATTTTTTATTATGATTCACTTATAATTAAAAAAATAAGATACTAAAAGTATGTGTTTATTGCTGAAGCGACAGTTTTGCTATACTAAAAGGAATCCAGCTTCTTTAATGAAATGCTCAGGCAGGTCTGGAACATCATGCTGTATAAGAAAGTAAGGAAGTTTCTAATGATTACTGAGGAGTGACCTGTCTTGAAAGGGTCCTCTCAATGATGAGAGAATTTGCGCAGCAAAAGGAATACTGATTGCAATGCACTGAAACACAGTAAATTCATAAAAATTCATGAGTTCATTTAAAAATGAAAAAATAAAAAGAAAATTAAAAAAAACAAAAACTTTTGGATTTAGGAAAAAATATATGTACCTATGCACACACAGACATATATTGTTTGATGCATCTAGGATCTAGAAATGAGAGAAAATACATGTTATCTGTCTGAGTTGGGCTCATTTTTCTTAATATGATCATCTCTGGTTGTATCTGTCTTCCAGCAAAGAGCATAATTTCATTCTCTATGGCTGAATAAAACTCCACTGCATATATGTATTACATTTCGTTTATCTGTTTGCCTGTTGGCAAATACCTAGGCTGGTTTCATAACTCAATTACTGTGAAGTGTTTCAATGAACATACATGTGCAAGTATCTATGTGGTATGTTGACTTAGAGTCCATTCAGTATATACCTAGGAATGGTACAGCGGGGTCATAAAATGGTAGTTTTATTTTTGTTTTTTTGAAGAACTTCCTTACTGATTTCCATAGTGCCCAGACCAATTTACATTCCCACCACTTGTGTATAAGACTTTTCCCTCCAATCTTCCCCATGTTCCACATCCTCGCCCGCATTTGTTTATTTGCTTAGTGATAATCATTCTCAGTGGGATAAGATGGAATCTCAGTGCAGTTTTAATTGCATATCCCTGATGGCTAAGGAATATTTTTCCATATGTTTATTGGCTGTTTATACTTCATCTTTTGGGAACTATTTCATTCCCATTTATAAATTTTTAGTTTTTTTGAGTTCTTTATATTATCTAGATATTATTTCTCTGTCAGATGTTGAGCTAGTAAAGACCGCCCCCCCCCATTCTGTAGTCTGTTTCTTTAAAAAAAATTTTTTTATGCTGGGTATTGTGGCACAGGCCTTTAATCCCAACACTCGGTAGGCAGAGGCAGGCTGATCTTTGTGTGTTCAAGGCCAGCCTAGTTTACATAATGAGTTCCAGGCCAGCTGGGGCTACAGGAAAACCCTGTCTCAAAAAGAGCCCCCCCTAAAATTTTTATGTGTATGAGTATACTGCCTGCATTTGTGTAAATCTATGTCATACAATGCCCACGGAAATCAGAAAAAGGTATTGGATCGCCTGGAACTGGAGTTATGGATGGTTGTTAGCCGCCATGTGGGTGCTGGGAATTGAACCTGGGTCCTCTGCAAGAGCAGTCAGTGCTCTTAACCACTGAGCCATCTCTCCAGTCCCTGTGGTCTGTTTCTTTACTTGTTATTTCCTTGCTGTGTAGAAGCTTTTTGAGTTCATGCAATCCCATCTCTCAGATCTTTGTATTATTCAGTGAGCTACCGGAGTCTTTTCCACAAAGTCCTTCCTTTCGCCTGTATCTTGAAGTACTTTCCCTATGCTTGCTTTTAACAGTTCAGACTTTCAAGTCTTGTATTAAAATCTTTGATCCATTTTGAATTGATGTGTGTGTGTGTGTGTGTGTGCAGGACAAGAGACAGGGGTCTAGTTTCACTCTTCTACATATGGATATCCAGATATTTCAAGCACCATTTGTTGAATTTTTCTCCAATGTGTTTCGGGACACTTTGTCAAAACCAGGTAGCTGTAGCTGTGTGAATTTAGTAATGTGAGTCCTTTAGTCTATTCCATTGATCTATGTGTCTAGGCCAGTGTCATGCTGTTTAGTTATTGTGGCTTTGTAGAAGAACTTGAAATCAGATATTGTGATATCCCTAGCATTATTCTTTTTGCTCAGGATTGTTTGGCTATTTAAGGTCTTCTATACCTCCCTATGAATTTTAGATTTTTTTGACCATTTCTGTGAAAAGTATTTTAGGAATTTTGATACAGATCACATTGAATCTGTAGATTGATTTTGATAACATATCCATTTTCAGTGTGCTAAGTCTATTGATCTAGGACCATGAGAAGTTTTTTTGTCTTCCATTGTCTTCTTCAATTCTTCATTGTTTTAAACTTTTCATTATACAGGTCTTTCACTTTCTTGGTTAGGTTTATTCCTAGGTATGTTTTTTATTAAGTTATTGTGAGTTCCCAATTTCTTTCTAGCATGTCTATTATAGGTATATATGAAAGCTACTGATTTTCACATGTTGACTTTGCACCCTGCTACTTTGCTGAAAGTGGGTATCAGTTCTAAAAGTTTTCTGGTGAAGTCTCTAGAGTCTCTTATATATACATCACATAATCTGCAAATAAGGATAATCTGACCTCTTTTCCTATTTGTATACCTTTTATTTCTTTCTCTTGACTTAATTGCTGTTAAGTCTTCAAGCATTATATTAAGAGTGGAGAAAGTAGGTATCTTTGTCTTGTCCTGATTTTGGTGGAAATGCTTTGAGATCTTCCTCATTTAGCATAATATTAACTATAGATCTGTCATATATAGTTTTTATTATGTTGAAGTATGTTCCTTCTACTCCAAGTTTCTTCGGGGATTTTAGTTGGACTTTGTCAAATGTCTTTCCTGCATCTACTGAGGTTATCATGGGGTTTCTGTCCTTGAGTCTATTAATGTATTACATCAACATACTGATTTCTAAATGTTGAACCATCCTTGCATCCAGAAAAATATAAATGAAGAACACCTGGTCATGGTGCAGCTAGCTGAATTCAGTTTACAAGCAGCTCATTAAGAATTTTTCCATGCATGTTCACCAGGAAAACAGGCCAATAATTTTCTTTTTTTGTTGAGTTCTTTTTCAGTTTTTGGCATTTGGGTAATCCTAGCTTTGTAAAACTGAGTTTGGAAATGTTCCTTCCTTTCCATTTTACAGACTACTTTAGGAGTTGTTGGTGTTACTTCTTTAAAGGTCTGATAGAATTCAGCTGTGAATCCTTTGGGCATGGGCTTTTTTTTTTTTTTTTCCCAAATTTCTGCCAGTGGGGAGGTGAGGACTATTACTGTTCCAATCTCATTTCTCATTATATATCTACTTAAGTTGTTTAAATCCTCTTGACTTACTTTTGGTAGGTCATAGGCATTCATTTTCTAATTCATTTTAATACAAGTTTTCAAAGTATGCCCCAATGAACCTCTGAATTTCACTGGTATCTGTTTTAATGTCTCCTTTTGCATCTCAAATTCTTTGAATTTTTATTATTAGTCTGGCTTTCTCTTTCTCGATCTCCCTCATCCTCAACTCCCCCCCCCCCAAAAAAAAACAGAGTCGCACACTGCAGCCCAACTTACTATGTAGCCCAAGTTGACCTTAAACTTACTGTGATCCTCTGCTTCACCTCCGGAGTGCTGGGATTATATGTCCAGTGGTGCAGTGGTGGGTGGTGCTCTCTTCCTCCCACCCCATTTCTGTTAGTAGTTAGTTTGGTGAAGGGCTTACCAAACTTATTTATCTTTTCAAAGGACCAATTCTTTGTTTAATTAATTCTTGGTATTACTCTTTTTTTTTTCATTTCATTACTTTTTGTTTTGAATTTTATTATTTCTTTCAATCTACTGATTTTGAGTTTGGCTTGTTCTTGTTTTTCCAAGATCTTAAGGCACATCATTAAACTATTTCAGTTTCTGGATTTAAAAAAATATAGGTCTGGCTGACATGCCTATTGGTGAGCAAAATACTGAAGTACCCAGAATTATTATGTTTAGGACAGTATGTGCCTTTATATCCAATAGTGTTTACTTTATGAACTGGATATATGAATATTCACTGCATATATGTTTAGAATTATAGTATCCTCTTGATGGATTGTTTTCTCAATCAATATGAAGTCATCTTCTTTCTCTCTTCTGAGCAATTTTGGTTTGAAGTCTATTTTACCAGATATTAGTACTGCTAGACTTGATTGTTGAAGTTCCTTGGAAGGAATGCCTTTTTCCATCCTTTACCTTAAGCTGTTTGTCTTTGTCAGTGAGGTGCACCTCTTGAAAGGCAACAAATAGATGAGTCCTGTTTTTTAATCCAATCTGTTAGCTGGCGTCTTTTGATTAGAGGATTGAGACCATTAGCATTCCGAGTTATTATTGAAAAGCATTCACTTATTCCTATCATTCTGTTGTTTTTATAATCCTTGGCACTTTCCTATTCCTCATCTGCTTATTTATTGTTCAATGAGAATGATTCCTTCCTGTGGTCCCATGGATGTGTTTGCTATCACTGTAAAGGACCCCTTCAAGTATCTTCTAAGTGCTGGCTTAGTAGTCACAAATTCCTTTAGTTTGTGTTTATCTTGGAAAGGTTTTTTTCTCCTTCAATCATGAAGGACAGCTTTGTTGTATATAGTAATCTGGGTTGGTAAATTATGGTCTTTCAGTGCTTGAAATACAATATTCCATTTCCTCTTAGCTTTCACACTTTCAGCTGGGAAATGTGCTGTTATTCTGATGGGTTTGCTTTATGTGTGACTTGGAGCTTCTCTCCTGAATATTTCAAATATTATTTGTCCTGTGTTTTAACTACAACATGTCACGGGGAGGTGCTTTCTGGATCTTGTCATTAGGCATTCTAAATTATTCCTATGTCTAGATGGCAATCCCTTTCCCCACATTTTGAAAATTTCTTGCTATGGTTTAATAGATATATTTTCTCTTTTTTTAGCTTGTACTTTTTTGCCTATGACTTATATATTTGGTCTTTTAAAGAAGTCACATAGGTCTCACATGTTCTATTCATATTGTTCATATGCTTATTTCTGTCAACGTCTGAATGCTGTAATTCATTTCTTGTCTTCAAGCCCTGACATTCTGTACTTCACATTATCTGTTCTATTGGCAAAGCTTTCCTGTATTGGCTTCATTATTTCATTCAGTTGTTTATTTGTATTCTCTTTGAACTCATTCAGTTTATTCATGGCCTACTTGATTTTGCTGAACATTCTTATAATCATTCTTTTTAGTTATTTGCCTAGGACTTCATCAAATTCATTCTCATTGGAATCTATCACTGTGGAATTGGTAATCTTCGGAGTTGTCATGTTGTCCTGAGTTTTCATGTTTCTTCTTCCTGTGATAGGAATTCCACATCTGAGATTAGGTTGTAGGCTAGATTTGGGCCTTTTTTATTTCATATATTCTTTCAAGTTGAAGTATTTGTAATGTTTAAGTGAGATGTCATCTCTCCCCCACCAGAATGGAGGTGTAGCTCAATAGCTAAACCCTCAGCCCACATTCACAGGACACTAGACATAAACTCTAGCACTATAGAATGCTATCTGCAAAAGCAGCCGTAACTAGTGGACAGGCCCTCTAGGAAAATACAGTGATAGCCAATAAAAAGCAATCAAGCCCAATAACTTGTAAGGAATAAAGGAACAAGGATGACGGGGTTTTTACCAAGATATTAGTAAGAGCAGGAATGGAAAGTAAGCTGACAAGGACTAGGAAATGATTAGTATTAGAGCAACAGCGAAAATAGAAGAGGGAAAGTAGAAAGAAGGGACACTAAGGACAGAAGGAGATAAGGTTCCATCAAATGCAGAATGAAGAGAAAACTAAAGAAGCGCTGTCATGCAACCTACACAAATTCCCAGTACTGGAGGTTGGAGCAGGGAACTCTCCAACCCCAGGCCAACTGTGTCCTTTGAGGAAGTCTGCAGAAAAGAGTATAGAATTAGAGTGTATAGCACCCAAAGTAGGTATTAAATAGTGTCTGTCTCTTTGTGGTCACTCACCTGAATGCAGATACGGACTACCTATAGCCCATTTTGCTTCTCATTTTCTGGCTATTTGAGTTGATATCTTTCTTTAAGAGCAGAACCTTTGTGGTACTATGCTTTCCTGTGTTAATCTTTGCGCTGTTGGCCCTGTAATCAGAGGGTTCACGGGCTGGGCAGTGGGTATTATAACTACAGGTGCCTTTCAGTCTCTGGGCACTGGAAAGGGATGTCAGCAAGCTTTCTACTGGCATTCCTTAAGACTATAACACCTTTAAGTACGTGCCATTGCTTGTTCCTTCTTGCAGGAGCTAGTGAGTCTCACTCTAGTCTATGGCTCATGGTTCAGACCAAATTTCCACTGCATGAAGCACTGAGCAATTCCGACCCAGTTTTTCCTATCTAGCTAGAGGTATTGTGCCTGCCAAAACTTAGTCTCCTACTCTCCTGACACTGGTTCTAGGTTCCCAGAGTGGGCTTTCTTTTTCTGGTTTTGTTTAGACATCATTCTATCACATTCATTCACATTCTATCCCTCCCTCTCCCCCCAGTATCTCATTACATAGCTCAGGTAGCCTTGAGCTCACAGCAAACCTGCAGATGTCTCCCAGGTGCTAGGATTACAGGTGTGTGCTACCACATCCAGCTCTGATAGAAATCTTTCATAATAAAATGTAGGAAAAAAGCAAGTCTAGGTGCAATTCAAAATCTTCTTTAAAAATGTTGCTTTAATCCATGCCTGACCCAACCATAGTCAGGCAACCAAGTAAGAATTAGGTAGCTAAATTCTTAGAATCGTCATTTTAACACTTCCAAGGATGATTCATTTGACAGAAAGCTCCTTCAGCAATGTGGCTCCTACCACACTTCAATGATGTCCCTTTTCTAACTCTACAAAATGAAGTGACCTTTGCTTCTGATTCTCACTAGATTTCTCTACTGGACCAATGCACTGACTTGCCACCCACAAATTCTAGTCTATTCATGAAGTATCTTTGTTACAATATGTAAATCTTTGTTACAATTATGTTTCTAGTTGAAAGCAAGTTTAATCAGAATGAATTAAATTACTGTAATTAGGTGAGTTAAATTATCAGAGAACATTTTCTCTGGTGACTAAACTGTATGATTTTCTACAGAAGCAAAGCCAAGGTGTGGGAATTTGGTTCCTATTACTCCAGCCAACTGCAGCCTCCCTCTGGGACCTGGCATGAAAAAGCTAGGTAAGGTTTCCTCTGATTATTATATTTGCCACAGAAGGACAATGTCAGTTAAGTGACTTGCTCAGGGTCGAACAGCAAATGAGCTGTTAAGAAGCACAGTGTCCAGATTTGTGCTTCAGTGTCCAGAAGCTAAGTCAAGTTTTCCTGAAGATTTATTACAGGACAGATGGGGCAGGGAGCATAAGCATCATGGTTGTCCCTGAATGGAGTCTTTTTCACAGCTCTACACAAGCATACCAAGTCTGATAATTTGCAAAATGCTACAAAGAATTGAAAAGTCTTTTTACTTTATAGTTGGAAAATTTATAACATCAATGTGATACAGAATAAACAAAATTTGATGTTAGGTAATTTATATACTCCTCCAGTTGCAATTTAAACAAATGTATCAACATTTCCTTAAACTGTAACTGATTCCAAACACATTGATAATTTGACCAGTTTTTTAAAACTATATTTTATTTTTTAAAAATTAATTTAGCGCATTGTGTGTGTGTGTATGTATGTGTATGTGTGTGTGCACATGCATTCACATGCTGTGTGTGTGTGTGTGTGTGTGTGTGTGTGTGTGTGTGGAGGTCAGGGGACAGTTTGTGGGGGTTGGTTGTCTCCTTCCATGTGGGTTCTGGGGATTGAATTCAGGTCTTCAGGCTTGGAAGTAGGTGCTGTTACCTTTTCTTTCTTTTTTCTTTTTCTTTTTTTTTTTTTTTTTGAGACAAGGTCTCCCTGTAGCTCCAGCTGGTGTGGAATTTCCTATGTAGACCAGGCTGGTCATGACCTCACATAGCTCTGCCTGCCTCTGCCTCCCAATTGCTGAGATCATAGGTGTGTGCATCACCACACCCAGCCCAATCAGTCATCTTGTCAGTGTTGACCGAAGTTTAAAATATAGACACAGCAATAAAAATCCTGACTTTTATTCTGAACATTAAGTAGAATAAAACAAAGAAAAATTTCCACACTGTAATACAAGCAATATAAAGCTTACTCAATTTTTTTAACCACGTTTTGGTCAAGGGCAAGGCAGGACCACAGCCATACCAAACATGGATCAGGCTTTAAGGATTCCCAAGTATTCCATAACCGGCTACCTTTCTGCCTTTTCTGACCTGTGATTCTGACATTTGTCATTAAGCATTATACAACAGAAGTAAAATATTCTCTCCGAATCTATGTTTCTAGAATGGCTCATCAAACTGGTCTATTGACTAGGTCCTAGGAAGATCATAGAGCAGAGAGAAGTATCTCACTTAGGGTGGTTCTCTACAGAACTCTGGGGTGCTCAGGGTGGGCAGTGGGAGCCTGGTGATTAAAATCCATTGGAAAGAATTTGTGTTTCAAAATCTGACTGCTTGTTCCATATGGGTCACATACACATGAGACTTTTTCCAAGGCTGGAGTGTAGGCCATCGGCCATCACTCTGCATAAATAGTACCTCTGGTGAGAATATATACAGCAATTCTAAACATAACAGAACACAATGCTGACAGCAGACATTTTTTTACTTCATCTGTCTTTAAAAAATGATTGTGATGGGCTGAAGAGATAGCTCAGCAGTTAAGAACACTGGTTGTTCTTGCAGAAGACCTGGGTTCGAATCCCAGCACCCACATGGCAGCTAACAACTGTCCATAACTCGAGTTCCAGGGGGATCTGACAGCCTCTTCTGTCCTCCGTGGGCATTGCACGACATGGGTGCACTTACCTCATGCGGGCAATACACTCACACACATAAAAATAATAAAATATTTTTTAAATGATTGTGATAAACATCTTGAAGACTATTAATTTTACAGTCTGTATTGGTTATAAAGGAAGGATCACATCTTATGGAAGACTGTAGTGCAATAGTTATACAAAATGTAACTTTTCATAATAGAAATTAATGTCTTATTATGTATGCTGAGAAATGTGACAATCCTTAGCCTGATCAATTTAGACCCATCTTATTACCAGAATCTCAGTTTGGCAGCCTAGGTTAAGAGTCACACTGCATTATTTAGGCCAAATCAGTTTACACAGTGAATTATAAATGTGTATACATTTTCCATATCACAACTGTGGTTTACGCCAAACAGTATAAGAACAGATATAAAAGGCAATGAGAAAGAAACAGATTGGTTAAAGAGCCTTTTAATCCATAATCACCAAAAAACCTACTGAACTCAGAATGATTCCTCCCAAGCCAGTTTTTTCCATCACCTGTGAAGGAGGATTTTAAGATGGCAGGTTTTATTCTGCATGATAAAAATGTGATAGAAGGTGAAAAGCCACTGACCAGGAAGGTCATTTCCAGCATCCTCCATAGTTCAGAGATTGCTAGTGGAGATGCAGAAGGCAGTGTAAATTGGGAGCACCTAATCTACCTGAATTTTGCTGTGCCAAGATCTTTTCAGAGACTATTATCCTGACTTCTACTCAGCCCATGAATACTATTAGATCTAAGTTAAATTCTTTTCTAAAGAAAATGTACTTATCTTTCCTATTTATGTCTCTAACATGAAACACTCTAAGTGACCCACAAAAGAGGTAGAGAAGATGCTATTAGATGGAAGCTGAACAGACAAAGCTGTTCTCTGTCAGCTTTGTTTGGTCCACTGACGGTCTTTGATAGGCAAGCACTGACAACTCCTGGACAATAATTTGTTCTCTGCCAGTAAATAGTGAGAATATATTTTAGCAAGAGAAATATATAGTCACCCCCCACCAGAGTTCTGACATTGGTAATATTTATGCAAATGAATTAGGAACCTACTAGGTGCCAGTACTTATTACATAGTGCATATATTAAACATTTATGATTCTATAAATAATCAGTCCAGATGCCACAGAGCTTCTGAAATCATAAAGACAAACTCTTAAAAAGCTAAAAAAGTGGGCTGAGATGTGGAATAGATTTCTGACATAGCAAAGAGGCCAAAGAATCTTGGGTCATGTTTCATTCACTCTGGAACCCCTCTCTCATATCCTTTCTCTAAATCTATTTAAGGTTCTTAAATTGAAGAGAGCAGAGTACTAATAAGGGCCCATTAAGGTTGAGATGGCTGGGTCCTACCCTCAGAGTCCCTTGGTCACTTGGTCTGGGGAAGGGTTGAACACCATGCTTTTCTAACAAGCTCCCAGATCTTGTTGATGCTGATGGCCCTGAGATCACCTTTGAAGAATCAGCTTTAGACTGGGGATCTATACCCAGGATGAACATGGAGATCTGGGAACCCATTTGGGGCTTGGCCCTGCTGAAGACCTTACTCTAGTTGATGGCTATGTGAGCTAAATCCTGGTTTGCTTACCTGGTTGCACAACAGTCAAAGGCTATGCCTCCCTGCTCCTGCCCACCAGGAGCATTTTGAAAAATATTTAATTTTTGGACAAACTTAGATCTCATAATCATTGCTCTAAAGGTGCTGGACGGATAAATTCACTAACAATTAGAAACACAGAGAGATGAGGAAGTCTGTAGAAAGGCTAAACTGATGACTGCAAGTACCAGCAGTGTAGACTAGTGTTTCACCACTTTTCTCTTTTGATTCTGAAGCACTGGGAACAAGAATAGCTGTCTCAGCACAGCAGCATTTTCATGACAGTGACACCTGACTTGACTTGCTTTAGTGCTGTTGCCCTCAGCTAAGAGTCTGGGAAGTTGGTGAAGGACGGCTGTTCTGCAAGCTTCAAGGTCTTCTTTTAGAATGTCACTGTGATTACAGAACCTATAAAATAAAACTCGTGCTGCCAGGGATGTTTATTTAAGTACAAACCACTAGCTTTTAGAAGCTCTGGTGGTTCTTCATGGTTTATTGAAATACATCTGTAATATAATCTAGATATAAAAATGTAGCACCTATACTGTTTCTCAACAAAGATGTAAAATGGGGCAGTTTGAAAAACTTGTTTGTGCATTTGTGGTGGTTTTATATCCACTGGAGGAAGAAATTTTTAACCCTTTGATGACTTTAATGATGTTCAAATCCACAGCTGGGCACTCTCATTCCACATTCCATGTAACTGATGGGAATGTAGATAATCTTAAGAGCAGAAAAGGCTAATGGTATATTGTCAATCATTACAAAGTTATATCTCTACAGCCCATATGAAAATTATTTAAATTGTCACTGCTAAGAAACTGACATTTTTCTGGATGAAATATAGGTTATACCTTCAATTTCTAAATGCAGATAAATGATTATGATTTTCCATTCAGATCCTGTAGTAAAGTTTCCTTATTTTTATTTTATTACTATTTTTATTTTTTTATGTGTATGAGTATATTGCCTGCATGAGTGTAAGTGCATCCACGTTATGCAATGCCTGCAGAGGTCAGAAGAGGGCATTGGATCCCCTGGAACTGGAGTTACAGGTGGTTGTTCACCACCACATGGGTGCTGGGAATGGAACCCAGGTCCTCCACAAGAGCAGTCAGTGTTCTTAATTGCTGAGCCAACTCTCCAACCCTTATTTTCCTAATTTTTAATAAGAACCTGAAGGTGTGTGAAGAAGAAAGGTATCTACTTTACTCACTGGGAGAATCTCACTGTATCAGGAAGCCTCCAATAAGACATGGTAGTTACTTTTTTGTTTTGTTTTTTGGTCTTTTTGAGACAGGGTCTCCCTGTAGCTCCAAATGGCCTGGAACTCACTACGTAGACCAGACTGGCCTTGACTTCACAGAGAGCCACTTGTCTCTGGTCTCCCTAGTGCTGGGATTAAAGGCATGTGCCACCACACCAAGTTTGGTAATTACTACTTCTGAAAAATATCTATTAGTGGGGTTGGAGAAATGGCTTAGAGGTTAAGAGTACTAGCTGCTCTTACAGAGGACCCAGGATTAATTCTCAACACCCACATGGTAGCTAACAACCAACTGAAACTCCAGTTCCAGTGGATCCGATGTCCTCTTCTGGCCTACATGGGCATTGCACGACACAGGTGTACTTACACATATGCAGGCAATATACTCATACACATAAAATTAAAAAGTAATAAAATATTTTTAAAATTGTCTATTGGTAGGAAGTGTGATTCTAAACTATTATGGGGAGAAAACTTAAAGCCAAAATGCTGTTTCTGTTTAGTAGAAGCTGATCACATTTAGAGTTAGGGCTATCCAACACATATACCCCTAAAAGATAATGAAGATTATTTATAAAACAACTTATTAAGCAGTATGTTAATTTGTTCATTGGTAATTAGTACTGCATTTAAGCAAGTTACTTCATCCATTTGATGGCCATGTGCCTGATAACAGAAAGATGAAAGCAACTGCAGGCTGGCTGCTGGAGGGTGAGGCACAACTGCTGGCTCAGTTTACCCCAATTCTGAAGTAGGTCTCTATATAAAAGGAAATATAAATGTGCCATTGGAGTCAAGCCCTATTCATGACTATGGTCCACCACATTAGTATTCCAGCTCTAGTCAAGTTCCAAGCTTTAAGTCTGGGTTCTTGGTCTCTGTGGACTAGCCCCTATGTGAGGTCCTTCATCTCTAAGCTCTGCTGCCTTAAACCTTCCAGACTCCAGGCCTATCTGTACCTTGTATATTTATTGTACCCTGACTACTTCTTGCTGCCTAGGTGAAATCTGGATCATGACTCCCTTAGAAGGCGTCATCAAGTAACCACTTAATGCCTGAGTAACACCTGTCCTAAGGTAGGGGAGGTGATTCTGACAGGGATGAATCAGTTTCAGAGCAGTAAGAGAGCCCACTGCAGGGGCTATGAGGCAGGAAAAGATCCCTGGAGTTTAAGGGGTCTGATTAAGGGGGAGGTACTCAGCCAGCTAGATTTTAGAATGTGGGTGAAGGGAAGAGATGACATTTGAAGCTAAGGAGTGATATCGACCAAGGTGACAAGAAATGGCAGTGTAAGAAAGATATGGAGACCAGCAAGGGAGACACGATTGGCTATGTGGGAGTTGCTGTTGTTAAAAACAGTATAGTAATAGGGAATTAAATTCAACACAAAAGTTTGGAGAGACTATCAAACAACTAGCTCATGGATTTCAGAGCCACTGCTGGTTAGACTTGCAGCCCTTCGTGGACAGAGATGGTAAGGAGACTCCAATCTTATGTTCAAGGTGGCAGAGAAGAGCAGGTTACATGTAAGAGGGAAACAGGGTGGAGAGAACAGCTGGATACAACCTGTGAGGAAGGTGTGGAGTAAGCTGGAGCTGAACCTCCTCAGCCAGCTGTTGCTGGGTTAGGTTGTGGCTGCAGAGATCTGAGGCAATTCCTCCATTGGAACACCAGTCACCCTCACTCCCACATGTAAATCACAGTAAAGTGAGGGTGTTCTAGTTTTTAAAAGCAGCCAGAAATTCGCAACTCCAAGTTTTATTTTTATGTGATATCCTCAATTTTTAAACTGTGACAACTAATCCAAATGAAGGGTAAGTGTTGTATTGTACAAGCAGAAGCCATCTGCAAACAGCGGGCCTGCAGATATGGCTGTGATCTCCAGGTTGGACTGGCTTTCAGTCTCATGTCCCTAGACAGGCTGGGGGCCTGGAGCAGAGCCCACGGCTTAATGTTTTTGCACATCCTCTTAAGTGCAGTACAATGATTGGGGGGTGGGTAGCTGCACTGGAGGCAGCCCTTTCCATGGAGGAGTATTTTATCTCTGCCATTCTTAAGAATGGTGAGAAGAGGACTAGAGAGATGGCTCAGTGGTTAAGAACACTGACTGTTCCTGCAGAAGATCTGGGTTCGAATCCCAGAACCCACATGGCAGCTAACAACTGTCTGTAACTCCAGTTCCAGGGGGATCCAATGGCCTCTTCTGTCCTCCATGGGCATTGCACAACACAGGTGCACTTACCTATACACAGGCAATACACTCATACACACAAAATAAAAATAAATGATAAAATATTTTAAAAAAAAGAATGTTGAGAAGAGCAGACTGACTCTTAGTGGTTTTTCTATTATTTTTAAATTCACCATAGAAACTGTATCCCCTTATCCCTTATATCTTCATTCCCCTACTCCCTCCCCTTCACCACCACCATGGCATGCCAGTACTCAATAACACACCTGTCTGTGACAAATGACAGATAACCCGTGCCCTGACTACCAAGTCCAAGATGATTACTCTAAGATCAGACTGGACTAGCTCATCTCATATCCTCCAGAAGCTTTCCTGTCTACCTGGCTCATAGAGAATCTTAATTTCTTTATACCTGAATCCCTTTAGCACAACACAGACAGCATGCTACATGGTGGTGTTCTCTAGTTGACTCATGCCTGCCTGCTCTTCTTAACAACAGACAAAGCTTGTGGAGGACAGCAACTGAACTTATGCATTTTAAGTTTGTTACAGCATTCAGCACAGTGCTGATCATGTGTTCAATGAAAATACAACCAAATTCTTACGACAATGCTTTTTATTTTTTATTTATTTATTTTTTTGGTCTTTTTGAGACAGGGTCTCCCTGTAGCCCCAGCTGTCCTGGAACTCACTATGTAGACCAGGATGGCCTTGAACTCACAGAGATCCACCTGCCTCTGCCTCCCGAGTGCTGGGACTACAGGCGTGCCACCACGCCCAGCCGACAATGCTTATTTTTATAGTATATTTTATGGTTGTTTTATCAGTCTAGGGCTTCCTATGGCACCTGGCATCAGGTGACCAATAAAATATCTGTAAGAACTGTCTGCACACAGCAGATGATCTATCTACTCTAGAGTAATTCAGGGCTTCCTCTGGCTTAAAGATCAGTTGGTCAGTACTAAGGAATTCTAACAGAGCTCTTCCCAAGTGATACCAGACTTAAGTTTGTAAAATATTTAGCAGTTCTTTTGCTGAAAATAATGTCACTAAAGAACTCAAACACTATGAGATGTGTTTTATGAAAACGCCTCAATTTCTTTCATTTTCTATATGTATTCCTACCAAAATGATTCTAGCAAAAAAGACACTGGCCTGTGGAATTCATGTCGTCTTTCTGGGGACATGTGAACTGGCCTGGCATCAACAAGCCAGTTCTACGATCATCTTGTTAGCTGTGAAGTCTAGTAAGTAGCCAGATCTGCTGAGGCACAAGTGGTCCCCTAAAATCACAGAGGGCACTTCAGGTATGCTTCATTTTGCCCAGTAATAATTAAAGAAAATTTATGGCCAAATTAAAAATAACTGCTTTCTGGTTTCACTTTCATCTTTCAGTAACTAAGGAGACAATTTAAAAGAAACAACTCCAACCCAGGCTATTCTAGGCACTCAGAATAAAGAATAATTTTTTTCTTAGAAAGTCAGAGAAAAGAGAAAAGGTACTGTTATTTCAGTATTGCAAACTAACAGTTAAAATAAACCCCTTATGAGGGGCCACAAAATGAAACCTTTCCTTACCCCTACCTGATAACTTTTGCATGTTTCTGTGAGTGTTATCTTTTGGAGGACTTCAAAATTGTGTTTCAGATGCAGCACAGTAGGCTTAATTTGGTGATTTTATTTTCTGTGGGGAAAAGTAGTCTCAAAATGGTCATAAATAAGGCCAATTACATAACATAACTTATTTAAAGTTTTGTAAAATATTTTTACTGCATTTTTAATAATACCAACGAAACAAAACTGTGCAGTTATTCACATTCAGGATAAAATTTTAGGGAAGGAAACTGTATTTTGAAATGAACAACAAAAGCCATCATTCAAAGAGGTGGTTCATGAGTGAGTAATTTAGGAACAATCCACATCCCCAGAAGAAAGAAGCAAGGCAACTACCTCCAAATCCACTGTCCGCTGAAAATGCACTCCTGGGTTTTGTGATAATCTTTCTTCCTGGTCCTGATCCTAGGAACTCTGGCCTCTCTTCTTCCAGTCTCAGTGTTCCTCCTTCTATCTGCCACAGTTACCATGATCAATCACTAAGAAACAAAGCTGTGGAGAAAGGGAGCACTCTGCTTTCAGTAGGAGCTGAGGTTGACTGTTCGTGTTCTGGTTGGAATGTGAAATGTCTCCCAAAGGCTTAAGTGTTTGAACAGTAGGTCCCCGGCTTGCAGTGCTGTTCTGAGAAACTGGAAAATAGGATCTAGCTGGTGGATATAAGCCCCTGAGTGCAGGCCTAAGGGGTCTAGCCTGACCCTGCTTCCAGTCCTCTTTCTGCTTCCTGTTTATCAAGATATAAGAAGTTTAGCAACATGCTCCTTCAGCTACAGATTCCACCATGCCTTCCTTGGCATAATACTGAAATTATGACAAAGTAAATCCTTCCTCCTTTATGTTGTTCCTGTTATATATGTGACAAAAGTAACTTATACAGTTTTCAACAAGAAAAGAGGATTTAAAGGGAGGAAAAACTAGAATTTCTCTGTAAGATAGCTCTGGGCCGCTTTTTTGCTTCTCCACGCTAAACTGTTAATTCAGTTTCACAGAGGAAAAAGACCAAAAAAAGTCTGTTAAGAAGCTTTTTGTCTGTGTGACTTTTTGTTTTCTTCTGTTAACAAAGAAATAAATTAAAATAATTATCTGGACAAATTCTTATACTAAAAGTTCCTTTTCAGGTATGAATCAAAAGTGGGTTCTTTTCTGGATGCTTTTTAACCCCTTTTGTTCTTATTTGGCATATGTGCACAGACATATAACAGTAAAATAAGCAGACATTCTTACTTCATAATTATTTTAACTTTTGAGACCATCCTCTCTTGCCTTTGTGAGGGTGAATTAAGAGTCACTGTCTCACAAATTTTGAAAGTTAAAAAACAGAATCTAATTGTGGTTGTTTCCTTGAAACTTCCAAAGCCTCTGTCTCATCCAACTCTCCTGGAACGCCTGCATGCTAAACTTTCGCCACAGGTTCAATGCATCGACACTTGTCATTTCGAAATACCTTTAAGCTCCAAAATGCCCTTTAGCTTCACGTATTCAATCCTAGGCCAACCTGGAACCAGTGATACCCCTGCCTTAGCCTCCCTAGTGTGGGGATTATAGATACATGCCACCATGCCTGGCAAGTTGCTCAACACTCTGTAAAAGGGTGATATTACTTATTGTGTCTAATAGACTGCCCCAGTTGCAGAAAGCTGACATTATCAGTCACATCCCTTCCTCCTGGGAGGACTGATTGTTGAGACAGACTGTTTCCCAAGACAGCCTGTCTCCTTGAGCAAATGGTCCCAAGAAGAGATCATAAACCCACTGTCTCTCAAGATAAACCAGAGTAGTGTCAGGAAGGGGGCCAGAAGGGGACCATAAGCATCTCAAGAGTGCCCCTGATCTGCATGCACGTAGTCAGTCAGCCACAGTTATATCCTATATAAGCCCCAACGGCCCCTCCCCTGCAGCAGCAGTAGCTTCTAGGATGTGGGAAGGCTTCTGTCCCTTACTGAGGTGCTTCAATAAACTGTTTTGTTTGAGGTCAGGTATGGTCTCCTCCTTTCTCTCCTGTTGTTCCTGTATTCTGCACCCGCAAACCTAACAGTGTCTACTGGCCTTCTTTGTGGCATATGTTTACATGGAAAATTTGAGCTTTCAGGTCCTTTTACATTATATTTTCCATCTTGATCATCTTAGCTATCCATATAATTCTTTTTGCCTCAATGATTTCAGAAGCTTCCAAGGGCCTCTTGTGGATACAATAACATGCGTTTGGTGACTAGATAAACAAGCTTAATGACGGAGAAATGGTGGAACTGGTGATGCAGTGGCCATTAAAATAACCTAAGTTTTCTATTTTCATTCCAACAAAACATTTTACCACTTTTCAGTTACTGGATATAGTTCAATCATAATCCTGTCTTCCTTGTTGTCCTCATGACCTTTTAGCTTCCTTTGCATGCCTCCCATGCCATATATAGCTGTCTTCAGAATCTGCAAGCCAATGATGGGCAGCTGAAACTGACATTTTAGTGAAAAGGTAATTTCATCTATTGTCTTGAGGGCAATCTACACAAAGAATGATCATTAAGACTACATGGTCGGAACAGAAAAGATCAGTTTTTTTTTTTTTTAATTTAAATTTTTTTTTTTTTTTTGGTCTTTTTGAGACAGGGTCTCCCTGTAGCCCCAGCTGTCCTGGATTCACTATGGAGACCAGGCTGGCCTCGAACTCACAGAGATCCACCTGCTTCTGCCTTCCAAGTGCTGGGATTAAAGGTGTGTGCCACCATGCCCGGCCTAGAAAAGATTACTTTTAAAATTGTCATTTCATCAAGTTCTGGCTCTGTTCTTTTTTCTTTGTAATTTTATTTATTCTTTTTATTTTATGTGTATGCATGTATTGCCTGCATGTAGGGTAAGTGCACCTGTGTCGTGCAATGCGCGTGGAGGTCAGAAGAGGCTGTCGGATCCTCTGGGGCTGGAGTTATGGACAGTTGTTAGCTGCCATGTGGGTACTGGGATTCAAACCCAGGTCTTCTGCAAGAACAACCAGTGTTCTTAACTGCTGAGCCATCTCTCCCACCCCTCTGGCTCTGTTCTTAAATTTAATTCTCAAAGAAATTTGATTACAATTCACAAAATTTAAAGTCCTCCTTAAGATTATGAAGTTTCTTAGGTTTAAATACAGCACACTGCATCAAACACACAAGGGTCACACCTGCTATAAAATATAATTAATGAACCAAGGCAGGTTGTTAGTCAAAGCCTGAGACATGAATTCAATTTGTATGACTTACTGTCATCCAAAGTTATTTAGCACCTTTACTAGTAAAAGAATGCTTCCAGTGACCTCCCCTCAGCAGGTACACAAATACAGCTGAGACCAGAGAGGTCTGTAAAGTGCTACCTCCATAAAGATACAAATTAACATTTAAACAGTGGAACAATTGGTCAGAGCTAATCCTTTTACAGAGGTGTAAATGGCTACTGAGAACTGAAGTCCGGGCTGCATGGCTTTTGTTATGTAGTATTACAAATTTTACCCAAGAGCAGTGTCCATCTACCAATTCCAAGGACTAATGATGAAATGATTTAATAAAGCCAGTGCAACTTATTTGTTTTTATATCAAATTTCCTGACCATAAATCCAAGCATGTAAATAAAACCACGTCAAAAATTAGTGCCCTGGGAAAATAAACTGGCTGTAACTATCTCAAGCCTGACAGCTGATGGCTGGAACAGCTGTATGTGAGGCCACAGTTAAGTTTGTATACAGGGTTTTGTTTGCTACACAAAACGATTGTAGAAAGGACAAACACATACATAGTTAAACAGTATTTTTCTTTTAACAGGCTGTCTTACAAAACCTATGTTTTGGTGGCTACCTCAGTCCCCATTGTGCAGCCCCCTGGGTGGTCCCTTCCAGGGGGCCACTTGAAGGGAACACAATGCCCAGAAGGAGGGAAGGAGGGGACAGCGACACAAAGGCCAACAGAGCAGGGCAGGCTGGGGCAGGCTGCAGACCAGGGGTCAGCAAACAACGCTGCTTTTCTTTACCCAGGAAACAAGGGCTTCTTCTCTTTACCTGGAAACACTGTGATTAAGCTGACAGCTTGAATTATGGGCTACCTTTTGTAGGGGGCCGTCCGGCTGTGCTAAGGTCTTCTTCATTGTAGCTGAGACTGCACAAGTAACACCCTTGCCTCCCCCCCACTCTGGCCTCCAAACAGACCTCATCATTCTGTTCCATTTCCATCCTCAGAACCAGCCCCCTTCTGTACCGCTTTTTTTAAAGTTTCTTAATGAGGAAGGAGCTGGATGGCCTGGGAGAATTTATAATAGATGTTTCCTTCCACTCTTGAGGAGAGATAACCAGCCTGAATCCATCACGTGTTTCTAGTAGTCAAGAATCATTAGTGACAGCTGTAGATGTCTTTTAAGAAACAGGTGTTTTCAGTTCATTTTGTCTTTGATAACTCTATGAATCCCACACTTTACATACAGGTTGACAAAAATCCTCTTATCTGGGGATGGGGGCTGAAAGACTAGAAAAATGTACAGTTGCTTCCCTGGGTTTCTTTGAAACCACCCATTGGCAGAGGGGTGTAATTATAAGGGTGCTAGTTGAGTTTTCCATTAATACAAACGGATCTCCAGGGCATACAGAGCCTAACATAATCTTGCTTTAAATATGTGCTGAAAAACAGGGTTAATGTCTTAAAAGACAACTTCATGCTTTTCCCGAATTTAACATAATCAGACCCTCTATTCTGGAAAAGTTTAAAAAATACTGTAGGCATATTATTTTAAAATACTCATTAGACATTATTATAATTAGGTTTTTTTTGGTCTTTTTGAGACAGGGTCTCCCTGTAGCCCCAGCTGTCCTGGAACTCACTATGTAGACCAGGCTTGCCTTGAACTCACAGAGATCCGCCTGCCTCTGCCTCCTGAGTGCTATAATAAGTTTTATAATTAAGCTCTAGAGGGCCCTTGTGGTGAAAAAGCACCTGATATGGCCAAGGTAGAATCATCTTTGCTTGGGCCTAATGACTGATACAGTTGCAAAAAAACAAAGCATCTGACTTTGCTGTGTTGTTCCAGCTCTATGTCTGTGTCTATAAATACAGACACACAAATGTGTGTGTATATGTGCAAGAAAAGAGACAAGGAGTAGTGAAGGTTATGCTTTGTGAATAGAAAAGGGAAAGCAGACAGCAATGGTGGAATTGTGAGTAGGTTTCTTGAGGTCTTGGGCAACATTCAGGACTCCAAATAAGATGGGCATGGTGATAATCTCAGCATTTCAGAGGCTGTAGCCATGAAGGCTGAAGATGGTGAGTTCAAGGCCATCTGGGCTACATATACTGAGATCATCTCAAAACAAAGAAAGATGAAAAGCCAAAACCAAAATTCAATACCTAAAAATGAGTTAGCATGCCACTTTTCAAGGATAAATGAGTCTCCATAGAGGTGAGTTAACTCTCAAGAATACGAATGGAGTGCAGAGCAGAGTCTCATCTTCCACTGGAGGGGGGGGTGTATTTGGGGATGGGGGTGTGTGCTAGATAGTTTTAGTGTCAACTTGACACACCTGGGTTAAGGGAGCCTCAATTGGAGAATTGCCTTCATTGGACTGGCCTGTGGCCATGTCTATGGGGCCTCTTCTTGATTGTTGAGTGATGTGGGAGGGCCCAGCCCACCATGGGTGGTGCCACCCCTGGGCAGGTAGGCCTGTGTTGCATAAAAAAGCAGGCGGAGCATGGGCCAGGGGAGCAAGCCAGTAAGCAGCGTTCCTTCATGGCCTGTGCTCCAGCTCCTGCCCCGCGTTCCTCCCTTGGGCTCCCTGATGCTCTGAGCCCTGGGAGATGTAAGCGTTCCTCCATGGCCTGTGTTCCAGCTCCTGCCTCCAGGTTCCTGCCCTGAGTTCCTACCTTGGGTTCCTGGATGAACTGTGACCCAGGATATGTAAGACAAATAAACCCTTTCCTCCCCAAGTTGATATTGGTCAGAGTGTTTTTGTCACAGCAATGGAGAAACAAACCAGGACAGGGTGATAACAAAAGTACGTCCCTCCCAAGTGTTCTCACTCTGCTCTGGCTCCACCTCTAGGATGACAATGAAATGACAGTGGCAGTACCTAGGGAACACGCCTTCCAAAAAACTAGATGCTTGGCTAGTAACACCTGCCTCCTGCTGTGTGAGTATAGTAGAAAGCAAAATAGGACGGCTGAAAAGATTGTGCTGGGTTACAGTTGAACCCTTCAAAGAGGCAGCACTGTATCAAGCTGAAGAAGCTAAATCAGTTTATTACTGAAATACTCATTCATCTAAGAAGCTACTAAAAAGAGCTACAGACAAAAAGCAGAGATAAGGAACAAGTGGGCAAGAACATATCATTATGGATGAGCAACTGGATGAACTGTAAAAGATGGGCATGCAGAATGTAAAGAAGAAAACACCTCTCCTAGGTGGAGCCTGGGAACCAGCTGAACACACTTCTCTTGCCAGTGTCAGAGTTCACAGAATGTGAGCACAGCCCAGATGTTGGTAAGTGCATTTTTCAAAACAGCAGATACCAATTCAAATTTGCTCTTGACTGCAGAAGGGATGATGTTCTTGAAGCAGCCATGACCAGCATATGCCCAGTTCACCAATACAAGGCTCCTGACCAAACACTGGAAGGAGATTCAATTGTCCTGGAAAATGATGCTTTTCAATGACTGAAGTGCAGAACACTTAAATTCGCAGGACTTTTTGGAAAATATCCCTAAGTACACAAATTTTTAAAAGGTTTTCCAGGTAGACAATGAATACATATGTATATATGAGATTTCAAACCTCTAGCATATATGCCCATGCTAAAAAAAGAATCAAAGTCATTAAGATCAGCTGTCTCCATCATACTATATTTTCCCTCCTTTTTCTTTTATTTTGTTATCTTCTGGTAAGCAAGCTATAGCAGATACTAAAATTGTAGTAAAAATGTTTTTCAGGGGATTGAACTAGGGCCTTTCACAGGTTAGAAAAGTATTCTACCACTGTTGTCTGTCACTATTTTCAGGGCATGACCGCTGTTAGCATCCTGAAATCAGAGCAGGTGTGCCTGTCAAAAGACTGGGCCTGTTAACAGCCATGCTTGCCCCTACTCTCATAGGATTGGGCCTATTTAACATTCCCTTGTAGAGACTAGGAAAAAGACATCAAACCCTCACCTGAGATTACAACCACTCACTTCCTCCTGCCCCAGTTTCAAGAGGCCTTTGGGAGGTGCTAAAGTCTATATAGTAGATAGAAGGTTTATTGAAAGGGCATGTCATCTGTGTAGCTGGGCTGGGGTAGAACTTTTCAATGATGCAGATATTTGGGGTCAACCACATTCCTGTAAATAAACCCAATAAACTCACCAAGCTGGATTGGGATGGAATAATTTCTTAGTCTATGGTTGGTGCTCTATATGGGATTTACAGATATTTGTTCACAACTCTCCAGAAAAAGTCATGTCAACAATCACTGACCAATCCTTGTAAGATAGTTTTGAGCAAATTACAAAGATTTATTTCCTTAAACATTTGGGAAAGACTACAAATAACTGCAGAAAAGTAAACAAGGTCAAATCCATCAATGTTCTCAGCACATTCACTCATAAAGTACATCAAAAGGACAGCCAAACTAGAGTGGACTTACACCGACAAAGGAAAATAGAAAAAAAGGATTAGCCTTTGAAAGCCATAGAGGACAGGGGCTTCAGAAATGCCCATCACATCTCTCCTTCAGGTCAGGCTAATACCTCACTTTTTGCTCTGCTTTCCTTGTCCACATAGCCTGTCTGTATATATTCCTCTCACTGAAGGGAAGCGCTGCCATTGTAGTCATTAAGTTGGAACTTTTTTTTTTTTCCTTTCCGAATCCTATTTTAAAATGAATTTGTTTTTTCCAGAAGCCTGTGTCACTAGTGGCTCAAAAACTACTCTTCAAGGTGATAAATCAGCACTCAGGAGGCAAAGCACGAGGTTACCTTGGTCTACATAATGAGACCCTGGCGGGGAGGGGGAAGGCGATAAACTAAAAAAAAAGGCTAAAAGGGAAGGCAGGCCACGTGGAACTGAAGGAGGAGGAATGAAATGCAAGGAAAGGAAAGGGGAAGAGGAGTCATTGATAGAGACAAAGTGCTATGCTTTGCCATCCAGCACTGGGAGCAGAACTCGGTTCTAGTCTGATGAGCTACCACTTGCTCTACCAAACCCATGCACCCTGGGTGAGGCTCAAGGTAAACCATGGGGTCCAGATACAAACTGATGATGCACTCCTCTTGCTATTGTGACTATGTAGGGAGTGGGCATGTGATGCAGTCACAACCAAGGAAAGGTTCTGATTCAGCATGCCAGGACAAGGACTTTAGGTTACTATGCCTGAGAGCTGAGAAAATCCAGAGGGAATGGAGCTAAGACACAGAGAAGAATCTGAACCCACTGGGCACATAGGAAAATGAATTTTTTTAAAAAAAGTAAAAGTATAAAAATACATGATTTACTGCTTCATCGGTTTTACTTTTACTGTTAACATGCTAAACATCTGATTATATACTATGGCATATTTTAAACTGCATGAAGGATATCTGGTACACATACATTTTAAAAAATGATCATTAAAAGCATCCCCATTGCATGAAGATTTCCAAGGCCATCAATAACAGCTATAACATGTGACACTAGCACAGGCCCAAAAGCGCCCTTGCCTCTTTAGGGCAAGAACCACATACCTGTAGTATATGTAGTTAAGTATTAGATTCAGGAAACTGTTATTTTTTTTTAATGAGCGGTCTTATTAAGGTATAACTCAAATTCTATAAAATTTATCAATTTAAAATACATGTCAGAGATTTTTATTAGCAACTCACTGAGTTGTGCACCCATCATACAATTTCATTTTAGAACACTTCCAAAGGATGATTTTTGAGGACTTGTTCAAGTGTACTTTTTTTTTCTTGATTATAAAAGTAGCATTATTTCATTATAAAAACTTGAAAGTGGCGTTCTTATTTTAAACCTGAAGTCACACATGTCAAGAATCTACTAGACCAACACCATAGGCTAGCAAAGTAAAAGCCCAATGCTGGAGATGGACTCCCTGTTTTGAAGCTGTTGACCAGGGGTCTCACAGACCCTCAAACAATACTGGCCTTTGTCCCTGCTCTTGGTTACCCACCAGAGCTTGATGGTAAGATTCTATTGCTACATACATGAGTTGCGGAACAAACAAGGAAAAATAAAGCTGGTATAGACTTCAAAGCTTCATCTCTATGGGCTAGTTTTCATAGTGTTGAAAAATGCTATGCATACTATAAGAAGAAAAAAATTAATCGGAACCTTATCCAGCTGTGAATCTTGTGAACTACAACAATTGGTCTGGTAAGATATGACCTTTGGTGAATAGTGATATGAATATTATGGGAGTAATCAATTGCTTTTCTTATTATTTATTTTAAATATTTTATTATTTTTATGTGTATGAGTGTGTTGCCTGCATGTATGTGAGTGCACCTGTGTTGTACAATGCCCGTCAGAAGACAGAAGAGGCTGTCGGATCCCCTGGAACTGCAGTTACGGACAGTTGTTAACTACCATGTGGGTGCTGGGATTCGAACCCGGGTCTTCTGCAAGAACAGTTAGTGTTCTTAACCACTGAGCCACCTCTCCAGCCCCACCAATTGCTTTCTAATTGGATTTAAAGTCCAGTTTATAACACAGAGCCCATACCTGACACTGATATCAGGCCTAGGAACAAGTGGCTAGACAGGCCACAGATCATAGGGGAAAGCCCAATACTATTATTCTGCTAAATAGATAGAGTACTAAAGAGTTTCCTAATGATTTGTTGTTATACCGTGGATTAATGCACTGCTCAGCTCTCACCAGAGAAACTTCCTTATGCAGCAGATGGTGATTAACACGGAAACCCACAACTGCAGAGAGTAAGAGACTACAGAGTTGATTATCCCAGAATTGGACGCCTGTATCAAACTTCTGCCTCCAAAGGCTCAGGGATCATTGTGGAAGAAGTGGTGGAAAAACTGTAAAATCCAGAAGTCATGGATGACCAAAGGGAAACAGTTTTCTAGGCAGCAGTTCAGTTATTCATATGAACTCACAGCAACAATAACAGCATGTATAAGTACCACGTAAGCTCAAGCCAGACAAAATCCCAGCATGGACTTGGAGAAGTAGGGAAAAAAACCCCAACCCTACCTGAGAAACTACTGCAAACTGATGGCTTCTGGGAAGGGGAGAGTCAGTCTCTTTTAAGGATGAGACTCTTGGTAGGTAAACCAGAGTCCAATGGATCCACATTGAAGGATATCTGGAGACACAAATTTGACTCTATAGATCTTTATATAAATATATATATATTTATATATATAATAGAGTGCATGAAATTGGGCAGGGGTTAGTAAAGGGGGATGCAGAAAGGCAAGGGGATCCAAATATGATCAAAATACATTATTGTATGAAATTTGTAAAAATTCAATTTAAAAGGAAAAAAGACTCTTCCTGGAGCTGAGCCTGGTGGCATAGAATCAAGGGACTCTGGAGGCTGAGCCAATAAAATCACAAGTTCAAGGACTGCCTGGCCTACAGAGTGAGTTTAAGACCAGCCTAAACAACTTAGCAAGATTCCAGGCTCTAGGCTCAACTCCCAGTACCCAAAGGAAACAAAAGTTCCTGGATGGACCTTTTATCTTCACATCAAGCTCCTTTGGCTGGCTGTTTTGTGCATTCATAACCTCTTCTTTTTCCCTCAGTGCTGGAGATTGAACCCAGGGACTCAAACATGCTAAGTATGTGCACTACTTTTGAGTTATACCTTTACCCTACAGGGTCCTCTTTTGAGTAAGTTTAGGAACAGTGCAACTGTCCACTCAATGTTCACTTTTCTTCTTCCTTTTCATGGAACTTCAACTTTGTTTAGTACTTTACCTCTCCTTGTGTAACTCAGAGCCCAAGTCAGGAATAGATCCTGAAAAGTCTAAGCCAGGGGTCAGGAAACTATTAGTCTAAACCAGGGGTGGCAAATCTAGCCACAACCAGTGTTGTACTGCCCTTGAGCTATGAGTTAAAGTGAAGAAAGGGAAGAGGAAGAAAAGAATGGAAAATGGTTTAGTATTCTAAATAAAATACTATTTGGTCTTCTCTTCTGTACTCTAAAGCCAATTAGAATACATACTGCCCATGATTATCTTCATGGGTCTGTAACCAAATTTTAATCAATTTAACATGAAGGAAGTCTACTGAAGGCCTTCCTGTTCCTCACAAATGAAGGAGGGGGGGTGGCAGGGGGGGAGGGGGAGGGGAGGGGGAAGGGGGGGAAAAGGAGGGGAAGAGGGGGGGGAATTTTTATCTTTGGAAGCTGAAGAGTTCACATGAGATTCTTGGCACTTAGTTTTCTCAGAGTACTACAATAAAACTCTACAAAGGGGCTTAAACAATGCAAATCTACACCCTTCACTTCTAGAGCTGGAAAGCCCCAAATCAAGGGGCAGGCCCATTTGGGTCCTGGAGGGGATCTACTTCTAGATTTGCAAATAGCTACTTTCTTGCTGTTCTCACACAGTGGAGAAAGAGAGATTTCTTATGTTTCTTCTTATAAGAACACTTAATTCCATCATGAGGGCCATACTCTTGTGACCTCATCTGACCTAATTACCTCTCAGAGGCTTCACCTCCAGATACCATCACACTAGAGATTAAGGATTCTGTTCAGGGCTGGAGAGATGGCTCAGCAGTTAAGAGTACTGGCTGCTCTTGCAGAAGACCCAGGTTCAGATCCCAGCACCAACATAGCGGCTAACAATTATTAGTCACTTCAGTTCCAGGTGACCGGACACCCTCTTCTGACCTCCATGGGCATTGCATGACATGAGTGCACTTATGTAATATAGGCAATATACTCATACACATAAAATAAAAATAATAAAGTATTTTTTTTAAAAAAAGGATTAAATCCACACAGCATCATTATTGCTGTTTTGCTCACAGTTCGGGGTTGAGGCAATAGGAGACAGCTAAGCAGAGAAAATGGAAAGTATCCAAGTCTTTGTTGACAAAAGTTAAAGAAATATCAACCAACTATAAGACTTCCAAAAACCGATATAACAAATGTGCTTATTATTTAGGACAGTTTGTGACAATGTTCAGATTATTTATAGCCAAAAGCATCCTGACACATCAACATAATTAATCACTGAATGTTCAACAAGCTTAGAAAGCTTAGCTTAGAAAAAGAACTCCAATGGAGGCTTTTCAGCAGTCCAAATTTGTTCTGTTAAAAGTATGTAAGTATGTTAAAATGAGAAACGTACGTGCTGTCCCTGCCTGGTCCAATACAAAGTTTGCTCTTAATCTTTTTATAAAATGTGTGCTGACAGCAGAATCCTTGCCCTGGTATGGCTTGGCTAGCATGAAGAAGGACTGGGTTGCTGCTCATATGAGAGCTGGAGAGATGAGGAAAAGGGCTGCGCTGATGCTGAGTACATTCCTGTGATGGTTGTGTGCTGCCATGTGTTTCTCCTTTGGCCGGAGCAGCCAATGATTCCTCAGACAAGGGCCATGCTGGCTTGTCTCCAAGCTTTTCCTCTGCAATCTAGAATGGCTAATCTCTTTCCAACCAGCAAAACCAACCTACCATGGCTATTCTAGTCATCTATAGTGATGCCATAAAATAATCCAAATTTAGTAGTTAAAAACAACCAACCACATTTTATAAAGCTCATGGCCTCTGTGAATCTGGAAATGGGCAGGGCATAGTGTAGATAGTTTATCTCTTGCTCCACAATGTCTGATGCCTCCACTTGGGCATTTCTGGGTGACTTTAAATGTGATCATTAGAATTACTTGGAGACTCCTACACTCAGGTTGTCTGCGCTGGGATGCCTTCAGGCTCTGTTGAGACCACTGACTGGGTACTTATCCATGGTTTCTCCCTCAGGATTATTTGTTAGTAAGCTAATTTTCTTGGAAAACTTGCTCATGTTCTACTCTTTCCTAACTTACTTGGATCTGGAACAACCAGGACTTGATTCTCAGGGTCTTCCCTCTATTCTACTCAGAATAAACTACTTTTAGATTCAAATTTGTCTTAATTTTGTTATAGTCCTAACAGAATTTGGCCTGACTGATGGTTCCTGCTTAGACAAAGACAGAAGTCTACTTCATTCTTTCACTACTCTCTGTTCTTGTTCCCCCTGACTCTTCTCCCTTCCTTCTTTCCCTCTCTTTCCCTTCCCTTTCATCATGTGTTTGGCTCCCAGAGTGCTAGCAATGGCCTGCCTTAACAGTGCTACTATAGAATTTTTTTCTGAAAGAGAAGGAAGGAGGAAGGAAGAGAGGAAGAGAAAAAAGGAGGGAGGGAGGGGACCACACAGGAGCACAAGAATGAGCATCTTGGAGAGCAACCAACACATCATGGAATATTAAGTTTAAAAATGAGGTGACTATAGGGGCTGGAGAGATGGCTCAGTGGTTAGGAGCACTTCCTGCTCTTGCAGAGGACCCAGGCACAGTTCTTAGCACCCTTACTAGGTGGCTCACAACTGCCTTTGACTCTAGTTCTGATGCCCTCTTCTGGCCCCTTCAGACACCTGTAGACATGTGCATGCCTGTGCGTGTGCACACACACACCACACACATACAAAATTAGGTGACAATAGACAGCAGAAGTCTAAAAAGATAACAGATAGTAAAAGATTTCCATTACCCCCTGTCCACAATAGGTAGAATAATCCGTCAAAAACCACCAAAGAAACAATGGAGTTGAACAATACTATGGACCAAATGGACCTAGCAGACATATGCAGCACACTGTAGTTGACAGCAGCACACAGAATATTCTCCAGAATGGATCACATATCATATCACCAAGCAAAACTCAACACATTTTTGAAGATTAAAATCACACCAATCAATGCACTCAATGTACCCTAATCAATGCAATAAAACTAAAAATAGCAGAAAAACTCAGAAAATTAAAATATGTGGAAATCAGCATACTTTTGAAGTGTCAATCATAGAAGTCAAAAAGAAAATTAGTATCTTGAGATGAATGAAAATGAAAATACAGCACACCAAAACTTAAGAACAGCTGGAAAAACAGTATTAAGAGGTTTATAATAATAAATTCCTATGTTACAAAAGGAAAGCTCAAATCAATAACCTGATGAAGTCTAAAGTTAGTACACAGAAAGAAATCATAAACATTAAAGCAATGATATAAACAACAGAAAAACAACAGAAAAAAATGTTAATGAAACTAAGCTGTTTTCTTTTTCTTTTTGAGATAAGATCTCATTGTGTAGCCCTGGTTGACTATATAGACCAGGCTGGCCTTGACTTCACAGAGATATGCCTGTCTCTGCCTCCCAAATGCTGGGATTAAAGGTATGTGCCACCATGCCTGTCTAAGTTGGGTTTTTAAAAAATATTTTATTATTTTTATTTCATGTGTATGAGTATATTGCCTGCATGTATGTAAGCGCACCTGTGTCATGCAATGCCAAAAAAGTTAAGAAGAAGGTGTCGGATCCCCTGGAACTGGAGTTACATTTCGTTGTTAGCTGCCATGTGGGTGCAGACTCAGTTGCAATGAAGACCCCAGAATTGGAGCTGCTAGGACCATGGGATGACCACCAAGGGCAGTGGCAAGTATGGGAAGGGAGTCAACCTGAGCCTATGAGACAAGCTGTGTGTACTGTGAATGGCAGAGCCAGAGAAGTGGAACTGCCCACGCCCTTTGAAGTCAGAAGATTGTGAGTGAATCCCATACATCTGATCCTCCATTGAGCTACATTGCTGGACTTGGTTACTTAAGTATGCCCAGTTCTTCTCTTTGGAAATAAGACAGTATTTAACTTGTTTTGGATTTTACAGGTGCCTACAGTTGACTTTTTAAAAGAGATTTTAACTTTTAAAGTGTTGGAAATTTTTGAAGACTGTGGAACTTTTAAAGTTGTAGTGTTTTATATTATAATATTAACATATCTTGAGGACAAGAAGTGAAAAGGTTATGGTTTAATAGTGTTGTGTTTTTATGTCAAGTTGACAAGTGGTAAGTTGTGTTAGATAGCTTCAATTGTCAACTTGACACCCACGGAAAGAGAGAACCTCAACTGGGGAACTGCTTCTATCTGATTGGCTTGTGGGTATGTCTATGAGGCATTTTCTTGATTGTCAAACGATGTGGGAGGGCCCAGTCCACTGTGGTTGGTGCTACCTGGGCAGATGGTCCTGTGTTGTATAAGAAAGCAGGCTGAATACAGGGCAGGGGAGTAAGTCAGCAAGCAGCGTTCCTCTATGGTCTGTGCTTCAGTTTCTGCCTCTGTGTTCCTGCTTGAGCCCCTGCCCTGGCTTCCCTCAATGAAGGACTGTATTGTAAGCTGAAATAAACCAAATAAACCATTTTCTCCCCAAGTTGGTTTTGGTCAGAGTATTTTATCACAGCAATTAAAAGCTAACCAGACCATCTACCAAGACTAAATCATGGAGAAATATAAAATCTGAACAATACTACAAGTGGGGGCTAGAGAGATGGCTCAGCAGTTAAGAGTACTGGCTGTTCTTGTAGAGGACCTAGGTTTGGTTCCCAATACCCACATGGTGGCTAACAACCATCTATAACTCCAGTTCCAGAGGCTATTACTAACTTCTGAAATCTGCGAGCACTACACAACATGGGCATACTTACATGCAGGCAATACACACAATCACATAAAATAATAAAAATAATAAAACATTTTTTTCTAAAAAAAAAGGGCCACAACTGGTAAGGAGACTGAACCAGTCATTAAAAATTCCCATTAAAGAATAAGGTTAAGGGGGCTGTAGAGGTCTTAGTGGTTAAGAGCACTGGAGAGGACCTGGTTTTGGTTCTTAGTACTCACATGGCTGCTAATTACCATCCATAACTCCAGGTCCCAGAGATCTGATGTCCTCTTCTCACCCCTACAGACATTGTACAATATAGGTGCACTTATATATATACAGACAAAACACTCATTCACATAAATTTTTTTTAAAAGGATAAGCTCAAGATCTAATGGCCTCACTGGTGATTGCTACAAAACATTTTTAATGAACATTTATCCTTTTCAAACTTACTGAAAGGGATGCTTTGAAATTTATTAAGCTAACATTACCCTAATGCCAAAGCCAGACAAAGATACAACAGAAAAGTACAAAGTAATAGCCATACTGCAAAAACTGTCAGTAAATAGTAGCAAACCAAATTCATTAACACATTAAAAAGATCACACACCAGTACCAAGTGGTATCATGTCAAGGATGGGTCAACATACGAAAATCAAGCAGGGTGGTGGATGCTGGGGAGATAGCTCAATGGGTAAAGTGCTTGCTACACAGTCCAAGGACTTGAGTTTGATCCCCAGTATGCACATAAGAAAGCCAGGTGTGGCAGCATGTGCTTGTAATCCTGTCCTGGGGAGGTAGAGACAGGCAGATCCCTAGGGCTCACTGGCCACCCAGCCTTACTTAATCGGCAAACCCCAGGTCCCAGTGAGAGACCTTTTGTCAAAAAAACAAGGTGGATGGTGCCTAAGTAGAAAAACACTGGAGGTGTGGTAGCTGACAAAGGCTAGGAATCTGGATTCCAGTTGGACAGTGGGGACTTCTAATTCTTCTGGGCGGATGAGTGCAATGACTATGATCATTATCTACTTTGCTCACAATCAGATCTCAGGAGGACTTCTTTGGAAGCTTGTTTCTAAACTTTTGAAAATTTCAACCAAAATAAGAATATGGAACATTTACTTATTTATTTATTTATTTTGGATAAAACTAAGTGTGCTAATACGAGAGGCACAGGAAAGGCTAGGATGAACTCCCATGCAGAACAGTAAGGGGCACACAGATCACACCTGATGGCATTCAGTGACTTTTCCTGAAGTGCAATGTGCAACTTTACTGTAGGAACAAAGGCCAAGCCCTTGTGGAGGCAGGAAAGGCTCTGGGGCTGCCTATGTTTAGGAGGCAGAGTCACGTCCAGGGAATACAAGTGACTATTGAAGGAAACAGCCAAGAACTGACAGCTGAAGGTAGTGTATCTAAAGAAATGCTGTATTTATCTATATGTTCCCAGTTCCTTGTAAAGTTAGGTCAGAGGAAATTCTAAAGAGAACAGCTCTATTTATTCTAGGAGATATGATTCCTAGCAGCAAACCTTTTCTCAGATGCAGTAAGTTCTGGCCTATCTTTAAGCCTGAAGAGACATTAACTTAATCACTGGATGGGATTCAATCTATGTAATGGTATTTCTGTGACCTTGAAAAACCAAGGCCTTCATTTTACTTCACCTAAAAGGCAGGATTACATCTTTAGTCACACTCCAGGCAGAAAGAGAACAAAGCAACTTCTCAAACACTTTCATTTTCTAATTAAATAATATAACTTGTTTTTTGAATTTACTTATTTAGCCTTATAAAATATTATTCTTGATGATACTCCAGGTATCTAGGCAATAAAGAATTATGGGGAGACAGCACAGAGTAGCAATTAAGAGTGCCAATTCTACCCAGATGCAGTTCGAATGCAGAGCTATCTTGTGACTTTGCATGCTTCAGTTTCCTCATCTGTAAAATGGTGATAGTTAGGCTCAAACCTATTCTTATAAATAAAGCACCATGACACTGCCTGGCTGAGAGGAGGTGCTACTGAAGGGTGCATCACCACTGTGGTTGTGGAACATCAAAGAAGAGGAACTCCGGCATTAGGCTGTCAGTTTGGATTACATACTGGTAACTCTCTGACCAACTTTTTGTCTTGGGAAGTTAAAAGCAGTTTAATCCTTCTCAACTCCACTTAAAACACTACCTAGCATCTAAAGCACAACTCGTTTTTCCCCATAGTTTCTCAGACTCTTCTTATCTTTCTGGCCTTGCCTGTGAAGGCAGGCTTTGGCTGCTTTCTTTTTTATGTTCATTTCCCAGAAATCTTCTTTGGTTACTTATTTGAAATATGTTTATGTTTATGACTTCCAAAATTATTTTGATAGTCCTGATCTCTTTCTGAACTCTAAGTTCTTTTTTTTAATTTTTGTTTATTATTTTTATTTTATGTGTATGCATGTATTGCCTGCATGTAGGTAAGTGCACCCATGTCGTGCAATGCCTGCAGAGGTCAGAAGAGGCTGTCAGATCCCCTGGGACTGGAGTTATGGACCATTGTTAGCTGCCATGTGGGTGCTGGAATTCAAACCCAGGTCTTCTGCAAGAACAACCAGTGTTCTTAACCGCTGAGCCATCTTTCCAGCCCCATAAACTCTATCTAGGTTCTTAAAATCCATCTGTCTATTCAGCAGCTCCACTTCAATGTCCAAAAAGCATCTTGAGTATAATACATCCCCAAACCTCCATTTTGGTGTTTTCCCTTCTCCATACTCCTTCTCTTAGGGAACTCAATGGCTATTCTCCTAGTTATTCTGCCAATGGATCTGAGTCATCCTCCTGTTCTCTATTCATACAACCAAACTGTAAAATATATCCAGGCTCTGCTCAAGTCTCTCCATTCTACTGCTGCCTCCTTAGTCAAGATCAGTGTTTCTTCCTGGATCACAGGTCTCCCTGCTTCTACCCTTTCCTGCAGTTTACTTTCCAATAAGCAGCCACATTGATCCTTCATTTCCCTTGAAGTAAAATCCAGAAATCTGCCTACGGCCTACAAGACCCTTTACGATGGGGTCATCTCCCACTCAACATCCTTCCCCGCTCCCCTTTTCTGGGCCAGTTGTACTGGCCTCTACTGTTCCTGGAAACACCAACTATGCGTCTATTGCATGTCTTCTGTACTGTGGGTCCCTTTACCTGCTTATGTCCTTCCTCAAGATGTATTCCATCCCTTTCCCAGATATAGAAGGAGAGAGAGGAACTAGAAACAGAGAGGGGAACAAATATACGAAGGTAAAAAAATAAAATTACAAAGAAAAGAGTAAAGTGGACAGAGAAGGTATAAGCACAATTTAATGTGGCTTTCATATGCTTCAGGTTACTACTCAATTTCCATCTTAACAAAGAGACTAAGGTCTTCTCTAGCCACTGAACATGGCTATTCTTTGTCACAATACTCTTCATACAGAATATTTACTGGTTTATATTTCTTTCCTCCCCACCTCCACATGCATGAACAACAGCATCATATGGGCAAGAACCTGCCCGGCACTGAGCAAGCACTCAATGAGCATACTCCTTTCTGAGTTATTTACAGGTTCATTAACAAGCTACACTCAAAATTTAGTAGTGTAAGGCCAGGCATGATGATCCGCGCCTTTAATTCCAGCATTCAGTCAGAGGAAGGGAGAGGGGTTACAGGGACACCCTGTCTCAAAAAGCCAAAAAAAATAAATAAATAAAATAAAATCAACCAACCAACCAAAAAACCAAAACCATTAGTAGCTTAAAACTAAAACCAAGTTAGTGTATTTCATGATTTTTTGAGTTAGGAAACAAGACCAGAGCTTAGCTGAATGAAGCTTTTCATCACATTATCAGGTGCATTTGGTGATATTGAGCATGTGGACCAACTTGTTGAAGTCCAAGAAGGTCTCACCTATGTGCCTGGCACCGTGCTGGGGAGAGCTGGAAGAAGGCTCAGCTGGGACTACAGAGAAGAGCATCTACACATCATTTTTTCAGCAGACAGACCTCAGAAGTCAGATTTATTTTTACAGGAGAGCTCATGATTCCAAGATGAGTGTTCTAGCAAATAAGGCAGAAACTGAACAGCTGTTTGCAACTTGACTTCACAAGCCATGCAGCATCAATTCTACCATGCTCTATTTGTCAGACACAACCCACCTACATTCAAAGGGAAGGTCAGAGGAATCATGGAGAATTCGTAGTCAGTTTGAACACCATAGCTTACCCTACAGAGTGTGGGGCTTAGCAAGTGTTTGGGAAATTTTTGTTGGATGGAAGTGGGAACTTAAAGGAATTAGACTTTCAATTATGGTAGTTGTGCTGGATAGCTTTGGTGTCAACTTGACACACCTAGGTTGAGGGAGCCTCAATTGGGGAATTATTTTCATTGGACTGCCTGTGGCCATGTCCATGGGGCACCTTTTTGATTGTTGAATGATGTGGGAGGGCCCAGCCATCCCTGGGCAGGTGGGCCTATGTCGTATAAGAAAGCAGGTTGAGCACGGGCCAGGGGAGCAAGTCAATAAGCAGTGATTCTCCATGGCCTGTGCTTCAGCTCCTGCCTCCAGGTTCCTGCCCTGAGTTCCTATCTTGGGCTCCCTGATGAACTGTGACCTGGAAGATGCAAGACAAATAAACCCTTTCCTCCCCAAGCTGGTAGTGGTCAAAGGGTTTTGTCACAACAATTGAGAAACAAACTAAGCCAGTAGCATAATTAGAAGAGAGAAGAATTTACTTTTAAATACAGAGGCTTAGAAAGAATTAATTTTAAATGATCTGCTCTCCTCCTCCTTACCATCTTCTTTTGTTTCTTGAGACATGGTCTTGCTCTATAGCCTAGGCAGACCTCCACCTCACTATTATACTAAGCTGGCCTAAAACTTCCAGTCATCCTGCTTAGGTCTCCCAAGTATAAGATGACAGGCATGGGCCACCACGTCAAGCTTCCCTACATACTTTCAAAACAAAAAAGGTTGAGAGTCAAACTCAATACCTATATAATATCTTTTGATGAGATTACTAGTAGAAAGAACAAAAAGAAAAGAATCAGGGAAGGAAGGCACCAAGATGACTCAGCAGGTAAAAGTGCTTGCTGCACAAACCTGGTGACCCGAGTTCCAATCCCTAGATCCTATGGTGGAAGGACAGAACTGATTCTGGAAACTAGTCCTCTGACCTCCACAGGTGCACTGTAGTACCAGCACCTGCCTAAAACACGCACGCACACACACACACACACACACACACACAAATAATGAATAAAAATGTAAGTACATTTTTAAAAAAATATAAGAAATAAAGGGTCTAGGGATATAGCTCAGTGGCAGAGTGTTTGCCTGGAATATACAAGGTCCTTGGTCCTTGGTCAGCATTACAAAAACACTAATTAAAAAGAAAGAAAATAATCAGTATCCAGATAGGAGGTCAACACAGGACAGATTTTTTAAAATGTTCCTTGAGCATAGGAGTTTAGAGCCAATATGGGCAATATTGTAAGGGAAGGCAGGGAGCATGAGAATCAGTGACCCTGAAAATAATGACGATATAAATCCAAAGCTGGTTGAGCATGGTGGCACATGCCTTTGATCCCTGTACTCAGGAGGTAGGTGGATCTCTATGAGATGGAGACCAGCCTGGTCTACATCATGAGTTCCAGACCAGCTGGGGCTACAGGGAGACCCTGTATTAAAAAACAAAACCAACCAACCAATTAGCCAACCAAAAACCCAACCAAACATAAAAGAACCCCAAACAAAACAAAGCAAAAACCCAAAACTGAAGTGTAAGGAGGAAGAAGAAAAAGAAAAGAAGGACAGAGCATGGAAGAACCGTGAGACAGCTATGAAGGATACCACACATGTGCTAAGGGGATATTAAGAGAGTGAAAAGGGAAAGAAATAGAAAAAAAAAATTTAACATAATAGTCCCTAAGATTTCCAAAATTACATATCCCAAACTATATCTGGAAAAGTTAGAGAATGCCAAGAATAAATACAAAAAAAAAAAAAAATCCACACCTAGGAATGCGTACACATGCCTAAGAATAGAATATCAGAATGCATAGGCTAAAACCGGTAGAATTCTAAAGAGAGATAAATCCAGCAATATTATAGTTGGGATTTAAATGCATTTCTAGCTGAAACTGATTCAGCAAGCAGTCAATAATGAAATGGGCAAGCCAAACGGCACCATCAATTAGATCTAACTGAACTGAATTCCATTACATTCAACAATAATAAAAATCTATATTCTTCTCAAACTCACGTGGAGCACACTCCAAGATCACATTCTTGACAAGTGTAAAATAATTATTATGATTAGGAAGTATGCTTTTAGACAAAATACAAAATACCTCAGATTTGGTGACAACAACCAAATTTTATTTCTCACAATTCTAGGGGACAGAAAGTCCAAGATCAGGGCGGCCAATTCAGTTCCTGGGAAGGCCTGCAGATGGCTACCTTCTATTCTTACTTGGTAGAGGAGTGTGAGTTCCAGTCCTCTCTCTTTTATAAACACACCAGTCCTATAAGATTAAGGTGCCACCTTTATGACCTTATGTAATCTTTTTTAAAAAACGTTTTTTTTATTTTATGTGTATGAGTGAGTGTATTGCCTGCATGTAGGTAAGTGCACCTGTGTCGTGCAATGCCCGCAGAGGACAGAAGAGGCCATCAGATCCCCTGGAACTGGAGTTAATGGACAGTTGTTAGCTGTCATGTGGGTGCTGGGATTTGAAGTTGGGTCTTCTGCAAGAACAACCAGTGTTCTTAACCACTGAGCCATCTCTCCAGCTCAACCTTATGTAATCTTTGATACCTTCTCATAGGGCCTTATTGCCATATACAGGCACATTGGTGGTTACAGTTTCAACATAGGAAGGGGGCCACACACAAATATTTAATCTTAATAAACCAGGTTGGGCAGGGGGAGAACATAAGTATCAGAAGACACAAAACTCAGAACTGACAGATCACAGTTACACTTACCTACATGCAGGCAATACACTCATACACATAAAATAAAAATAATAAAATAGTTTTTAAAATAATAACTGGTAAAACTTTGAAGCCACCAAAATGTCCTTCAGTAAGCAAATGGATAAATGAATTATGGTATATTGAGAAATGGAATTTAATTCATTCTTAGAAAAAAATAGGCCAGCAAGCAACAAAGGACAGGAAGAAATCTAAAACAAATGCTGCTTGGTAAAAAAGCCAACCTGAAAAGGCTACACACTGTGTGACTTCACCTAGATATTCTGGAAAAGCCAAAGCTACAGAGACAGTAAAAAGATCAGTGCTTGCTGGGGTTCAGGTTGAAGAAAGAGAACAGGGAGGTATAGATGGAACATAGGGAATTTTTAAGCAGTGAAACTATTCTATACCATTCTGTTCATTACTATGAAGAAATTTTTCATTCCATTATGCATTTGTAAACAGAACAAAGTAAAAGAGACAAACTCCATACATTACTACACTCATGGAGAAAACCGAAACTCAACATGGGGAAAAAACTACTTGCTCGTTAACACAGATGTACACAACTACTTTTCTGGTTATTGATGTACCATGGTGTGCCTGTTCAGATCAGATGATGTATAAGTGAGGCCCTTTGCTCAAGGTCTCCCCAGGCTGAAATTAAGGTGTCAGTTGGAGCTGCAATTTCACCTAAGGGCAAAGGGCCAACTGGAAAAATCTGTTTTCTTGTGACTGGAGGACTGATATGCTCAGCCCCTAGAGACTATAGACCACAAGATGGCATTTTGTTTCTGCCACAAGATGGCATTTTGTTTCTTCGAGTGTATCTCTACTTAAAATCCTTCTGACCTCAGTAAGGACCCACCACTTTTAAAGGCTCATCTGATTAGGTCAGGCCCACCTGAATAATCTTGATTAGCTCAAGGCATTTCATTACATCTGTTATATAATACAGCACCATCAGAGGAATGAAATCTACCAAACTCTGATAGTCAAGGCTGGGAGATTATACAGGGCATGTGCAGCAGGGGGCAGAATCTTTGAGTTATCTCAGAATTCTGCCTAGTTTCATCAGGAAACTAGTGCTGTCACACTAATCCTCCTACAGCAGGCTGTGCCTCATACTGCCCTTCTCTTAAAATAATCTTCACCAGTTCCACACAACACAGAAGAGGAACTCTAATTATTCAAGGCCCTTCTCCAGTTGCCTGTGACACTGTAACCTTTGGGGGTGGGACTCATCCCATGCTCTGCTATGTCCTTTGTGTTTGCATTCCTTCATGCATTCTACCAGACCTGATTTGTCCTTTCCCTCCTCCTCTTTACTTGTCTATCTAGCCTTCAAAAAGCTGCACTGAGCAGCCTACAAAACCTTTCCTGACTCTTTGGACCCACATTGAGTTTTTCTTCATTTAAATCTGTCCTGAAATACTATGGCAGACTGCAAAAAAATGATCATATACTTCTCGTCCCCCTGTACATACCACTTTGCAATGTAACTTTGTTGCTCAGCCCAAGAGATGGACTGGATTCTGTGGCTTTCTTTATCCAATGGGACATCAGCAAACACATCTAAGTAAACACACAGCACTTGTATGGGGCTGTGAGTACAGCTCAGTGCCAGAGTGCTTGCCTAGCATGAGTGAAGCATGGGGTTCCTTCTCCAGGACCACAAAACCAAAGAAAGCACTAAGGAGATAGGGCTTACCCTCTTGCTGTCTCAGGGACCTTTCACCACTAGTGACAGGCTAGACTGGTCTTCCAAATGATGTGGCCAAGTCATCCCCATGGACCCAAGTGACCCGGAACCACCACCATCACATGGACAACAATAAAAGTTGGTACCAAACCATGGGACTTTTAATGAACTTGTACTTGAAATTATTTACTCTTTAAAAATGCAGAGATTCAAAGTTATTCTTTTATAGCATTTATTTTACTCAGTTTCATTTTAGTATGCTATTTGTTTTTAAATTTTAAAAAATTTATTATTGTGGGGGTGGGCATTGGAGATCAGAGGACAAATTAGTTCTCTCCATCCACCTTTATGTGGGTTCCAGGGATTGAATTCAGGTTGTCAGGCTTGTACAGCAAACACCTTTAAACACCAAGCCATGTCTTCAGCCCCTGGTGTGCTTTCTTGCGAGAAGAGTTCATTAAACTTGTGATGGAGAAGTTTATGAAACATTTTTCAATATCTGGAAACATCTATGTATGGGACATAAAACATATCAAAAGCATTTGGCTTTTTGAAGATTTAAAAAAAAAAAATATGTATGCATGGGAGGGTGGGGTTGTGCACATTAAGTGCAATGCCTATAGAGGCCAGAAGAGGGAATTGGATCCCCTGGAGCTGGAGTTACAGGTAGTTATGAGGTGCCCAATACAGAAACAGGAAACCTCTAGTTCTCTGCAAGAGCAGTCTGGACTTTTAATCACTGAGCTACCTCTCCAACTCCCAAAAGCACTTGGCTTTTAAATGTATTACTGACCCAACTATCATTAACAGGTGAATGTACAAATGACTTGAATAGAACTCAACCATAAAAAGCAATGAGGTTTTGATATACAATGTGACATGGATGAACCTTGAAGCCATCATGCTAATTGAAATAAGCCAGACATAAAAGGGCAAGTATAACTCATAAAAAATATTTACAGTGTGAGTCACAACTAATGAACATCATGAATGTAATTAGTATCACTGAACTGTGTATTTTCAGGTGGCAAATTTCATGCTATATATTTTACTGTAGGACTTGATTTTAATGACATACTCAAATATACTGCATTATACACTCTTAATAGGTGACTTGTACAGTATATGAATTATATCTTTTTTCTTTTATTTTCCTTTTTTTTTTCTGTCTTTTTGAGACAGGGTCTCCCTGTAGCCCCAGCTGGCCTGGAACTCGCTATGTAGACTAGGCTGCCTTTGAACTCAGAGCCTTTGAACTCAGAGATCTACCTACCTCTGCCTCGCAACAGCTGAGATTAAACACATACACCATCATGCCTGGCAGTGAAATTATATCTTTTTTTTTGGGGGGGGGGATCTTTTTGAGACATGGTCTCCCTGTAGCTCCAGCTGCCTGGAGCTCACTCTATAGACCAGGCTGGGCTCGAACTCACAGAGGATCTGCCTGCCTCTGCATAAAGCTATTTCGAAAAAGTTAAAACACAAAAGCCAACACACAAACTATAACTTGCTTCACTCTCTTCTTGATGGGAACTACAGAGCACATAGCACTTCCTTTTTCACCTTTACTGTCAAGAAACTCAAGACTGTTTTAAGACTAAGTTCAAGTATAGCAACGTGGTTGGCTTCCAAATGTCCTAAACAAACTATCTAACATTACTGTTCACATCACTTCCATTGAAACAGAGGTTCACATTCCTGTTTACATTCTCTTTATTGTGACTTCCTTTAGCCCATGTCTGTCTTTGCTAACTAAAATTCAGTTCAGTAATTTTTATTTAGACCTCCAATAGACCCTGTGATGGTCAACTTCACTGGATTGAGAAGTACTCAGGAAGATTCTTCAAGCATACTTCTGCGTGTGTCTGAGTGTCAGGGTCTTTCCAGAGACAATTTAAGGGAGGAAGACCTGCCCTGAATTTGGGTGACGTCATTCCACAGGCCAGGGACCCAAATGTAATGAAAGGGAGGGAAGGTGAGAGCCAGGGTACAAGAATTTTCCCTTCTGCTTCCTGTCTGCCATGATAAGCAGCCCCAGCTACATGCTCCTGCTGCCATGATTTCCGCCATGTACCCCAGGCCACTGGAACCTCCAACTGTGTGCACTAAAATAAGTATTTCCTCCCTTTAAATGGTTCTTTAAGGTATTTTGGCCAGAACACTGAAAGCTAACTAATATAGGCCTTAAAGCAAACTGAGATGCTGAACTATGGATGAAAGTATTGGCTCTGTAAATAAGGTACTACAGATATAGACTAATGATTAAAATCCTTAGATTAAAATCCTTAGAGCAAGGACAAAGAGCTTATGCTAAACAGTGCATTCAGAGAACATATGACCTCAAGAGTGGCTGGAAGCAAGTTAGTCAACAACATTAAAACTACCTTCAGGAGAGTGAGATAGCTCAGCGGGTAAAGGTGTTTGCCACCAGACCTGACATCCTGAGTTTGACCCCTAGAATCCACAAGGTGGAAGGAGAAAACTGACTTCTATGAGTCCTCTGACCTCTACATTAGCACTATAGCATGCTCATGTATACACATGCACACAGACATACACAAACACACGTGTGAATGTGTGCTAAATAAATTGATGAAACTTAAAAACCCACTTTCAATCTAGTTTCTGGAGAAGTTTTTGCTTTTACCACAGAAAATCAACAGGCTCAATTTGACAGCACAAACAGCAGACAACCACTGATGACTGACCTTTTCACGGGG
>NW_008329677.1:836320-880434 GCF_000622305.1 Nannospalax galili
AAGTATTTGAAAATAGTATTTAAAGTATTCAAAAGATGATTAAATGTAAGGTTATAGGGAAAAAGTCATTCATGTACAGGAGAATGGGATATAGAATATTATTGACTTCTAGAGAAAGATCATGTGGTAATTCTGAACATTTGTGTGTGTGCGTGCGTGTGTGTGTGTGTGTGTGTGTGTGTGTGTGTGTGTGTGTGTAACTTTTTTAACCTCAGAAAACCATCAAGCCCAAACAAATACACTGCTTTCCTACTCAGCCTACTGAGGTACTCACTACCTTGTTCAGTATGTTGCCATAAAAATGAGTCTACAAACACAAAATAGACATGCTACTCTAGTCATAAAGTCTCTGATGTATTATTTTATGATGTAATACCTGTACTTCTTTGATGAGAGAAGTATTAATAGAAAAATCATTATGACTTCCCTCTCCAATCTATCAAATTTCCCACCAAGAGTGCTCTCAGTCCCTTCTATCCACAGTGCATGTATTTTGCACTTGCTCTTAGAAGAATGTACACTCAACATACACTGCAGCTGCACTACTGGAATAGAAGGCAACCAGCATCACAGTATCCCTGAAGTTTGGGGGCAGCTGGTAACAGGGGAGGCAGGCTGTAAGGGGAGTTCTGCCCCAAGGGTCTATGTGACACTGCTATGCTTCTGGTCTTAGTGTCTTCATTTGTAAAAGGTAAGACCTACCTTAAGCTATTTACTTAGGCTCCTGCTCCCCATAAAAGACATTTGATGCTACCAGTATGGTTTGTTTGTTTGCTTTAATCACAGAATTTGTTTTTCATTCCTAAGTTTTCTACTGAGGAGATACAGAAAAACCTCCGATGACATTTTCTTCTGCCTAATATATCAAATTAATTATAAAAGTACATATATCAGTTCTCTAAGTTAGACAATGAAAGTACTGGAAATGTACTACACTGATGCTCTCCTGAACATTAGTGATTCCACTGTTCTCAGATTTATAGCCAGAAAAGGAAGTCTGGCTTAGAGACTCAATAAGCACTATTAGCTCTTTCAATCATACGAGAAAAATGACACTATGGAAAGTGATATGAAGATCAAGTCATTAGATACAAAGTTCTTTGTTCTTGAAGCTGAATTCCTAGTAAGTCTGTCTACCTCTCACCTTTATGGTAGCAAAATGCCATTAAAAAAAAAAATTAAACAATAAGGGTAAGGACTAGGTGGGGTGACTTAAGAATTTACCAGGGATTGTCTGGATGTAATTATAAGTTGCCAATCACCACAGCTCAATGACATTCACACTTCTAAAGGCTATTTAGTTTTATTTTTTATTATTATTTCTTAATTTATTTTATGTGTATGAGTGCAATGACTGCCTGCAGGTAGGTACACCCTTGTTGTGCAGTGTCTGCAGAGGTTAGAACAAGGCGTTGGATCCCCTAGAACTAGAGCTACAGACAGATGTTAACCACCATGTGGGTGCTAGGAATCAAACCTGGGTCCTCTGCAAGTGCAGTCAGTGATCTTAACTGATAAGCCCCCAACAGTAGTGTCTCCTTTGATCTGGAATCAAACCAGCAACCTAAGGATGTTCTTTGCTCTACCAGCTAAGCTATCAAAGGGACTTATGTTTTCAAAAAAGGAAGAAAGTTAAAGAAAATTAGATCTTATCTAAAAGTCTGCTTATAAGATTAGGCAACTTACACCTCGTGGTGCTTAGTAGTATTTCCTCAGTGAAATGGACTCTAAAAATGTGTATAATAAGAAACAGAACACTGAGAAAAAAACAGAAATAGCTTACTGTCTTGGTGAGTCAGTGGTGGACTTCCTTTTTGAATCAGGAAAGCTTTGGGTTTGCAAAACATAATCAGTGAGCAGGACATCTGTCTGTTGCCCAGTGTGGATAGATCTTGAGGCCTGAATTCCATCTTCACCCTCCATCTTGGCCACTGGGTTTGGCAGTATATCCAAATTCTCTAAAATCAGATCATCTTCACTGACAGAGACTGTGAGGTCACTGCTGCTGCATGAACTTGCTTCTTCCTGCTTGTCTTGCATTTTTAGGAAGGGCTTTTGTGACCCTGGGTCCCCATGGCTGAGATCATCTGTAAGAGGGGAAATGATTGGATTATGGGTCACTAACTTCTTGGAGAATCCAAGTAACTCAGAACAGAATTATTCATCAGTTAAGAAGGTATAAAAGCTAGCCAGGTATGGTGGTACAAAAACCTTTAATCCCAGTATTCAGGAGGCAAAGGGAGGCAGAACTCTGTGAGTTTTAAGCCAATATGGTCTAAATAGTAAATTCCAGGCTAGCCAGGGCAAAATAAGGCCCTGTCTCAAAACAACAAAAAACAACAACAACACAACTATCACTACCAACAACAAAAACAACCAAAAAAAGTTTAGGAGCATGGGGCTGGGAGATAGCTCGGTCAATAAAGTACTTGCCTCAGAATCATGAGGATCTAAGGCAAAGACAGGAGGATTCTTGGGGTTCACCAGCCTGCCAGTCTAGACTAATTGGTAAGCTCCAAGGCAATGAGATTGATAGCCTTTCTAAGGATGAAACCTGAGGCTGTCTTCTGGCATGCACACACACACACACACACACACACACGTATGCACGCGCATATGTACCCCCCCACATACACAAATTTAAAAATGCAGAAACAATCCACAATTATAGTTTTAAAATATTTTTTAAAATGTTTTATTTCGGGGATGGACAGATGGCTCCACAGTTAAGAGCACTGGCTGCTCTTGTAGAGGACCCAGGTTTGGTTCCCAGCACCAACATGGCAGCTAACAGTCATTAATAACTCCAGTTCCAGGAGCTCTGACACCCTCTTCTGGCCTCCGTGGGCATTGTACACACATGATACATATACATACATGTGGGCAAAGCACTCATACACATACATAAAAAAATTAGTAACAAAAAACTTCAAAATATTTGATTTCTCTTTAGACATTTTTAAGTTTAGTCACACTGGGAATCAATGAACCCAGGGCCTCCTACGTGATAAGCACGCATTCTATCACTGAGCAAAACATACTCTCAACCCTGAAAAATAGTTTAAAATACAAATTTAAAAATCAGAGATTTTATTTTTTACAATATTTCCATGAACACATTTAATCTTTAGAACGGATTTCATTGACGAAGTCACTATCTTGAATTTTAGCAAAGAGATAAATTAGTGTATATTTTTTCTTTATACAGATTCACTACCAGAAAAACGAAACACTAACAAAATTCAGCAAGCAAGCTTGGCCTCTCATCTTACCTGAGAAACCTTGCCAAGCAGAATGCTTCTCTCGAGACCACTTATTTTCAGATGCACAGTGTTCTGAAACTGATATCGTAGAGACTGGCGGGCTGGCTCTTTCTTCCTTGACTTCAATATGTTCTTGTGTCAGGATTTCTCTGTCTGATCCCTCTGATCTGCTGGAACTGTCACACTTTAAATCAGTGGTTCTGTTCTCTGGACTTAATCTTTCCTGTAACGAGGAATGGAGTTCAGCAGACTTTTTGCCTTCAGATAAATTACTCTTTCTGTGATGTGTGTTGCTTTCTATCTCCAAGCAATGAGTTTGTTCTTTCTCAGACAACACACTAGTTGTGACTGGCGTTTTCTCACCAATCTGAAGAAATGTCTTTCCATCTATTTTGTCAGTCTTATTTAAGCACTGTGTGTCACTATTAGTTTGTACTACATAGCTGTCTGTCACATTGATGCTCTGGGCTGTCTGTTGGTGTGAACGTGGGTCAGGAATTGAAAAGTTCTTTGTGGGTTGGGGAGCTTTCTGCTCTGTACTGAAATCTTCAATGCTTGAGATGGCTGACATTTGGTGGTCCATAAAGATTGTTGCTGGTTGATACAATCCTCTTGACATGATTGTCCCTGAGGTACTTCCTGCCTGCACTGCAACCTGCAAAATGAAGGGCAAGTTAGGCATGCCACATATGAACAAGAAAGTAGAAATGAGAGGAACTAACGGAAGAAAGACTGTGGAAAACAATGCCTACTACGCAGGATAAAACTCATGTCTTCCTACAAAATGGATTAGCAAAACATATTACAGTGCATACTACTACTTTATACTAATGTTGCTGTACAGAGCAACACTCACCAAGGAACCACACAATCCATTTCTAAAAACTGAAGTACATGTGCTTAATCCAGCTAAAGTGCATGGCTAAACTGAAATTAAATTAGTAAATGTTAGGTTCTGTTTATTTTACTGCAGTAACAACCCCCCCTCAATTGAGTTCTAAAACCACTTATGCAGAAGCTAACTCAGTAGTACTACAAAGGAACTTGACAATATTTAAAAGTTGTTTTGGTCTTTTTGAGACAGGGTCTCCCTGTAGCCCTAGTTGGCCTGGAACTCACTATGTAGACCAGGCTGGCCTTGAACTCAAACTCAAAGAGATCTGCCTGCCTCTGCCTCTGGAGTGTTGGGATTAAAGGCGTGCGCCACCACGCCCGGCGACAGAAATAATTTTTTAAAAAGCAAATCAGGGAAATGCATAAGAACATTTAGAAGTTTCAAACTACTTCTAGTACTATGTCTAAAATAAAAACCTCCAGTAATCACTTTCAGAATGGCACTAAAACATACTGGATCATATATAGAATATTCAAAATTTGTAGTCAGAATATAAATAATACCTTCAAGAAACTTCAAAGACATTTGAAGTAATTTAAATTTACTGGCATGTTTATGGGAAGCTGAGCCTAGTCTTTGAGCAAGGGAGAGAGAGAAAAGAAAAGAGGCAGAGACTGGGCAGGCAAATGGCTCAGTGGCTTGAACAAGGGGACACAGTGCCCAGCAGAATTACAAGCATGAAGCCTTCCAAAAGTTAAGTGCTTTTCTTCCTAAAGGACCAAAGCACTCCACAGTCATGAGAGCACTTACTTCACAGAGGCAGATGGAGAGATGTAAGAAGTGCTTGCACCCTTCCTCTGTTGATGGAAAAACCAAGGCCCCAAAGCCAGAGAACTCAAATGGCATCCAGGTAATGCTTCTCTTCAAACATACTGTCTCTTGTAATCCCAAAATAAAAACAAAAACACAACAACAACAACAACAACAACAAAAAACCCAAACCAAAAGCCTCCATAACTTTGAAGTCAATAAATTAACAAGGATGCCAGAGGCAAGTGGTAGAATTGACCTCTGAAAATTCTCTGCTCCAAAAAAGAGATGGTAACCCTGGAAAAGTTTCAGAACTCTGGAGTTAACCATTTTCTAGCAATCTGGGGAACATTTATTTAGGACAACTGGTTGCATCTTAGTAAGATAAGCTTCCTGGTGTTGCCAGGTGGTAGTAAACTTGAAAACTGTACTCATCCTGACAACCAGCAATCAAGCAGCTGCTGGAAGAGGGAGAACAGAGGCAGCATCCTTTCAAGGCCCCATTTCCACACGAGCCATCATTTGACAGCAAGTAACATTCAGGATAACAGAAGGCTAAAAGTTTTGAAGGGAAAATTGGTGAAAGGGATGCACACTGGGGGAAGAGGGCTCTGAGAAGCTCCAGCATACTCCTGGGAATCTAGATAACCACCTGCATACTCAGGGCAGTGGGTATGTTCAAGAAATACTTCCATGAAGTTTCTGGACTCTCATCTCTGGCTTACTTTGAGTTGTAAGCACTCAGGTGAATGTTGAAGCTGTGTCCCAACACATACCTAGAGCCTCTTGGCAAAGACTGTGAGGATTCTAGTTCCAAGCATTAAAGAAAGTTCTATTTAGAGATAATGATTATTAGCTAATCATTACGTCAATTTAACAGAACCCTCAGTGACCACATATGAAAAATAATCCACATAGTAGGTCAGAAAGTTGTGAAACAAACAGCAACTAACAAATTCTGGGATGGAAGAATTTTCAGAATTGCAACATTTAATTATTTAAAATAAAATGAAAAGAAATAAGAAACTTTGGCTCTTATACAGAGTATGAGTATTGACAGGCAATAGAAATTACCTCTGAGAAAGTCCAGGTATTGAACTAAGTAAAGGTATTAAATTAGCTATAGTTAGCTAAATATGCTCAAACAGTTAAGGGAAATTATGTTCAAAATGTACCCCAGTACCCAGGAGGCTGAGGCTGGAGGATAATTTTGAGGCCAGCCCAGGATTTAGTGGGCTCTATCTCAAAAATGAAAGAGAGAGGGGATTGGGAAGAGGGAGGAAGGGAAGAAAAGGTAGAGGGAGGGACAGAAGAAGGGAGAGAGGAAAGACGCAGAGGAGAGATTACAAGGATGAGAATAATGTAAAAATAGAGACTATTAATAAAGATACATAAATTATAAGGCAGGAGTCAGGCATGCCTATAATTCCAGCAGTTGGGAGGTAGAGACAGGAGGACAAGGATTTCAAGGTCAGTTTAGCTAGTTACATAGGGAGTTTAAGGCCAACTTAGGCTACATGAGACCCTGTCTCAAAACAACAATAACAAAAATTAGAGTGTTGGAAGTATAGCTCAGTGGTAGAACACTTGAGCAAAGACTATAGGTTTAATCCCCAGCATGACACGCAAATTAATTAACATAAGCGATATAAATTATAAAAACCAGAATCAAATAGAAGTATGAAATTCTGCAGTTGGAAGGAAGTACAATCAACAGAATGAAAAATTAGAGGGGCTCACCAGCAGCTCTAAATAGGCAGAAGAAGGAATTAGCTGTTTTGAATGTAAGTTCATTGCAATTATTCAATCTGAGAGAAAAAAGAACAAAGAAAACTGAGTAGAGCCCCAAGTACCATCAAGTATATCAAAGGCATCTAAGTCCTAGAAGGGAGGAAAGGAGGAGAGGGGCTCCGCGGGGGTATGCTCTAGTGACTCTGGAGTGAGCACATTTCAAGGGCACCAGAAACTGAAGAAGCAGGTAAGAAAGTGCTATTTTTCTCCAAAGTTCCAAAGTCCTACTTGAATACAAATATACTATAAAAAAGCTGTAGTTGTTGGTCACAATTTGAATCTGGAACACAATTCTATACTGAAGACACTAATTCAAAATTTAACATTCTTGATGAAAATGGGTCATTTCTGAATCTGTGTTAGTACCTGAAGACAAAGACAAATCTGTATTAACACTTGAACTGTCTTCTCAAACCCACATAACTTACAGCTTCAGCCACCTGACGTTCAAGTCTAAAATACCTTTTAGGTTAAATGTGTACAAACAGTGCATAGAGGGTCAAAGAAGATTGGGGATCTTTACTTGGTGATGAAGAAAAGCTACAGTTTAATAGTGATCTTTTAACGCAGGCAGAGTAAGCTAAGTGGAAAGAAAACTAGAGGAGACAGGATGAGGGCAGAGCAAGCCATAGCACTGCAGGCTGGAATGCATCTCCTGGACTTCTACGAGGCAGGATGGGCTCACTCAATCACTGCCCTCCTTATTGGAATTAACAAACTTTTTCTTCCAAGAGTCTCATCAATGCATGCCTTTTACTGTAAAATATAGTCAGCCTTATAATGGAATCATCACTCCGTTTCAGAACACATGCTACACACAATGCATTCAGCCATTGACTGCTTTTTTTCTGTCTTTTTTCCCTGAATGGATAGGAACGGGGGTCTCTTTGTACTTTTTCTTTTACAATGGACACAGGCTGTTTAAAAAATGATTTTATTTTTATCATCATTCATTTCAGTCACTTCTGATTTTTTGTCTCTCTAAAAATGGTGTACAAACTGGAGTGGGGCCCTGGCTATCCCAACTTCTCTGGAGAGTTGGGAGTGCCTTTGAAACCTCTTTTTCCTCTTTCTTCTGTAAGCCTAAAACCTCCTTTTTCATATAAGGTAAAGCCAATGAAGGATAACTATAATGAATTCTTTCTTCAGCTAATCTCTTCCGGAGTAACTTTTGTTTCCTTTTAAATTGTTCTCTATCTTTTGCCCACATTTCCAATTCTGATTATCCTGTTTCACTGCTGGATATGATGGCTGATGAAATGGAACATTCTATTCTTTAAAAAAGATCACCATGTACCTTTTCTGGTGGCATAAAACAGTACAGCTGAAGTCTTTCACCAAAAATGGTAGTTTGTTATTTCCACAACTAGCTTGGCAACATCCTCAAACTCAGACTCCAGCCATTTCCAAATCCTTTCCCTCTAAATGGTTTAAATCCTCTAATAGTGTCAAACTGGAACCTGGCTTTTATGAAGTGCTGGAGGTGGGAGGCCCCCAAAGGTAACTCTGGGAGAGGGGGGAGAGAGGGGAAGAGAGAGAGAGGAGAGAGAGGAGAGAGAGGAGAAAGAAGAGAGAAGAGAGGAGAGAGAGAGAGAGAGAGAATCAGTCTGTTTGTGGTATCTGTGTGTATAGCTGTTCATGTATGTGTGTACATGCACGTGGAAGACAAAGGTCAATGTCAGATAGCTTCCTTAGTTTCTCTATCTTATTTTTGAGATAAAGTGTCTCATTGGATTTGCAGCTCACCAATTTGGCTAGGCTGTCTGACTAGCAAGCTCCAGGGATCCTCCTGTCTCTGCCTCCCCAGTGCTGGAATTATAGATGTACATTGCTGTGCCTGGCTTTTTCACATGGGTTCTAGGGATCTTAACTTGGATCCTCCTACCTACATAGCAAGTACTCTAACTGAGCCATCTCCCTAGCCCCAGGAATAAGGTTCCCCTGACCTTGGTTGCATGTTGGCAAATCTGCTCCATCTCCTTATGAAACTAGGAATCTTCCTACAGATTCAGCAGGAGACTTGGCTTGGCTCAGCTGGGTCAGCAAAAACTCACCATGCTAAAGGTGACCAAGCAGCCTAGTTCCATGCAATGCTCCCAGAGAGAAGGCATTTTGAAGAAATAACATAAATACTTCCCAAATTACATGAAAAACATGAATTTATATAACAGAGCTCAACAAAGTCAAGTTAGATGAACTAAAAAGATCCATACTCAGACATTAGTTTCAAAAAGAAAACTAAACCCAAAGCAAACAGAAGGTAAGAAATAAAGATGATAGCAAAGATAACATTTAGAGAATAGAAACACAAAAGAAGGAGAAAACAAAATTGAAAGATGAATCTTTGAAAAAAGCAACAAACTGACAACCTTTTATGTAGACTTGCCAAGGGGGGATAAAAGCAAAGATTCAATTTATTAAAATCAGAAATGTGGGGCTGGAGAGATAGATGGCTCAGTGGTTAAGAACACTGACTGTTCTTGCAGAAGACCCGGGTTTGAATCCCAGCACCCACATGGCAGCTAAAACTGTCTGTAACTCCAGTTCCAGGGGATCCAACAGTTTCTTCTGTTCTCCACGGGCACTGCACAACATGGGTACACTTATCTACATGCAGGCAATACACATATACACATAAAATAAAAATAATAAAATATTTTAAAAAATAAAATAAAATCAGAAATGTAAGTGGGTATTTTGCTACCAATCATTTATAAACAATCTGAAATCTATAGGCAAGTGCATGCCAATGAATAAGAATATCTCTGTAGCTTAGATGGATTTCTAGACAGGTTCTGTTAAAACTGACTCAGGAAGTAGGAAATCTGAATAGATCTTAAGAAGTCAAGTGACAGACTTGGTAATCAAAACCTACAAAGAGAAGTCCAGGAACAAAGGCTTCTCTGGTGAATTCTACCACATGTTTAAAGAAGGATCCATGCCAATTCTTCACAAGCTCTTCTAAAAACAGTGAGGAAGAAACATCTCTTCTTAATTCTTGGAGGCTGATTCCTCACACTAAAACCAGGCAGACGCTACAAGAAAACTAAAGATCACTTCAGTGAAAAATCCTCAGTGAAATAGAAACTGAATCAAGCAGCACATAGACAGGAATGGGGAGTTCACAACATCAGATATCCATCCAGTAGCCACAGAGGCTGGAGAGTACAAGATCAAAGCACTGGCAGACTTAGGGTCTAGGAAAGGCTCCCTTTCTCACAGAAGTTCCCTTTCACTCAGACCCCCTCACATGACAGAGGGCTCAGACTCCTGATGGACCTTTTCATAAAAGCACTAATCTCATTTATGGGGCTCTCTACTCCTGATTTAACTACTTTCCTAATGCCCCACTCCTTAATATCATCACCTTGGGATTAGGTTTTCAGTATAAGAATTGGGGGTAGGGCACAAAAAAATTCCTTATAATAGCAAATGTTAAAATAAGAAGTCAAGCAATAACAAGTATTGCTAAGGATGTAAAAACAATAGAACTGTCATCACTGGGTTAGCCACATTAGAAAACAGTTTGGGTGTTCCTGAAAAAATGAAACAGAGTGATCATTATGATTCTGTAAATCCATATTTGGATATATATTCAAGAGCAGTGAAAAATCTTGCTCAAAAATGTTCATAGTAACATGATTCACAACAGACAAATAAAATGTGATATATCATTATGATAGGCTATTATTCAGCTGTAAAAAGAAATGGAGTACTGATATCTGCTACATCATGGATGTTAAAAAAAGTTTCTTAAGCCAGGCGTGGTGGTGCACACCTGTAGTCTCAGCACTTGGGAGGCAGAGGAAGGTGGATCTCTGTGAGTTTGAGGCCAACCTGGTCTACATAGTGAGTTCCAGGTCAGCTGGGGCTACAGGGAGACCCTGTCTCAAAAAGATAAAAAAAAAAAGTTTCTTATATAACACAGGTCCACCTGCCCAAGGATGGCATCACCTACAGTGGGCTAGGCCCTCCCATACCACTCAACAATTGAGAAAATGTCCCACAGACATGGCCACAGGACAGGCTAACCCAATAGAGGAAATTCCTCAATTGAGGTTTCCTCCACTCAGGAGTGTCGACAACTGAAGCTAGCCATCAGTGGGGATGGAGGACCAGAGGCTAGTAGACAGGCTAACCAAAAATATTTTCACTGAAAACATTTTTTTAATTTAAAAAAAAGGACTGGTGGGCTGGAGAGATGGCACAGCCGTTAGAGGCTTGGGCTCATAATGCTACAGATTATAATTTTAATAGGCACATATTATCCTAGTTTATAGGTTTACCATAATTTATTTAACCTATTTGTTGAGGGGCCTTGGCTTGTTTCCCAACATCTATCACTTCAAACCATGCCACAAGATAATCTTGAGTGTTTAGCTCTGTAGACAGGTGAAGCTATCAACAGGACAACTTCATAGAAGTGAGATTGCTGGGTCAAGACTGCCTTACAGGACATGGTCATCATGCCATCAAGAGAAGCCATTACATCATTAAGAATTTCTCATTATAGGGCTGGAGAGATGGCTCAGTGGTTAACAGCACTGACTGCTCTTGCAGAAGACCTGGTTTCAAATCCTAGTATCTACATGGTGGCTAACAATCATTCGTTGAACTCCACTTCCATAGGATCTGACATCCTTTTTGACCTCTGCTAGCACTGCATGACATGGGTGCACTTACGCACATGCAGGTATAACATTCATACACATAAAATAAAAATAAAGTTAAAAAAGAATCTTTCATTATACCATATGGTTTAAACAGCAAAATCAACATTCTGATTCATTAATATGAACAGTATTTGTGATAAAATGTCTTCTACTCCTATTGTAAAAAGCTGACAGAATAACAAAGTCAAACTTTAAGACAGGCAAAAATTACTATTTACTGTAATTACCTGTTCACAAAAATTACCTGTCACTACTACTCTAATGTAACAGATACTTTACTTATTCTTTTCTTCATAAAAGATTACTCAAATAGATGGCTCCAAGGGATAGGCTAGTCTGGAGTGCTCGAGCTGACTGTGCCGAGGCCTGAAACTGGACACCTAACTGATTATTTAGTAGCAACCTGAGGAAAATCAGCATCACACTTGCAGGTCTGGGAGGCTTTTGGTTTTTCACTCTCAAGACAAATTTGAGGAGTTAGAGCAGCTACTAACCCAGTACTGGGAGGAAACAGCAGTCCTCGTCAGCTCTCTTTTGTTCCAACAAAGACCAAGACACAAAGCAAAAAGTCAGCCACATCTCAGGTGGAAAAAAGTTACCTGGTAGAGGTCAAATAAAGTGCCCCTGGGTTACTCCCCACAGCCAGAAACTCTCAAATATCTCTGACCGACTAAGAGAAGTAAAAGACTACAAGCCCATTCCCACTGGACAAAACTCAGAGAACCAAATGCCAGAAACATCAAAATGGCAATGATACCATGAAGGAAAGTAGCACTTAGCAGGTTTTCCTTTCAGGAATACTTCAAACAGTTCAAAACCTGCCCCATCAGCAGAGGTTTGCTCCAGTAAAGGAAGCCACAGCTCTGTGACAGCTCTCTGTAATTCTGCCAAGCATCGCCAGATTGGATTCTGAGTTTTCCACACACTTTCGTACTGCACTAATGGTCGAGAACATTGGGTTTTAGTGGCCTGTAAGAAGTCAGGAGTTATGAAACATGGCCCTAACTGCACATAAAAAATGAAGTCTGTAGTAGTGCACATTCCCACAGGCCAAAACAGGCATACAGGATCTGTGAGGACTCAAGAAGATTCTAAGTCTGTAGTTTAATCCTGTATGTCTGGTTGTCGCTGTTTTTTGTTTGTTTGTTTGTTTGTTTTTTTAAGTGGTGTGAGTGCATGCATGCACACATGTGTGAGAATCTGGACTTTGAAGCAATTTCAAACTTATGGAAAAGTTACAAGAATCACAGAAAAAAGCACACTAATATTCTTTAGCTAGGCTGACCAATTATGTGCATTTTACACCATTTGTTTTGTCATCCTCCCCTTTACAACATGTGTGCAAGTGTATATTTACTTATGTATGCACACTAGTTTTTCTGTATCAAGGGTTAGGCCAGAAACCCCATCCCTCTGCCACTAAGCATGTCAGTGTGCTTCCTAAGTCTGGAACACTCTTTCACTGGTAGACTTCATTATGACAACCAGGAGATTTAAGGTCTATGTCATTTTGTTTTCTATTCTTTAGTTCATATTTAGTTTTGTAAATTGCCCAAATAGTGTCTTTTATAGCTAATTACTTTTGCTCTTGGTTTCAGATCCACTCTATGGTCATGTTTCCTGTGTCTCCATCCATCTGCAGCAGATGGCTAGTCTTTCTTTCCTTGACCTTAATGTTTTTTTAAAGAATATAGGCTGTACGCCTGCATACTGTCTCTCAATGTATTTGACCTGATGTTTCCTGAAGACTACATTCAGATTATTCACTTTGGGGCAGTAAAATCACAAAAGAGTATTTCCAGTTTATAAGGAACAAGAATAATACTTGGACTGTATGTCTGTGGGATTAATTCATAAGTCTTCTCCCTAGTAGGCAAAATAATTAGAAACATTCTCTTAAATATGGCTTAAAACAAGACTGGTAACAATGTAATAACATTTCATATATGTTACATTAAATTTTTTTAATATTATTTTTTTAGAAGAAGTGTATCATTACAGCTTTAATATGCCCAATAATAGTTTCCAGAGCAAAGACACAGCTCCTTCAAAAGTGGCTATAGAATTTCTAGGTTCGCTATTGAATCAATACAGTTATACAATATTGAACTCAGTATAAGCCCTGTAAGATATAAAATTGAATGAGTTTTTAACACCTTTAAAAAAGGTCTCCATTTCATTTTAAAATATAATATTTCTTACAGAAAGACTCATTGTTTTTGCTAATAACATTGAGATTTTGGTGCATGCATCTCTAATATGTATGTACCTGATTATTACTAGTCATGATCGGTTGCACTTGGATTCTTGGTGCCTGTGTATGTCTATAAAGTCATCGAGTAGATTTCAATGGTAATGTTTATCACCTCTACTAATTAACATGACAAAACTTTTATGCTTCTTCCTCAAATATAATACATTTTTAAAATTTGTTGATTTTTTTTCTGTGTGTGTATATCACACAGAACATCCCAAACCATCTTATTCAACTATACACCCACTTCTCAGATGGTACCCTCCCATAACCTCCTCCCCCCACTAGAGCCCTTATACTCTGTTAGTACATTAAATTTTTAAAATAGTAAAACCTTAACATTAAATCCTGGATTGGATCCTCGAACAGGAAAGGAATTTTAACAGAAAATTGTTAAAGTCAGAAGCTTACTTACTAGTAACTGTGTGTCTGTGTTGGTGTCTTAGATGTGATGCATGTGCCATAATAACATGAGATGGTAACAGTGGTAAGAACTGAGTGTGGCCCAGAGGAATCCTTACACTAGCTCTGCAACTTTTCTGTAAGTCATAAAATTATTTTTAAAAATATAAGCTAAGCACAATGGTGCTCACATCTGGTAATCCTTGCACTAGGGAGGTGGCAGCAGAAAGACTCCAAGTCTGAGGCCACCCTTGGATACATTTATATTTGAAAAGAATCTAGCATTAAGAGTCTTAAACATAGTTGTCTTTGATTCAGTATTTCTGCATATAAATTCATCTTACGGAAATTTACTTAACAGAAAAAGAAAGCTATGGAAACATACAAGTTCCTATATAGCATCATTTGCATCAGGAAAAGTTGGAAGCAACCTATGTTGACTACAAAGGAAGGCAGCATTGTGTTGTCATCAGAATGAGGCACATAGGGGCTGGAGAGATGGCTCAGTGGTTAAGAGCACTGACTGCTCTTGCAGAGGACCTGGGTTTGATTCCCAGCACCCACATGGCGGCCACAAACCATCCTTAACTCCAGTTCCAGGGGAATGCGACACCCTCTTCTGACCTCCACAGCATTGCAGGACATGGGTACATCACATACATGCAGGCAATACAATCATACACATAAAATAAAAATAATAAAATATTAAAAAAAGAATGAGGCACATAAAGACTAATGTCATAATGAGGGAAATGCTTAGACATGGGGAATGAAGACCAACAAATAAGCAAAGCTATATCTAGGTAAAGATAATTCTAAATACAGGAAGAAAAAATCCAACAAAATGTTAAGAATGTGAATATTGTTATTGCCTTTTTCCTCTAATTTAATAAGTTCAACTTGATTTAAATGTTTAAAACAAATTTTACTGAAATATAACTGAAAAAAAATTTACCTTTTTAAAGCATACAATTCAGTGGCTTATAGTAATTAGTATAGTTACGGAATAGTACAACCATCATTCTAATTTTAGCACTCTTTCTATCACTCCAACAAGAGACCCCATATCTTTTAGCAGCTTTTCCCAGTCCTTCCACCCAGCTCCCAATCGTAGGAACAACTCACAAGTTCTGTCTTTATGGATTTGTCTACTCTGGGCAATTTGTATAAAAGGAATCACATGGTATATGGACATTTTGGACTTTTTTTTTTAAATTAGGTTTTCAAGGTCCATTCATGTGTCTGTATTTCATTCTTTTTCATGGTTGCATAATATACTCTGTGTATATGTAATATTTTGTTTATCCTTTCATCAAATGATAGACATTTGAGTTATTTCTACTTTTTTGGGTATTGAAATAATGCTGCTATGAACGTCAGTACAAGATTTTGGATAGATGTGTTTTCACCTCTCAAATATTCAGCTACAGAATTGCTGACTTATTCATTCAGTAATTCTGTATTTAACATTTTTGAGCTCTCAAACTGTTTTTCAAAGTAGTTGCATTGTTTTACATTCCTATCAGCAATTATTTAAACTTCTTTAAAAAGAAATATATGAGAAACTTGCAAAAATTAATTGCTACCTATTCTAAGGTAATGTTGTACTTGAATGATTTTAACATTTGCAAAGTAAAACGCTTTCTCTGGTGAAGTCAAGGTAGGCCTCTGACACCTGGCAGCTTTCCCATTTGCTATAATCAGGCTCTAAGCAGGCTTCTATTTTCTTTTTAAAATAATCTTAGCAACAGGAAAAATCTTAAATTCTGAATCTTCTCAAAGAAATTTCTGAGCCTGGGAGTCTGCAAAAAGAAACTTACCATTATTGTTGATATAGCAACAGCATGAGGAATGTAAAAGCTTCTAAAAAACAGACATTACAGCCCAAGAAGGCCCATGTATCAATACTGAAGGATCTGCTATAATGACCCATTTGTTGTGCCCTTCTATTACCTTGTAGTTGAATGCTGGTACTCAATTTATCATCTAAGATTAAAAAAAATATTTTTATTTTATGTGTATGTGTATGTGTATGAGTGTACTGCGTGCATGTGTGTTAAGTGTACCCATGCTGTGCAATGCCCGCAAAGATCAGAAGAGGGCATTGGATCCCCTCAAACTAGAGTTATGGATGGCTGTTGGCTGCCATGTGGGTGCTGAGAATAGAACCTGGGTCCTCTGTAAGAGGAGCTTTTAACCTCTGAGCCATCTCTCTAGCCCCTCATCTAAGATTTTGTTTTGTTTTTTTTCCTTTTCCTGTCAGTAATCCCTCTTCTACTTCTTATAATTATGCAGAAGTGGGGAAAGTAATAGCAAAGCAAATGAACTCAACTGAAAATACTAGTGAACAGAAGATAACTGATAAAGTAGTTTATCAGAAGAGGGACAGACGTAAGGTGATATTAACAAGTTGAGAATTGATGTACTTACGATCTACAATATTCAAAGTAGATAAATCTTGATCATTATTCTACTTTGAAACAATATATTTGTTAGCAATTTATGTTTTGAAAAATGCTAAGAAAGCGTTAATTTTTCTTAATGTACATATTTTTTTCTATAGCCAAGGTGGTGAGAAATGGCAAGACGAATGTAGAATGAAAAAGGAGCAAATTCGTTAGAGCAAATTTTCAGCTTCTCGTACAGTATGGCAATTACTATTCAATTTGTATGTCATTAAGTCATATTGAGAAAAAATATCCTTAATAATCATGAATGTGCCACAGTCCTGATGGTACTACTTTACTGTTTGTTATGGACTGAATTTTGATCTCCTCTCCCAACTCATGCTAGAGTTCTAATCCCCATGAGACTGTATTTGGAGACAGGGCCTTCAAGAGGTAATCAATGTTAAATGAGGTTATAAGGTTGGGACTTATCAAATAAATCTGGTATCCTTATATGCTCCTCCTACCCCAAAGGACAGGCCACATAAGGGCATAGAGAGAGAAGACTCCATCTGCAACTCAAGCAGGGAGGACTCACCAGAAGCCAAGCCTGCAAGTACCTTGCTCCTGAACTCCCAGCTTCTAGACTGCTGAGAAACTTCTATTATTTCAGCTACCCAGTTTGTGGTATTCTGTCATGGCAGCCTTAGCAAGCTCATACGCTATGGTGCTGTGATTTTTACTTGGTCTTTTATTTTGTCCCCATGACAGATTATAGTCACCACATTCTCAAGACGGGTGCCACAAAGACACATCTCTGGCCATTAAATTTGACAGCTGTTAGAACTAGCCAAATTTTTATACAGTTGTGGGACCTATTAAATTAGTCTTTAATGGCATGTTCTGTAAATTGTTTTGCAAGGTAAGAATCACTACAAAAATCAACCCATCATGAGGTTTTATCACCAGGTGATATTACCTTCTTCTTCTTTAATTCATAGGTAGCCTTTCAGTCTGCACAATAGTTTCTCCACTATCCTATATGAGCAGATAATCCAGGACCAAGCAAGACTAACCTAATGGAATACAAAGACAGTGAAAGTGGATGGTAAGGTGATGAGTGTGGTGGCCCAATCAGTCACTATGATCAGGCACTTACTAGGTGTCAAGGACAAGCTAAGAGACTTATGAAACTCATTATCTTCTCTAACCCTCAGAGCAACCATTATCATTCTACTCTTTCAGGACCTAGCCAGGCTGAGCAATCTGCTTGCAGCCACAGAACCAGAATTTAAGCTCATATACCAGGATTCTAAAGCCTACTTCTTACACTAAAATAATTAAGTAAGCCCAAAATGTATTACTGAACAACAGTCCTAAACAAATAAGCAAACGTGAAAGATCCCTTATAATGAATCTGAGGCCTGAGCCTAATTACTTACTAAACCCATTGACTACTAAATCAGATCTCACTAAAACAGACTCTGAATGATAACTTCATCTGATTTTTAAAACCAAGTCCATGTGGGATAATTGAGAAGAGGAGAAAAGCAGATGAAAGTTTCAGGAGAAATTCAGCATTTCTAAATTGTACTAGTAGGTAACTTAAAACAAACAAACAAACAAAACTCAGGCCCCAAACTAACCTTGTTTCTAACAACCCCTAGGCCTAAGCTACTGCCTTGACTAAAATAGCAAGTTGTGGTTTTCAGGATATAAGCTAATCAAGTGTCCAAAAATATTAATGCAGCAGCTTTTTTTTAATGTAACACAACCCAGTAAAGCTGGCCTGTATATGCTCATGACTCAGGACAGAACTATGTCTTTTCAAGTTTCCTGTTCATGAATTAAAAGTACAGAACTAGATCAGAGGAACAGAACATCAACTTTATTTTCTAAAATTTGGGAAGATTTTAATAAGGACACAAGGAACTCATGCTTGGCCACAATTAAAGAGTGAGTTCTTGGGCTGGAGAGATGGCTCAGTGGTTAAGAGAACTGGCTGCTCTTGCAAAGGACCTGGGTTCAGTTCCCATCACCCATATGGCAGCTAACAACCATCTATAACTCCAGTTCTTCCTGCCTTTTCCTGTCCCTACAGGCATCATGCACAGGTGTACTCATATACATGCTGGCAAAATACTCATAAACATAAAATTAAAATAAATATATACAAAAGAGTAGGCTCTTCCAGAAATGAGTTAACCCCTTGCCCACTCCTTCCTCAAGTTAAAGAAAGTATTATTATTAAGTTACATAAACTAGCCCTAAAACAACAGTATGTAAAGAACAAATTTTTTTAAATTATTTCTCTCTGCCTCTCTCATTCTTGTTATTTAACATAGGCAAAGTCCTGTGTCCTTACTCACACAAACCCATTCCCTATAGATTTTGGGCAAAAGTGACAGCATATCATACACAGGTCTCTGCAACTTACTCTATTTTTTCCATTTTGAGCTAAAATTTTTATTTCTATGGAACTGATGACCAAAAGTGGGACCAGCAGGACAAAGTTTACAATATATATATGTATGTGTGTGTGTATATATATATATGTACATGTGTATATGTATAATTATAATAATTATGATGGCTAATGCCAGATTCCTTTAAAAAAAAAAAAAGACAAGACTCAAAGTACTAAAACATTTTTTTCCCAACTGCATGAAGAAAGTTGCTTTTAGTAACATTGTATTTCATTGACTAGAAACACATGAGAGTTGGAAAATTTCAACAAGAAACCAGTATCTGTTCTCTGGAGCTTCCCTTCTGCCACATCAAATGAGAAAACAAACCATTTCTTCCCACAGAATGCAAATGCACCTTCCCTGGTTGGAATGACTTCTGTCTCTCTCCCTTTCTCCTTTCTTTGCACCTTTTGTACCCCTCCCCAGACAAGGCCCCATATCTATGAGTGCAAGTTTCCCACTGTGAGCACCTTTGACATCCAATATGCTTTTCATCTAATTCCCCTGTAGCAGAGAGCAAAAGAAGATAGCTGTGGAGCAGAAAGTTCCCACAAAAAATTGTGTTCTGACTTGAGAAAGAGGCTAAATTTCTTTACAAATGGCTTCCTCCCATTTTCCCTGTAAAGCAGTAAATTATTTTATCTAGTAACCGAAAAGTAGGTTGGTATACTTATTAAGACTCCTGACCAAAATAAGTTTTAAAAATTTGAGTTTTTGTTTTGTTTTGTTTTGAAGACTCCAGGCTGGTATGTTCTTCTGAGATCTGAATCCAAGCTGTTTGCCACTTACCAATTGTGGGACCTGAGGACAAGACATTTGACATACTTCCTAATTTGCAAAGTGGATTTTATAAGAGACAGGGTCTCCCTGTAGCCCCAGCTGTCCTGTTACTTGCTATGTAGGCCAGGCTGGCCTTGAACTCACAGAGATCCACCTGCCTCTTCTTCCTGAGTGCTGGGATTAAAGGCATGTGCCACCACACCTAGCTAAGGCTGTTTTTAAGGATGTAACTCCCATGCACACTCACACATGCCCACACCAAATTTCTAGAATGGGAATAGAAACACAGTAAGACCAATGAAGATGTTAGCTGTTAAAGAGAATGAACCACATGTCCCACTAGATACTTGAAAGGTACCCTGAAAGGAAGCAGGATGCAACAGTGCAAACCTCATCTAGCCTATCACTGCAAATGAAATGGAGACATCCCTCACTCCAAGAGAACAGCTCTTGGCACTTTCTCCTTTGCTCTGCCCAGGCTATTCCCACCTGCTTGGTCTAGTAAGCTGAGAGAGAAGAATATTTTCTATACAGCCCCGAAAAAGGGGGCTGTGTATCTAGCTTATATGTTTTGGACTTGTTTAAATAACTCAATCCTCTTGAGAAACTACTAGTACAATTCAGCTCAATTTTTAATTGTTTTCTGAATAGCAACATACAAATAAAATTAAAAGGACTAGGGATGTAGTCATAGAGTGCTTTCATAGGATACATAAGGTATCATGTTCAATGCCCATCACTGCTCATCTTATTCATCTGAAATCTTATCAGCACCAAGGGAGACTAGTTCATTCCCTCCCAAGGTAAAAATGTAGCACTGAAAGCTGCTTTCATCTCACTGAGAATCTTCCCCAACCTTGGTGAGTATTTCTTCCAAACTACCTCAGAAGGCATTATGGCAAGATGGTGAAAGCACAGACACTGAAGTCAGGGTTTGAGTTTTGGCTCTAACTGTACAGATGTAGGCAAATCAACTAATCTTTCTTAGCCTTGCTATAAAATGAGGACAACAATCACATCTGTGTCCAGGGCTAACGAAAGGATTCAATAAGCCAGTACCAAGAAAATGTCCATGAAGCACCTGGCACAGAAGAAGAGTGCCCTGACCATGCCTCACTGTTCATATAGCTATTAGAAGTGGGAGTTACAACCTGTACAGAGGTCCTCCCTAGGATCCTTGCAATGGTGGAGGAGGTGACACTCCTCCAAGCAGCCTTTAGTCCTCTGATGAGGTTCCCTGGTCCTCCACAGTTCTCTATCCCTGGCAGAGTACCATCAGTCCACATCTGCGTCTACTAGAATATACTTCATGGAATAATAGCTCAAGAAAGCTTCACAACCTGCTGGAAAAGTTTGTAGTTATTCACAAATATCCTCTATCTCATTTGAGTACATGATCTGATGTATTTTTGGTCTTTCTTTTATTTATTTATTTATTTTTTTTTCTGGTCTCCCTGTAGCCCCAGCTGGCCTGGAACTCACTAAGTAGATCAGGCAGACTAGCCTGGAACTCAGAGAGATTTGCCTGCCTCTGCCTCCTGAGTGCTGGGATTAAAGGCATGTGCCACTATACCCAGTTGATTTGATGTGTTTTTATGTATATTCTCTACTCACTGATTACACCAAAAAAGAATGGGTGTCTTACTACAAAACTGAGTTTTACATTGAAAAACCAGACAACCACACTCCTCAATAGCTTTTCTTGACATTTAAATCAATTGCATTTTTAAAAAAACATCTCTTTGAGTCTCAAGTATTTTATTATTTTTTTTTCAGCCTCAAGTAGCCCAGACTTACCTTGAACTTGCTACATAGTCAAGGATAACCTTGAACTTCCAATTTTCCTGCCTCCCACTCCCACATACTTCAATTACAAGTATGTACCACATCTGGTTTATGAGGCACTGTAGATTAAAACCAGGGCCTTGTGCAGGCTAGGCAAGTACTATACCAACTGTGCTATATTCCCAGAACTACTCTGACCTAGCCTCTCCCCTCCAACAATGATTTCCTCTGCAGTGGCTACCTAAATATGAGCACCTTGGTTCATTCTCATCTACCCTGAGCCTGATTTCTTCAGGTTCATCCTGCCCAGATTCTCTCCTATGATGTAACCAGTCTGTGCTTCTTTATCACACACAAACATGCACATAGGCACACATGATTAATTCAAGTACCAAGTCTTATGATATACCTGCCCAAATTCATTTTCTATCATGTCCTACAAGTTCTTTAGATTCCAGCCTGACTAGGAAATGACTCTCTGGGCTTTCTGATTCTACCACCCCTAAAATGTCCACATATTGCCAAAGATCACTGTCATCTTTCAATGCCTGCCAAACACCACCTCTTCTATCAAGGCTGGTGTATGCACTGCAGAGGGAGGGGCCCCATCTTTCTTCCTGTAGCTTATGTTCATTCGTTATAACTGGCACTTATTATATACTATCCTATACCTCAGAAAGAATACTGCTTTGTGAGAAGTATCTTGAGAGCAAGACTTGAGACTCTTTTGGAGGGGCTTCTGTGGCTTCTCAAACAGAACAGTTGCTTAACAACTATACTATGCATTAGGAAAATTCCTGAGGCCAGTGACTCTGGGCACAGAGGCAAATTCCTATGACTGACTAAAGAAGAGGAGCTTGGATTTCCAATAAAAAGTACAACATAATTCATGATAAGGACTTGTTCAGGAATTAGCATGTAATGAGGATTAACTAAGTTGTGATTTTGCTGCAGTGTAAGTACCCTTTAATTGATTTGACATCAAGGAAAAATTAGAGAAGATACAAGTTTCTTAACATGTTATCTGATTCTTACTACACCAATAGTCAAAGATTTTATGGAGCTAATACTTCTCAGTACAAAGAAAATACAGTTCTAATTATTAAATGAAGACTCCATAACTACATACATGGTAAGGACTCAGTAGTGCAAACAGAAAAATAAGTCTCCTGTTTTACTTAAGTACCATTGACACTGTCATACTAAGAAAGTGTCTGTGATGAATGGCATAGAAAAAACAAACTGGTTTGTAGATTAAAAACATGTCAATTATTTTATGACCAAATGTCAAACAGAAAAACTTTCTGAACAGTTTAGAAATCTATTGCATCATACCACATTTGCTCTATATCTAATGGCATATAAATCACTTATCATTAAAGGCCTTTTTATATAGGTCAAGGCTGCTGGCGCGTGCTGTTTTGTATCTTACAGTTTAAAGAATGTTCTAAATTCTAGCTTTTTAACTTTTTAATCTATTGGAAAAGAAAACTAAAACTTCCTATAAACTCAGATTAATGCCTGCTAACGCACTGAAGAAAGGAAAACTAAAACCTTCCTCCTACCATAAAAACAAAATAGTGTGGCCTCTGTTTCTTTTCTGATAAGAGTCTTAAATACCCAACAGTTAACTGCATAATAACATTTACTGGCAGCCAGGCAGCCTGCTTAGCAGATATATAAAGCAGGTAAAAGGAGAAAAAGTTAATTTCTTGGCTGAATGATTCCATCGGTAGCTATAGGGCAAACCTGAAAGTCTTTTAGTAAAGTAGCAGTTGATTCTTCTATCAATCTGTAGCACACATACTCTTCCAAGGAAAGCATTAAATATGAAAATCATATCCCGTTATCATCTGTTTCCAGCTTTCAGCCCAGTAAGCTTTTCTTAATGAATGCTGCAGCCTAAGGAACAAGCATGCTGTTGGCTTCTCTGAATAATGGAGTGATGCTACCATTTCTGCTTATTACAATATCGACTGGCTGAGGGGGTTTCACACATAGTCACAAGTGACTACTCTTGCCAGCATGCTCCAAGTTATTACAAGATGTTTTTAGACATTTCATCTAAAAGAGCTTTACTGCTTTTAGTGAAGAAAACATCTATGGTCTTGAGCAGAATCATTTATATGGAGATAGGCAGAAGGATTAGAAGCCTGTATCACGGCAGATACATAGCAGAATTTATTTAAGTATTCCTTGCCAGTCTTTGTCTATTGCTTAGATATCTTTTCTTTTCCACTTTTCTTTTCTTTCTACTTTCTCTGTGAAAAGGTTCAAATGTACAAAATTACACATACAAAGGAAAGAATAAAATGCATTTAGTTATTTTTCATTTAAAACATCTCTCATTCCAAGAAAAAGTAGCTACAAAACACTGATTGGAAAAACACAATTTTGCCTTCTAACAACACTGAGTTTTCTTTGGAATCCTAAGCCAAGTAACTGCCTTTCAGCAAATTTAACTAGGATTTAAAACAATATTCTATAAGCAAAATTCTTCAAATAATCATGGTTTAATAAAAAGATTTTGATAATAAGATGATTTCATTTAAAATATCTAATATGTGACCATTCTAGAAATTGCCTAGAAACAGTGGTTTATCATTTTAATTTATTACCTTTTCTCTGTCTTCATTTTTCAGTTCATCTTTCATTCCCAGGCTAGCCTTTGAGAGTAGATGTGTCATCTTAATTCCAGTCTCATATTCAGTCTAAATGTAAACAAAGTTTGACTGTGTGATAGATATTATTGCAAGTAGAACCACCCATATCATGCCATCTTTGCAACATGAAAGGCAATGGAGTAGAAAGTAAAAGCCAATTTTGCCAAGAAATTCAGCTTGTTTTAGAAAACAGACAACTTCACCAATAACACATACCAAAAATAGAATTTTATAAAATGTTATATATATTTTTAAATAAAGCAAGGCTTAATGAATTTTTACTTAGTCTTCTGCCCATTTATAGAATAAAACCTCAACAACAACACACATACATGCACACATACACACATGGTACTCTCTTTAAGCTATCATGAAAAACCAGTTAGTTGATTATAAAAGCTAAATATTAGATGTTTTCTTTCAAAGCATAAAAAAAGGATTTCTTATCTAAATGAAATACATGGGCTGGAGAGATGGCTCAGCAGTTAAGAACACTGGTTCCTCTTACAGAAGACCCGGGTTCAAATCCCAGCACCCACATGGCAGCTAACAACTGTCTGTAACTTCAGTTCCAGGTAATCTGACAGCCTCTTCTGTCTTCCGCGGGCATTGCATGACACAGGTGCACTTACCTACATGCAGGCAATATACTCATACACATAAAATAAAATAAATAACACACACACAAAAAAAATCATGGTCCTAAAAGTCACAGAAATTTAGTATATTATTTGCTAGATCAACTTAAATAGATTTTATTTTCTAGGAATAATAATACTGTAGACAGTCAATCATAAGTACCATAAGAATCAAGTTTGCTCTGGTACTGATAACTCCATCAGGGAGTCTGCATTATTACCTCACTATAACTGATGAAAATGATCAATCATAAAAGGACTTTCTCCTAGATGCAAAGCAGGAAGCACTGATTCAGTATATTGGTGCTCTAAGCCTTAAAAACTCAGTGGTTGCAGCCCATCACAGGTAGGTATCAGGACACTCTAAATTAGTCAGTTTTGCATATAGCTAGAAACATACTTATGAGATAACCACATTACAAGGCTGCTGGCTCTCAGTCAGAACATGAAATAAGCCTGAACTTTGTTTTGACCACAAAAATAATACACAAGCAATAATAACCAAAACTAAGTATCTGCTTTCTAATACGTATAAAGGTATTATATATTTCCCCACTTTCACTAACAAGTAGAGATTTTTTTCTTCTAGCAGATGTTATTAATATGATAGAGGGCAGTTGATGATCAAACAGATATGCAGGTAAAGTTTTATAAGATCAGTGCAAATAAAAAAATAAGATAAACTAAGAAAAGCAAAGAATAAGGCAATTACCAAATATAGTTATGTTTCTGCTCTGCATCTACTCCTTTGAATTTAGATATGCTCAATTTCTAAGTCTGAAAGTCTTAAATAGGCATACTTGACAGACACCAAGAGAAAGTATATTTTACAAGGAATGAGAAATGTACTATAATATAAATGTATAAAATGAAAATACATAAAACCTTTGACTATAATTTTTTTTTTTTTTTTTTACTGTTAAGATCAGTGAGTAGGGTACTGGGCTGATTATAGGGAATCATTTCAGAGTCACCCACTAAAGACAACACTTTCTTATGAAAACAAGAGAGTTTTGTTCAATTCATTATGCTGGAGCAAAATGTTAAGTGGTAACTGCCCAAGGGTTTCCTAAAGAATAGAAAGAAATGTATCCTGAAGAGCCTAATCTAGACTGTTCTCAATATATCTCAGAACTTTACTGAACTATAGGGTACTCTTTCTAAATTACTGATGCAAGGGGCTGGAGAGATGGCTTAGCAGTTCAGAGCACTGGCTGCTCTTGCAGAGGACCCAGGTTCAAATACCAGCACCCACATGGCGGCTAAAAATTGTCCTTAACTCCAGATCCAGGGGTTCCAATTCCCTCTTCTGTTCTCCACAGGCATTGCATAACACAGGTACACCTTCATACATGCAGGCATAACACTCATACATATAAAATTAAAATATTACAAAATTACTGGTGTAAAACTGTATAATGTATTTTGAAACCAGAATGGTACTATCAAAATTGATAATAAATACAAACTACAACTCTGTACCCTGTAGAAGAAAGAACTGCCAACTACAATATTTTGTTCTTTTTCTTTACCCTTGATAGGCTATTCAGATGCTTAGTAGGAATTATCTATCAGATCCAGCTTTTGAATGCTAGAAAGTTTTCAACTTTAGGACCATAAATCTCCCTAGTTTCCACCTCCTCAAGAACCATACTTAAGCAAACATTCTACTATTTTAAAAAGTCTATTTAAGGGCTGTATGTGGTGGTGCACACCAGCACATCCCAGGACTCAGGGCAGAGGCAGAGGCAGGAGGATGGTAAACTCAAGTGCAGCCCAGGCTGCACAGCAAGACCCTGTTTTGAAATTTAACAAAGTTAAAATTTTGAAAATACTGTACAGATTAGTCTTCCCAAGACTGTCCTTACTAAAAATGTCTGATGCAACATCAGAACACATGTCCTTGTTTGCATCTTCATCTCCAACTAGGCATGTTCCATCCTCATTTCTTCTCTGAGTAGGCCTTGTGTATTTCTTCTGTTTCCACAAAACATCATACTTGTAATATATTTCTTCTCTTCAGTGTGGATTCTGCCACTCTCTGTTTCCTTCCTGACACACGGCCTAGACTATTCATGGTCAGATCTGTGGTTTGGAGGGAACTTGAACAACTCATGTCCCAGTAGCGTTGCCAAGCCCAGAGCCCCTATAAGGATAATCCTCTCACCATCTGCCCCAACTTGGGAAATCTGTTTTAATAAACAGACAGCACTGAGTGAACCCATGTGGTAACCCATTCTGTCTGTTACTGCACTGCTTTATGGAACCAGCTTGATGCTGTTCACCTAAATTTAAGTGGGCTTCATCTGCACAGCATGTCCTCATATGGTAGTTTATTTCTGCCGAATCACTGAAATCTGGTAACAATGAGCTCGGGCAGTGGGAAGAGGTGACAGGGTTCTTGTAGCTGTTTCAGGCCTCTGGGATAGTTCTCCAGGTTTACAACACACCTCATTTTCCTTTACACTTCTTCCTGTGTTCTCATTTTCACTCCTTCAGTTTCCCTTCCTCACACTACTATTTGACAGACAATGCCACCACTACCATTCTCCACTCTGACTCTCTTTTTCTCCTGGTTTCTAGAATTGCACAGCTAGTTCTGTTACAGGCTAGGGGGACAGTTAACTAGATACTTAAGATCAGCTGTTCCTTCCTGCATATGTTATAGTTGAAGAAATGGGTGCAGTGAGTATTAAATTGTTCAGTCTGACTCTCTCTTGAGTATGACATAAGACTACACAGTCTTTTGTTTTCTCTTCCCCCATTTTTTCCCAATATATGTGCTTCCTCCTAGATGGCAGACTCTCACCAAAAGATATGGAGATTTATTTATTCAACTAATACACATATCAACAGGAAAAATATTGATTGATTAAAAAAATGAGATTTGCTATAGATTTTGCCTTTTAGGAGTCTTAAGGTCATGCCTTGCCCAGTATCTGAACCTGAATGAGAATGAAAAAGATTTTGTCTTCTTAAATTTTATCCCCCTCCAGCACACATAACCTAGTGACAATTTTGCAAGGGAATCACATCTTCAAATAATGGCATTGTATCTTTAGAATGCCTTTGCTATTTAACACAAATGCTTCCTGGGAAGGTATATACGGTATATAATCAACACTACCTAGTTCTCACATAGGTAGTCATGGTCAATAAGAGAAACAGTCCAAAATATGGCAGAATTAACTTTCAGTAAAGTGGGAAGTCTCCTTGCTTACTGTGAACCATATTCTAGGTTAGACACTTAGAACACTGAAATACTAAGACAAAGAGCTCACAGTGAAGCTGAAAGAAATAGATATCTAAGCAATTAGAATATCATGAGGAAGTATGAAGTAATTATGACACGGACCTAAGGCAGACCAGGGAGTTAAAAGGCCTTCTAGTTGAAGGAGGTGTGAGATAATGTGGAGCAGTCAAGGAAATGCAAATTGTTTGGCAGATTTAAAGCACTGTAGGTATGTGTGAGTTTGTGTGTGTGTGTGAGAAAGAGTGCACATGTGGGGGAAATTAAGATGTAGAGGAACAGTGGGATGATACAGGGATAGAAGAGGTAGAGAGGATCTGGGGGAGAAAAAGATGGGGGCTGATGATAGTATAGACAGGAATAGAGAGGGTGAGAGATGGAAAGGGAGGGAGAAAGCTAATAGAGGGAGGGGAGGAGAAATATGTATGTGCAGCATGGGCTGTGTAAGCTGAGGCTAGGGTGGTAGGCAGGTAGAGACTAGCACCTGGACTATGTCCTGAGACATAATCAGATGACTCTCACCCTGGTGAGGATCCTCCCCAAATACTCTGACATGCTGATCCCATGACTGGTACTACTGCAGTGCGGAAGGCTGTGGAGATGTTAGTAATACTCTACACAAGTCCCTGGGAGCTTTTCTGGGTGCTTTTAAGTTCTAATATCTGGCTATCTGTGTCTAGGCCTCCTCAAAACCTGTGGAGGCTGTCCTGCCTACAGGAGTACATGGTTAAAATCTACTACCTGCACCTTTGCCCATCAGTTTTCAACCCACACTGCTCCAGAGCCACCATAAAAAATAAACTGATTCAAAATTAGTTAACTCCTTTTCAGCTTTTACCCATTTAAAAAGATTTTAGCATTACATATATAATAAGGTGGGATCACCCATCTCTACAGAAGAGAAATGGACTTACCATAATTTGGGAAAAAATCCCACCTCTTCCAAATTGCTTCAACTTGTTCTACTTTCTAGAATTCCACCAGTTTGAAATTTGTACACAAACTGTTCTCTATTTGAGGAGAAACATTATGGCATTTGGGGGTGTCGGCAATGCACTGTAAACATCTTTCTTTTAAGTAATTTACCCAAGGTCAACAAAGGAGGTAAAGATCTGCTACCACACTGGGAAAGCATTAAGATGGATCAGGTGGTTCTGTCATACCTAAGGCAAACACTGGACACTGACACAAAAGGTCAGCATCCTATTCCAAACCTCTGCTTATCACTAAATTAATGGTGTCTGTTGCTAGCTGAGTTTTTTTTTTACATCACTGTAGAGTTCCATGGGCACATGGCAATCATTCAGTTTTGGACTCAGAGTAACTGCAGAAGCCCAATGCTGCATGGATCTCATGTCCTTCCAACTGTAGCTACAGGTCTGTTCTTTTACTTCATCAGAATTATTTCAAAAAAGGATACCTTACCTCAAATTCAAAGCAACATCATCTATGTGATTTTGAACCATGTTTTAAAGTTTTCCATATTCTTATATAGGTTGTTATTATTTTCTTTAAAATGGTCCCGTATACTGATATTCTTTCCCAGCTCATTATATAAGGTATGAAACAATTAGTTGTTATACACAACTAATGTGCTAAAATACTTAAAAAAGATGATTTCAATTCCTTCCTCCTATGTTTGATAATAAGAAATCCACAGTCAGGTAAGGCCACAATATGAAAAGAAGAAGAAATTTTCTGTTTTCTTTATTCTGTTGGGAAGGTACAGGTGCATTCTTAGTCTAGCTCTTTGATTATCTATATGAGATCTCTGAGAGGTGGTTTATAATGTGGACAATGACAACTGCTTCTGAACATTAAGTATTTGACTGGAATACTAAAATACAAAAGTTTGCTTCAACACAACTAACCACCCAAACTGGGTTTCCAAATCCCCCTTTCTGATTTAAATCAATTTGGCTGGGCGTGGTGGCGCACACCTTTAAACCCAGCACTCAGGAGGCAGAAGCAGGTGGATCTCTGTGAGTTTGAGGCCAGCCTGGTCTCCATGCTGAATCCAGGACAGCTGGGGCTACAGGGAGACCCTGCCTCAAAAAGACCAAAAAAAAAAAAAATCACTACAATTTCTCAGGTGAAAGGCTAATACTGTCTGGGGCAGAGAAAACACATGGCTTACCTAGATAATCTATGCCTCAAAGGAAAGAAAAAGGCTCAGAACTGACAGGGTCATGCAGAAAAGGGAATAAGAGCTAATATAAATACTTCCAATGGCTAGTAGTGTAGCTCAGTAGTAGAACACGTGCCTAGTATGTTCAAAGTCCAAGTTTCAATCCCCAGTGCCCTAAAACATAGAGACCTTTACTGGCTAAGTTTGGAACAACAGGGACAAAACTAAGTATTGTAATTGATAATATACTAACTAAATAAAAATTCAGAAGTTCATTGTGTTAATGAGAAAGAGAAAGAGAGAGAAGGGGAAAAGGAGGAAATTGTTCTTTGTCATAGAAGAAAGTCAGTTAATGGAAGATACAACTGAAATTGCTACTTTAACAACCTCCACTACAATAACTCATTCAGGAAGGTTCAACAACAGCTCCCCAGGTAAGGAGGTAAAAGGATAGTGAAGAACGTGATATTCTAGTAATGCCAAATCTTTCCATAGACTATTTATCAATTTACAAAAGGAGAGGAGCTGCCTTAAAATAGAGACCTCTAGAGATCACCATCTTAACCAACAGCTCAACATCAGCTCAATCTCAGGTGGGATCACTTAATATCAGGGAATTCCCTGATTGGATGCCTCATGAAGCATTAACTTACCTATAACTATTAAGCAAAATTAACTAAACATGCAGCACTCGTAGCACAAGCCACATTTTCAGGGGTCAATAACCACATGTGGTTGGCTCATCAATACTGAACCAGACAGCACTAGCACAGACAGAACATTTTCAGCACACTACAGAAAGTTCTACCAGGCAGTGCTAGTCTAAATCACATTTCCTGTTCACAGGAAACAGGGAAATTCTGGACCAGGAAATCATAACTCAAATTCCAAATAACCAGCAACTAGCCTGGCTTCTTCAAAATAGTCAATGTCATAAAAAAAAGAAATAGAAACATTTGAAATTAGATTAAGAAACTTTGAAAGGCACAACAGTAGCATGAAGCCCAAATAATATGTAAACCCTTGTGAGTTCATGGTCTAGAAATAGAAGACACTTTTTAGAGGAACTGGGAAAATTTGTATGTGACCTGAATATTAAATGATATTGTGAATTTGTTATTTATTTTTTTAGGTATGATAATATGACTATGAATATTTAAGAGTCTGCCCCGTATGCACGAGGGTACAGAAGTGTCATGATGTAAGCAGGAGACTTTGAATAGCTCAGAAAGAAAAGCCAATATGCATACACAAAGCAAATCCAGCAAAATATTTATAACTGTTGCATGTAATAGAATATGTGCTCATTATTATAATTAAATTTTTTTTCTGTATATTTGAAATTTTTGCAATAAAATTAGCTTAGGGAATGGGGAAAAAGGGAGAAACACTGAAGCCAACTTCTCCTATAACAGTATTCAGGTTGATTAAGCTGGGTAACAACTCCTGGCCAGTACAAACATAAGAAGGCCCAGCTCCTGGGCCTCCATCCTGGGCATAAGTTGTAGAGCAGCACGTGGCTACACACTGGGAGGCAGTAAGGTACCAGAATGAGAGTGCCTCCAACAGCAGTCACTGTATCTAGGAGCCCAGGAGCATGAAGGTGAACTCCTGGGGTCATTTCTACCCCTCAATGCTCCCTATTCCCAGTGGACTCTTCACCAGAAGAGAGGGGTCCAGACCGAAAAGAAAAACATTGACTCAATTTAAAAAGGGAAACCATTTCTAGAGGAAACCTTAATGCTGCTCAAATTCAATGATTCTACCAACAAACAATCCTGTGTCAGACCTGTAGAGTTGGTAGTGGTTAGGGATGCTGATTGTGCTGCAGATATTCAATTAATTTGACAATTATAGTAGGACTATTAGAAAATATTACTTCAAGTCCTCTGATCAAAATTTGCCACAGGGTAATCCACAAAAATAAAACATTAGTGATGGTCACTGATCTAGAAAAGATGTTCAAACACACAGTAAAAAACAAGATGTTACCTTCAGTTTTTGAAGTTTCTCTATATTTGTGGCAAAGTGTTCAACATGAGTTTGAACAAGCTCAAATTGCTTTAAATATCCTTGGTTTCGAATATGAGCCCTCCTTTCAGATTCACATATTTCCTTCAGGTATTTCTTTAGTTTTGCACATTTCAGCTTGACTCTACAAAAATAAAAAAAAGTAGATCATAATAATAGAATCCAGCTTTAACAAACTTAAGAATAAATTCTTTTTCTTTTTTTGGTCTTTTTGAGATAGGATCTCCCTGTAGCCCCAGGTGTCCTGGAACTCACTATGTAGACCAGGCTGGCCTTGAACTTACAGAGATCCACCTGCCTCTGCCTCCCAGTGCTGGGATTAAAGGCATGCACCACTACGCCACACCAAGAATAAATTTCTTTAACAACACTGTTAATGAGACAATAAAAATAAAAAATCTTACTCAAAGCACTGAAACCCAAAGGACAGAATGCATATACATTTTTAAAGAAAGGAAATTAGTGTGGTTTCACTAATTTTGTACTGGCTACAGAATGGCATAACTCTCTGGAGCAATATACATAGGACCATTTGATAACCTTCACACAGTAAAGACTTAAATGCTGCTGTTGAAGATAGAGTCTCACTATGAAGCCTAGGATGGCCTGGAACTTATGGTCTTCTTCCTTAGACCCCCAGTGCTGAAATTATAGGGGTGTAGAACCATGGTCAGCTACACAGATTTATTTCTTAAACTGAAATATGGTTTCAAGAGTGGTGTGTCTGTGGCCATATTCAGATGCACAGCCTGTGTCCTAGTTTGTTCTTCATTGCTGTGACAAAACACTCTGACCACATCCAACTTGGAGAGGAAAGGAACCTGGAGACAGGAACTAGAGCACAGGCCATGGAGGAACACTGCTTACTGGCTTGCTTCCCTGGCCCCTGCTCAGCTTGCTCTCTTATCCAACACAGGCCCACCTGCCCAGGGGTGGCACTACCCACAGTGGGCTGGGCCCTCACACATCACTCAACAATCAAGAAAATGCCCCACAGACATGGCCACAGGCCAGTCCAATGGAGACAATTCCCCAATTGAGGCTCCCTCAACCCAGGTGTGTCAAGTTGACACTAAAGCTATCCAGCACAGCCTGTGAGCAGTTTTTATATAACAGGCAATTTAAAATTATTTGTTCATAAAGAAATAGAACCAAACTATAAACTGCAAACCATAAAATTAAGAAAATTTAAAATCTGAAATACAAAAGGCTATTATTTAAATAATACAAAAGCATTTGTTAGACATTAAACACATTATTAAAGTATTCTATAATGGCATATGAAATGTGAGAAGACCTTTAGAGACTGATTCAAAGTGCAATATGGAAAGGTATCCTGGATAGCTCAAAGTTTACAACCTTCTCTCTCTCACAGACCAACACTGCTAATTTTCTTTCTTCTTTACAACTATTTGAATCACAAATGAGTACCTGCTAAGCAGCATTTATATTATTGGCTCAATAAGATTTCCATATTCTTTTATCAAGCAAAGAATAAGTTTAATAAGTCACAAATATATTTACTTTTCCTTCAGAGATTTTCAAAGATGGTAGGAAATTTTAAATTTAATTAGCAAGAGACTTTAAACTTCTAACTCTAGGCCAACAATTTTTTTTAATTTATTATTTTTATTTTTTATGTGTATGCATGTATTGCCTGTGTGTAGGTAAGTGCATCCGTGTCTGTGCAATGCCCATGGAGGACAGAAGAGGCTGTCGGGTGCCCTAGAACTGGAGTTACAGACAGTTGTTAGCTGCCATGTGGGTGCTGGGATTTGAACCCGGGTTTTCTGCAAGAACAACCAGTGTTCTTAACTGCTAAGCCATCTCTCCAGCCCCCAACATACCTTCTTATTCAGATACTTAGTAAAGCTGCTTAGTAACCATGACTTCTCCATCCATCCAATTCTAGTCTCCTTTCTTGCTATTAACCTTAGCCTTTTTTGTTGTCGTTTTTTTTATATAGACCAGGCTGGCCTTGAACTCAGAGGAAGATCCAACTGCCTCTACCTCTTAAAGTTTATCATATGTCGCACATCCATCCATGCAATTATTCATATACTCAGCAGTCTAAATATGAAAGCCATTAGCTACGGTCAACAAGAAAAAACAAACAAATTACAGTGTGATGAATACTATGAGGGAAACCAAAAGGAACTTCTCAGACAAGCAAGCTGACCTAGCTGAACACAGCAGGGAGGCCCTCTCAGGGACACTAATTTTTCCAGGTAAGGTTTGAAAGATGGATAAAAGGTAATGAAAACTGGGGAAAGTAAGATGAAGAAATGAAGGAAAGATCTTCGTGACAGGGGAATCAGCATGTTAGAAAACTCAAAAGGCAATAATAACAAAGGTATTGAAAAAATACTAATAAATTATTGACTCTTACGCTAGTCCAGATACTGATGGAAGGCTTGATATATATTAGTAGCTTATCGGGTACTTAACTGTCATTCCCATTTAGCAAATGGAAGCACAGAATGTTATCGTAACTACCCTACAGTGATTTGGCCTAGAGGTGGTCAGTCTTAGACCAAACCAAAGGGGTCATAATACCAACACAGCTACACTATTCTACACGAGATCAAACCCAATTTAAAAAACTGAAGGAAAAAAAACAAAAACAAAAGCAAAAATCAAAACAGCCATGTGTGGTGGTGCATGCCTTTAATACCAGCACTCAGGAGGCAGAGGCAGTAGATCTTTCTCTGTGTGTTCGAGGCTGACCTGGTCTATAGAGCAAATTCCAGGCTAGCCAGGGTGACATAGTGAGACCCTGTCTCAAAAAAAAAAAAAAAGAAAGAAAGAAATTACAGTTACAGTCAGTGTAGAATTTTAAAAGGAAGAAGGAGAATAAGGGCGATGCTGCATTTAAAACAGCGATAAGAAAGACTCTGAAAGCCTGCTGCTGAGTAGAACCCTCCAGGCCCTCTTTACATTTTTCTTGATGCACCTTTTCTCTAGCCAGAACAACCTGACAGCATCACAGCATCTTCTTTCCCTGGGTGCTTTTCTGGGTCTGCAGCATGAAAAGCGTGGATCTGAGGTGTTAACTCCATCAGGGCCCACCTAGAGAGAATACAGCATCTCTTCCTTTGCTTGGACACTCTATTTTGAGGGAAGCATCTACTTTGCTCCTCTGAGGCTCTGGCAGGAACTCCAGGCAGCTCCTATGTTCTTCTTCATAGTCCCACTCTCTAGTTTCACCAGACAACTTCCTCAGATAAGCCACCACAAACACACAAACCGTCCTGCCAGATTCTGCTTTCTGGAGGAACCACATGGTTGATGGGAACCACATTAGTATGGATTTTACCTACAGGCAGTCTAAGAAAGCCCATTTTGGACAAATCATATCCTCTGTGTTCCTGGATATAAGAGAGAGGAAGATAGCCAACTGGGAGCTTAGTGAAGGCTCCCATTCTCTCACACTCACTTCTCTTGCCCAGTATGCCAGGAAGCTGCCCAAAAGGCTGCATGGAAAGTCTAAACCCTGTCCTCTGTCCCTGTAGCCACTGGCAAAAAAAAACCTGGCAGCTGCCACAATCTCTGCAGACTTGAGCCACTCTTGAGGCCTGGGTTTCTCAGTACTGCTATTTCTTCCAGAGACAAGACAAGCTCTTTCTTATCTCTTTAGAGGTGCTTGATGCATATGGCTGTCTACCTTGACTGGAAACTTTGAGAGTGCACTAGAATTTAAAACTGAAGAAGAGTTTTGAAAGTGAAGAAGTAAATGGACATAATGGGTAGTTTGAAGGTTTCCTTGGCTTTTCTCTAGTCTAGATGAGATCTTTTCATTTCTCACTGTTAATATGACACTGATAAATCACAAATGTAGTGCTATTATAGTCTGAAATTCTTCATAAGAATAATACTGGAGGTAATGCATACATTTGGCTTAAGGATCAAATTCGGGTTTTTATAAAATAGAAATTAAAATATTAAAAGTCTCTTTTAACATTATAGTAAGAAACCTAAAAAAGGGTCTCCACTACTTACAATAACTTCAATAGTCATTCTCAAATATCCATGAACAAATGCAATAGAGGTAACCCTGCCAATAGCAGTGTGCTGAAAGATCAGCTACAATAATTACATGCTTTAGTCACTACAGAAGCTAAATTTGTTTAAACTGTAAGCAAAAGGATCTGACTATACTTCTTATTTTAAAACACTTAAGTAAAAGCATATTCTTGAAATAACACAAAACTAAATATGAAAATGTTTATTAATAATGATTATATAAAACTACAGCTTGCATTTGAAATTATTATGCATTGGAAATAAAAGAATGGTTAAAATATTCCAACTACAGAATTTATAACATAACAGTGGGGATTAAATTTTGATAAATATCTATAAACAAGTTTGAAAATTATCACCACTGTCATATCTTACCTGCACTTATCAGACTTATTATATTCATAAAGTTTGTCTTCCAGGTCCAATCTCTTCTTTTCACTATAATAAAAAATAGCGTGGATTTAGAACATGATGCCCTTTGAAATCATTACACCTTTGTGAGAATGCTTGTCAATCTATTTAAAAAGCAGAAAATGCCAGGTGTGATTGAAACGAAGATATAAAAAGATAGATTGCCAAGGAAGCAGGGAAAAAACCAAAAGGACCACCAATCTGAAGCAAACACGCCTGCAAACCAAGCCCACCAGAGGCTAGGACAAGAGGATTAAGACTTTAGGGGCAGGAGCTGGAGAGATGGCTCAGCAGTTAAAAGCACTGGCTGCTCTAGCAGAGTACCTGGGTTCAATTCCCAGCATCCATATGGCAGCTAACAACTGATTGTAACTCCAGTTCCAGGGGAATCCAACACCCTCTTCTAACTTCCTCGGTCACTGCATGACATGTGTGTACTTGCACATATGCAGGCAATACACTCATACACATAAAAATAAAAAATTCTTTTTTTAAAAAAAAGACTTTTAGGCCCAGTCCAGGCTACATACTGAAGACCTGTCTCAGAAACAAGGACTCAACAAAGAGGAAATGTTTGAGGAAATGCCAGCCTGAGCTACATGAGACTCTGTCTCAAAAACAAACAAATGAGGATGGAAAGATTGCTCAGTGCTTAAGAGCACCAGCTACTCTTGCAGAAGAACTGGGTCAGTTCCCAGCACCTACATGACATTTAACAACCATCCTTAACTCTAGTTCCAGGGGATCTGATGCCTCTTCTGACCTCTGTGGGCACTGCGTGCACAGGAACACTTATATACATGCAGGCAAAACACTCATACACATAAAATAAAAATAAAATAAAAAATTTTAAAAAGCAAACAAAAAAGACTGAACTCATAATAAAAGTGAAGATAAAACAGTATAATTACTTCCACATTAGAAATTTATATTGAAATCTTGATTATTACTTCTTCAAAAGTTTCATAATTAATTGGGTACTTTAGTAATGATTGATGAGGCAGTGTGGGGAATTTGTCCTTAAATTACAAAGACAGAAAGATTTTTAAGTATATCTGGGACCCTGTGTCCCTGTGGTATTACTGCCAAGACTGAATGAATGGAGTCTGATCATGAAGAATCATTCAAAAGCACCAGCTAGAAGGTCACTTTCTAGAATAAATGTTGTACTTAAGAATTGCCAGGGCTGGAGAGATAGCTCAGTATAAGAGCACTGGCTGCTGGTACAGAGGACCAGGGTTCAATTACCAGCACCCGCAGGGCAGCTAACGCCCTTAACTACAGTTCCAGAGGAATCCAAGGCCCTCTTCTGATCTCTGTGGGCATTGCATGACACGGGTGCACTTGCACACATGCAGGCAAGACACCCACGCACACAAAATAAAAATAATAAAATATTTTTTAAAAAATTGTCAGGGAGTCAGGTATGGTGGAACACACCTTTAATTCCAACACTTGGGAGGCAGAGGCAGGCAAATTTCTGTGAGATTGAGGTTAGCTAGGTCTACATAGCAAATTCCACACTACTGGGCCTACAGGGAGACCCTGTCTCAAAAGACCAAAAAAAAAAAAAATGTCAGGAATATGAAAGACAGGGACAGACTGTGAAATCATCCAGGGCCAATCAAATATAAACCGTATTTCCAGATGAAACCCTAGACCACAAAAAAAAAAGGGACATTGTTGGGACAACTGGTATCTGATGTAAGTCTGTGGATGGGTCCAGCAAAGCTGATTGAGAGGGTCATAAAGTGGTTGTCTACAAGAGCATTTTTGTTTTAGAAACAAACAAGATTTCAGTAGTGATGGGCCATCATACTTACAGTTTCAAATGGTTAGATAGAGTACTGATTTTTAGATAGGTAAGTGGGAACACTTTCTTAGTGTCAGGACTTAAGGGATCTGGGCGAGGGAAATATCGGAGGACTTTGTTCCTCAACTTTTTTGGTAAGCTTCAATTTATTTTAAAATAAATTTTAAGGGGCTGGATAGATGGCTCAGCAGTTAAGAGCACTGACTGCTACTGCAGAGGACCAGAGTTCAATGCCCAGTACCCACATGACGGCTAACAACCATCTGTAACTCTAGTTCCAGGGGATCTGATGCCTTCTTTTGACCTCCACGGGCATTGCACATGGGTGTACTTACATGCAGGCAATACACTCATACACGTAAAATAAAAATAATATTTTTTTAAAAAATAAATAATAAATTTTAAAATTAATCTATGATGTCTAATGCAAAAGGACCACAGTTTCTTTGGAAATCCCAAACTATACATTCTTTTAAATAATGAATGTAAAATGCCTTTGTTCCCCCAGGTCTCCCTTCAGTGGATGTAGATAACTGCTGGTCACACTTCCTCTCTATTAAAACTCTTCATACACTCCAAACCACAATCAAACACATTGTGGCCCTCTATTTCATGCAAAATGGGCTAATTTTGTCAACTCTTCATCTCTGGCCCATTTCTAATACCTTCCTCCATTGCTTCAGCACCGTTGAATGCTAAGTCCTTTATCTCTGTTTTAAATGGAAGGCCTATATAACTCAATGAAAAGGTGGGAAGGCTTACTGATAGGCTGACTATACAATTCCTACATATTAAACCTCTACTTTGGAATCTTTTAAATTCTACCTGGATGCTTACAAAACCCATGCTTCAGTCACTTGCTTGCTTCCCGCATCTGGGTTTTCGCAGCTGGGTAGTTCTGACAGGGCTGTGTTTTCTCCATTTTAAGCCACTTGTTATACTGTTTTTGCCTCAATAACACAATTTTCCATCATCCTCAGCTTATTCAACTAATATATCAGTATCAATTTCTGGACCATTATGGTATGTTACCCCAAATCAATACCCCCATTGAAAGCAAGTGGGGCTGGTTAATGGACCCTTTAAAGGATGTTTTTATATATAATAATTGTAAGCATCAATTCCACCTGTATGTTTCTACCACACTTATGGGAAACTGTACACACTGTAACAAGTCACTCCACTAGACTCATAGATTCAATTATTGACTTTTACCACAATGCAGGGAAAGCACTGCATACATATAGAAAAACATTCAGGCTACAAAATTACACCTATGTGTGAATACAGTTAAGATGACTGGGCTCAAAATATGACAGTCTCAAAGGAGAAGCCCAGTTACCAGATCAGCTAACATTTCAATGTTTGCCCCTAAAAGAGCTGAAAAAGGGCAAACTGTGATTGCTGTCACTGTTTTTAATCTTACTCTCCAGAAGATTCTGAAATGATGAAGCATCTTTGACTACTATCCAGATTGCAATCTTTGAAATGACAATGGACTTTTAGGGGACAGTGGTCCCTATGGTCATTGAGATTGGTTTAAAAAAATTAGATATATCTACCCTCTCAAATAGGACAGTTATATTACTTATTCAGTTTCACAAAATTAAAGTTTTAATTAAAAAATATTTTATCACATTTGTGTGTACTGCAGTGCACATGTAGAGGTCAGAGGCCAACTTCCCTACGTTGGTTTTCTCCTGCCACCATTTGGATCCCAAGATCAATTCAGGTCATCAGGCTTAGCAGCAAGTGTCTTTACCTGCTGAGCCATCTCACCAGCCCCAGCTTTAATTTTTTTAATTGAATTTTTGTGTATTTCATATAGAACATCTCAATCAATCTTAATCATCTATATATCCCTTTCCCCACTGGCACCCTCCCATAGCCCCCCCACTGGAATTCATACATTCTATCATTTGTGTTAAGGCCTATTGTGTTAAGTTAGTGCCCCTAGATGTCCCTCAGTACAAGTTTATCTACTGAGGTCTAGTCAGCCTATCTAGAGCTCCTCACTTTAGGAAGATTGGGGTCTGCTGTCCATTTCCCCAGTTCTATGCCGAGTTTTTGTCTGCTTGAGTTTGCATGAGTCTTGTGCATGCTGACACCATTACTGTAGGTTCAAATGAGCAGGGTCCCAGGAGCTTGTAGGACTCTCTTTCCATATGGACATGCACGTCCTCCCTGGCTCTTACAATCTTTCTGCCCTCTCTTCTGCAATGGTCTCTGAGCCCTGGGTGAGTGAAGTTTAATATAGGAGTACTGTCCAAAACCCAGCATTCTGCAGACTCAATCTCTATACTTTGGTCATTTGTAATTTTTTGTGTTCCTGGCCCGCTGTTGCATAAGGGAGCTTCATTGATGAAAACTGAGATATTTATTAGTGTCCTCTTTACCCCTTGTTCTATGTTCCATGAGCCTTAGGTGTAGAGGTTGCATTGTAGATGTGCCACTTAGGCTTGGGTAATTCATAGTCAATGTCTGTGTGTGACCAGTTGTGGTACTCTGTAATAGTCTCTGTCTGGTACAAAAGAAGATTCTTTGATGAGTGGTGATTAGAATACTTTTCTGTAAATATAAGGATATTTTGCACATAGTAAGAAATTACATCAGTCTATGGATGTGACAGTCTACAGATGTGACGGTCCTGGGGTTTTCTCTAAGATCTATGACCTCTCCAGCCATGTGTATTGGTTATGTTTACAGTACCACACATGAGTTTTTTGGTTTTTTTTTTTGCTTTTTTTGTTTTTAACAAACAAACAAACAAACAAAAACCTCACTAAGAAGATGGCACTTGCTGCTCTTGCAAAAGACCCAGGATCAGTTCCCACCCCGTGGTGGCTCACATCCATCTGTAGCTCTACTTCCAGGGAATCCAATCCTCTCTTCTGGCCTCCACAGGTAACAGGTGTGGATGTGTTGCACATACAGACATGCGAACACTCTATATACATAAGGTCTCATGACTCATCACCGGCTAGCAGTCATGCTTCCAGGTCTTCCTATAGCTTTCTGTATCTAACGTTGTTTATCTTCTATCTTGTATGTAGTGTGCATTAATTACAGTTACTTACAGATTCTTAAAATGAAAAATGAACACACATACCCACAGATTTATAATGACTTAAAAATAAAACAAATCTTCAAATGTAGGACCATGAACAGGTCATAAAATTGAACCTAAATTTCTTATATAATTTCAACAGCCTCATTTTGCTTAATAATTAAAGCAATAAGTGCTAAACATAAAGTGGGTAATCATTACACAGTTATTGTACCATAAGGACCATAAACAGCCAGGTGTTCCTGGCACAGGAAGCAGAAATAACTCACTATTAACATAGTTCAAAAAGAATGCTATCTAAAGCACTACCATTTAAAGGGTGGAGATGGCTCAGTGGTTAAAAGCACTGGCTGCTTTTGCACAGGTCACTGGGGTTTAGTTCCCAGCACCCACATGGCAGTTATCATCTGTAACTCCAGTTCTAGGAGATATGATGCTCTCTTCTAGCATCTGAGGGCATTGTATGCACTGGTACACATGTGCAGGCAAAACACTCATACACTTAAAAATAAATACATCTTTTTAACCAGGCGTGGTGGTGCACGCCTTTAATCCCAGCACTTGGGAGGCAGAGGCAGGTGGATCTTTGTGAGTTCAAGGCCAGCCTGGTCTACATAGTGAGTTCCAGGGCAGCTGGGGCTACAGGGAGACCCTGTCTCAAAAAATTAAATAAATAAATAAATTTTTTTAAAAAGGAGGCTGGCCCGACGTGGTTATGCATACCTTTAATCCCAGCACTCGGGAGGCAGATGCAGGCGGATCTCTGAGCGTTCAAGGCCAGCCTGGTCTACATAGTGAGTTCCAGGACCGCTAGGGCTACAGGGAGACCTTGTCTCAAAAAGAAAAAAAAAAAAAAAAAAAAAAAGGAGGCTAGGGGCTGGAGAGATGGCTCAAAGGTTAAGAACACTGACTGTTCTTGCAGAAGACCCAGAGAAGACCCAGGTACAAATCCCAGCACCCACATGGCAGCTAACAACTGTCTGTAACTCCAGTTCCAGGGGATCCAACAGCCTCTTCTGTCCTCCATGGGCATTGCACAACACGGGTGTACTTACTTATATGCAGGCATACCACTCATACATAGAAAATAAAAATAATTTTAAAAAATTAAGTTAAAAAAAGGAGTCTGGAGCTGGGTGTGGTGGTGCATGCCTTTAATCCCAGCACTTGAGAGGCAGAGGCAGGCAGATCTTTGTGAGTTTAAGGCCAACCTGGTCTACAAAGTGAGTTCCAGGCCAGCTGGAGCTACAGGAGACCCTGCCCCCAAAAGACCAAAAATAGAGGCTGGAGAGGTTAAGAGCACTGGCTGCTCTCGCAGAGGACCGACATGGCAGCTAAGAACTGTCAGTAACCGCAGTTCCAGGGACACTGACACCCTCCTCTGACTTCTATGAGCATTGTACGACATGGTTGCACTTATATACATGCAGGCAAAACACTCATACAAATAAAAATATATAATTTCATTTTTTTAAAAAAGCACTAGCATTTTAAGATCAGGTCTTTGGCTATGAAAAACTAATAAGTAAAGGCCTGGGGTAACTAGGCCACTCTTCAATTACAGCACACACTAAGCCAAAAATACTAAATCACAGAGTCTTGTTTTTTAATTTTTAGGTATGGTATGCAGACATTAATCTCACCTTGGAAATATCAGAGGATTGACTTTTCCTGGATAACTGGAAAATGATCCTGGAAAATGACTGCTATTTCGTGGCAATATGAGGATCCTCGGTTCAACATTCATAACTCGCAGATGCTAGCTGACTCTGGGATTTCATCCATAAAGTCAAATATTTTCCAAAACACCTCCTCCACCCCATATACTGTACTGTGAGCTAAAGAGTCTTTGGGGGGGGGCTGGGGGGGGCAGAGGATTCTGCCTTCCTAGAATTCTCAATCTGGGCAAAACAGGTCACTTGCGCTTTCACTAAGAGTCTGGTAAGAATACTGAGGGAGCCAGTTGTGACGGCACAGGCCTCTAATCCCAGCACTGGAGGTAGAGGCAGGTGAATCTTTGTGAGATCGAAGCTAGCCTGGTTTACATAGCGAGTTCTAGGCCAACTGAGACTACAGGGAGACCCTGTCTCAAACAAACAAACAAACAAACAAACAAACAAACCAAAGAATGCTGAGGGTACAAAAGTCAGGGAAAGGATTGGGATAGGGAAGACTCTGCAGGGAGTGATTTTTTTTTTTTTTAAGTGGGAGATGAAGTGATCCCAAGGAGAGGCAAGTGGGAGCTTGTCAGAAACAAATTAGGATGTAGAAAAGAAGATAAAACATGGACAGGAGAGTTAGTAAGGTTTGTTGTAGATATTTTATTTTTTTAAACACGACAAAAATTTAAAACGATTAAAAATATAGCATAAGGTACAGTCCCTTTTAAGTCTCCCTTCTGCCTTATCTTACCTGTAATTGCTGTTATCATCTGAGAATTGTCACAGCTCTCCTGTTCACCTGAATCATTTTGTAACTTTTAACACTCATTAAACATTTTGTTTATCAAGAGATCCAAAAATCTATTTCCTTTCTTGTCAACTAATGAGACATCTAACTCCAATTAATAAGAGTTCCAACAACTTATCTTTCCTGCGGTGGGTTATTTATAGTCAATTGCTTTATAATTCTCTTTCCCTTCT
>NW_008329677.1:880543-917496 GCF_000622305.1 Nannospalax galili
CTCCCTCCGTTCCTGGACCTGTCATCACTGATGCAGTGTGGCTGTCAAGGTGGGATGACAATTTGAAGAGAGAGTGAGGAGGGAGCGTGTAGAAGATCACTACAAAAATTCACAAGGCTTGATGGAGAGTGGCAGGCAGAACTCCCAACTCTCACTTCCGGCCGCATCCTCCAGCTGGGAGCCCAGCAATAGTTGCCCCAAGGGGGAGTAATCACCTCTCTGCGGCCACCTCTAAGATCCCTGGCAACTCAGGTAAACTCTGTTCTCCCGACCCCAGCTGGAGCTACTGGGTGGGGTCGCAGGCGGGTCCGAGTCTGGAGAAGCCTTGGCGGAGAGTGGGAAGGAACGCGGGCCCCGCACCCCGAAGCTCCCAGCCAGACCCGCGCCACCCCGCAGCCGTACCTGTCCCGCAGCGCCTGCTGGAGCTGGCCCACTCTCGCGTAGTAGTCGGGGCTCGCCAGGGGCGAGGTCTTGGCAGGGGCCTGCTGCACGCCGCCACCGCCACCGAGGCCATCGCGCCCTCTGGGCATAGCCACGGGCAGCTGGAAGTCAGTGTTGCCGGAGGAGACCTCCCCAACATGCACCACGGGTAAACAGGGCGCCTGGCGGCCTAGGAGAGCTGCGCGGAGGCGGGACGCCGTAGGGGGCGGGGCAAAGTGTCGTGTGGGCGGGACGCCGTGAGGTGGGGCGGAGATTGGAAGACTCAGAGGGGCGGGGCAAAGTGGTGTGGGGCGGGGCTACCGGGGCGGAGGCGGAGAGCTAGGGCCAGAGTTGAAAGCGGGTCTGCTCCCTCCAGCGGGTGGAGACCGGGTGCCTTTGGAGGGTGGAGCTTCCCTGATCCACTCAGTGCCCTACCATTCATCCCACAGCTGCGTCTCTTCTTTTCTTACAGAATCCTGTCCAAACTGCTTTAATCTTATCAGATGCACTTTCTCGCTCCCTAATCCTGTCCCTGCTTTCTTTCTGCCTAAAATTTGCAGTGTTGTGGAAAGTTTGTTTTGCTACCAAGGGTGACGCACACTTTTAACCCCAGCACTTGGGAGGCAGAGGCAGGCAGATCCCTGTGAGGAGGCCAGCCTGGTCTGCACAGCGAGTTCCAGGCCAGGAGACCCTGTCAGATAGATAGATGATAGGTAGGTAGGTAGGTAGGTAGGTAGGTAGATAGATAGATTAGATGATAGATAGATAGATAGATAGATAGATAGATAGATAGATAGATAGATAGATAGATAGATGATAGATAGAGATTAGATAGATAGATGATAGATAGATAGATAGATAGATAGATAGATAGATAGATAGATAGATAGATAGATAGATAGAAAAATTAATGCTGGAAGGAAAGAAAAAGAATCCCAGATACTAAAACTAATGATCTATGCAGCCCACACTCACCTTAGAATGTGTTTAAATGCTCTGGGTGTCCTGTACCTTCGCAAGAGAGAAAGGTTTAATTTGTAACTAGTTGCTTTTAAAGCACGCATTTGCATATGCAGACATATCTCAGATGGACTAGCCTCTAACAGCCTTAAAGCACTTCGTATGTGTTAGCAGTTATAAAGGCCCAGACATAGGATCATTACCTCCATCGACATGGCAAAAACCTGCCTAAGACAAGTGTATTCTAAAATGCAAAGGGCAGTGCACGTTGAGGAATTTCTCCATCAGACTGACCTGTGGGCATGTCTGTGGGACATTTTCTTAATTGCTAATAGATATGAGAGGTCCTTGTCCACTGTGGGCAGGTGGGCCTGGATGCTATAAGAAAGGTAGTTGAACTTGAGCCCAGAAGCAAGCCAGTAAGTAGCATTCCTCCTCCATGGTCTCTACTTGAGTTCCTGCCAGGTTCCTGCCTTTAGTTTCTGCCTTCACTTCCCTCAGTAATGCACTGTGACCTGTGAGTTATAAGATGAAATAAACCCTTTATTCCCCAAGTTGGTTTTGGACAGTGTTTTTGTTGTTGTTTGTTTTGCTTTTTGTTTTTTCCCAGCAACAGAAAGCAAATTATGACACTTATACTACACTTTTTGAAGTTTCTTTTCTCAAGTCAGTGGTTTCATTTATATGCATAGTGCCACTTAAACCAAAGCCTCTTAAGTTGTGGGTCATGATGCCATAGGGGTTGTATTGTTGGAAGTGCCAAAAATTGGCAATATCAAACTGTTCCTGAGGGTGTAATGAACAAAAAACAGTTCAAAATCAAGAGCATAATGAATCCCAGGTGTTTCTGCACCCTTGCCTATGCTCCGTCCCAGGACTTCACTGTGGTCTTGGTTGTAAACACACAACATACACACTTTGTGGTGCACATGCCCATGGCACCCTGACTTAAACAGCTAAATGAATCATTAGGGAGAGAAATGGAGTACTGAAAGGTCGGCAATATAAAATGGTGTTTCTTAGCCTTCCTTTTTCACACTTGCCAAGTCTAAAGCAAGAGTACCAGTAGCAGTCCACAGTAGGGCTCGGTGTACCCTGCCTGCTGCCCAGTTGACAAATTCCAGCTGCATCCACATGCCCACTTTAGCCTCCTCTTGGCCTAAAGCTGAATACTAGTGATGGTTCTTGCAGGAACGGCCTAGGAAAAAGATCTTTGAAGGCCTTAGAAAGCAGTTTTGGCCTGCATGTATGTAAGTGCACCAATGTTGTACAACGCCCGTGGGGGCCAGAAAAGGGTATCAGTTTTCCTGGAAGTGGAGTTATAGATAGTTGTTAGCTGCCTTGTGGGTGCTGGGAACTGAACCCAGGTCCTCTGCAAGAGCTCCCAGTGCTCTTAACCACAGCCATCTCTCTAGCTCCACTTTTTTTTTTTTTTTGACAAGGTAACCTTTTGTAACCGATTGCCTTGGAACTCACCATGTACACGGAACTGGCCTGGAATGCATGACAATCCTTCTGCCTCAGCCTCTTGAATACTGGAATTACAGGTGTATGCCACCAAAACAGCTTCAGCCTTCTCATTTTAAAGATGAGAAACAAGGTTCAGGGAAGGTAAGGGAGTTTGTGAAGTCATACAGCTGGTTATCTATGCAATTACTCTTTCAAAAAATATGTGTTACTATTAAGCAAATAGCTCAGGAAGCCAGTGTATCTCAGCCCAGTACTCATGTGTATTTTAGGATGAACTACATGTTGCAGCTCAAAACAATTGAGTGAAATGGAAAAAATGGTTGAAAATATGTTGTAATTAGAATTTTACATTTTAAAATATAAACATTTTGTACTTTCTTTTTCCATTTTTTTTTGAGTCGGGGTCTCCCTGTAGCCCCAGCTGTCCTGGAACTTACTTTAAAGACTAGGTTGGTCTCAATCTCACAGAGATCCACCTGCCTTTGCTTCCTGAGTGCTAGGATTAAAGGTATGCACTACCACGCCTGGCTGTGCCCTTTTTTTTTTTTTTTTTTTGAGACCTTGTGCATGCTAGGCAAATCCTCTACCATCGAGTCCCTACATACATATACTTACTTGTTTTAAATGTATATATGTGCGTATGTTTGTGTGTGGAGGGTATGCACACATATGTGCTGATGCCCACAGAGGCCAGAACAAGGTGTCAGATCCCCTGGAGCTGCAGTTATAGGTGGCTGTGAGCCACCCAACATGGGTGCTAGGAACTGGACTCTGGTCCTCTGTAAGAGCAGCAAGTGCTCTTAACCACTGAACCATCTCTCCAGCCACCCTCCCCATATATTTTTTTCCTAGATCCTATAAATCCGATTTAGTAATTGATTGGATATTGTATTCATTTACTAGGGCTGCTATAGCAGAGTACCACAATGTAAGTGGCTAAAAAAATGATTTATTGTGTCACATTCTAGAAGCTAGAAGTTCAAGATTAAATCATCTGCAAGGTTGATTCCTTCCAAACACAGTGAAGAAAAATCTGCCCCATGCCTCATCTAGATGCTGATGGGCTGGAGACAATCTTTGGTATTTCCTGACTGGTAGATGCATCATCCCACTCTTTACCTTGATGTTCACATAGTATTTTCCCTGTGCCATGTCTCCAAATTTCCTCTTTCTGTAGGCACTAATCATCAAAATATGGGCCCATCTCCTAAATATGGTCTCATTTTAAATAATTATATCTATAGTGATGTTATTTTAAATAAGGTCACATTCTAAGACACTGAAAGTTAGGATTTCAAAATATGATGGCAGTGAAGACACAATTCAAGTCATAATAGATATAAAGATGGGAAATATTTCACTCTGTAATCATTGTGTAGAAAATTAACTATTGCATTATGCAGTTAGAAATTTCAGTTTGGAACTAGAGATGAATCAGACTTAAGAAGTAGGTAGGAGAGCTGGGATGTCACATATATCTGTGCATTTATACTGGTGTGAATATTTAATCCACAACAGTCTTTTTTTTGGGGGGGGGGACAGGGTCACTATATAACCCTGGCTGGCCTAGAGCTCGCTGTGTAGACCAGGCTAGCCACACACACACACACACACACACACACACACACACACACAGATCTGCTTGTCTTTGCCCAACGAGTGCTGGGATTAAAGGTATGTGCCATCATGTAGGGCCTTAAATCAGCAACAGTCTTTGAGGGCGGCACAAGTTTAAGCAACAAGACTACTCAAGTTAATGAAAACAATAGGATTTAGGCATAGACCTGTTCCTGTTGCTCTTGCTCTTCATTGCAGGGCCTTTAAACTAATTATTTAACAGCTGCTGAAATTTTTATTTTCCTCATCTGAGGTATTAATCTGTTTTCTATTGCTAATAACACACCACCACAGACAGGGTAAAATTTTTGGCATATGTGTATATGTGGTGTGCATGCATGTATGAATGTTCACATGTTCATGTGTGCAGATGCATCTGTATGTGTGTGTGTGTGAATGTTGAGGCCTGAGGTTGACATTAGATGTCATCCTTGAGTGCTCTTCCCTTACATATTGAGGCAGGGTCTCTCACTGAGCCCTAAGCTAGCCATCTTGACTAGTCTGGCTAGCCAGCTTGCTTCAGGGATTCCCTGTCTCCACCTCCTACACACTGGAATTTAAGATGGGTTGCCATACCCATCTGGCTTTTATATGGGTCCTGGGGATCCAAACTCTGGTCCCCAGTGCTTTAGCTACTGAGTCATTTCCCAGCCCCTACAGACAGGGTAAGTTTTAAAGTAGGTTTATTTTGAACCATGATCCTGAAGGCTTAAAGTCCAAAATTAGATGGCCCCATTGTGGTGATGACCTTCTTTCTGTTAGGTTCCCAAGGTGGCAAATAGCATCAGATGACAAGGGATGGGGTACATAGATGTTTCTCTCTCTCTCTCTCTCTCTCTCTCTCTCTCTCTCTCTCTCTTTCATATAAAACCACCAGGATCCAATTGTGGCTGCTCCACCCTAATGGTTTTAAAGGTGATTACTTCCCCCAGGACCCTCCTCTAAACATTATAGTCAGATTAATTTTCTATTCTCTTATAACCTCACAATAGGAATTAAATTTCAGTAATGAAACCCCAATGGGGACACACTCAAAACACATCCAACCCATAGCATATGAGATATATTAAAACATATGATTTCACCTGTCCTGGATAGCGTTAGTTGTCAACGGGACACATCTGTGTAGAGGGAGCCTCAACTAGAGAATTGCCTCCACTGGACTGACCTGTGGCCATGTCTGTGGGGCATTTTCTTGATTGTTGAGTGATGTGGGAGCACCCAACCCACTGTGGGTGGTCCCACACCTGGGCAGGTTGTTCTATACTGTATAAGAAAACAGGCTGAGCCTGGGCCAGGGGAGCCAGCAAGTAAGCAGTGTTCCTCCATGGCCTGTACTTCAGCTCCTGACTCCAGGTTCCTGCCCTGAGTTCCTTACCTTGGGCTCCTTCAGTGATGAACTATGACCCAGGAGATGTAAGCCAAATAAACCCTTTCCTCCCTAAGTTGGTATTGGTCAGAGTGTTTTGTCACAACAATTGAAGGCAAACTAGAACATCACCCAAAGGGTTTTTATATATACATGATTTATTGTTGGTGAATAAGATGTATCTACATGGAATGTATTTTTCTACATGCTATGATATTGTACTATATGTTTACCACTATTTTATTTTCCCCCATGACACTCAGAAAAACATTTTTTTTTCAATTCCTTCTTAGCAGTTAGGTGAGCCTACAGGACCAAATTTGACTAATGAAAGATGGACAAAAGGAACACACCACTTCCAGGCCTGGCTCTAAATCATCTACATAATCTTCCCAGTTTTCATTAGCTGGCTTGCTGCAAAGCATGCAACGGAGAACCCTTAGGCCCTGGAAGAAGAATGGATGACTATAAAGCACAAAAAGATGAAAATAATAAAGAAACCTTTGTTTTGTTGCACCATTGGTATTTGGGGGTTCTTTCAGCAGCTGGATCGCATATCCTGACTCATACACAAATGCATCAAGCTATCTTTCCATAAAATTCTCAATGAGGGCATATATATCTAGATGGTAAGCCATTGCAAACCTAGAACAGGAAGTCTCCAGGTGTGCATGCTTGTAATCCCATTACTCAGAGGTAGGATGATCTTAAGACTAGCCTAAATTGTATAGCAAGACCTCATTAAAAAAAAAAAAAAAAGTCGAAGCCAAGGCTACAGTGAAGAACTATCAAGAACAGTTCTGTCAAATGGACTTTATACAATGATGGAAATATTCCATTTAGCCTCATCCAATATGGTACCGCTAACCACATATGACTACTCAACAATTCAAGATGACAAGTGAAACAGGAATTGAAATTTTAATTTAATTTTAATGATTAATATTTAAATTCAAATGTAGATTTAAATAGCTGGTAGCTATTGTGTTGGACAGTACATATCTAGACATAAAGTGAAAAGATAAGCCTGGTACAGAGAGGACAGAGACACCAGAAAAGACACCAGAAAGTAGGGAGATTGGATGTTGAAGGTGAGATGTCATCCTTGGCAAGAGGTAACAGGGTCAAGAGGGGACAGATGGCTAATTTTATGTGACAACCTGCCTAGGCCATGGTGGCAGTTGTTTGATCAATCACAAATCTAGGTTTTGTTGAGAAATAGTTTTCTTAGATATATTTAATATTTATGTCAAGAGACTTTGAGTAAAGCAGGTAATCCTCTGCTGTTCATTTCTAAAACAAAATGTGTGAGGCTGGATACTTTGTAAATGAAAGATGTTTATTAGCTGACAGTTTGGAAGGCTAGAAGTCCAAGGTCAGATGATCTCTTAGTTTGGTCTCTGGTCAGGGTTTAATATCATATAGCATTAGAATGATGAAGTGACTGTGAAAGAGATCATATGGTGATACTGGAAATGAGAGAAAGAATAAGGGTTCAGGAATTTTTATATTAGCACACACTCATGGGAACTGCCTGGGTTCCCAAAATCTATCAGCCTCTTCTAAAGGAAGCACCCACAGTATTACTGCACTGACATTATGATCACCTCCAAAAACAGTCTGACTCTTAAAATTTTTTAAAATTAAAAAATATTTTTTGGTCTTTTTGAGACAGGGTCTCCCTGTGGCCCCAGCTGGCCTGGAACTCACAGAGATCCACCTGGTCTGCCTCCCGAGTGCTGGGACTAAAGGTGTGCACCACCACGCCCTGCTTTGAATATTGTTTTTAAGAGTGGGCCCAAACTCAGAGGACATTCCTTCCTCTAGATAGCTCTTGGAACATCTGTCTCCTGGAACTGTGCTGATGGAACTGTCTTGTTGGAACTCTGGAACTGTGTTCTTGAGCCTGGTCCCACCTATGATTTTATTCAAAATGGTTTCTCCACCTTCAGCTGGGGAAGTACAAGCTTGGCTTCACCCTAATCTTAACAGACCATCTAGTCTTTTCATCCCTAGTTCTAGAATATCTCATTTGCCTAAGGTCACCACATGTCCATCTCAGTCTCCATTGCGTGCAGTGGAGAGGGCTACACTTACTTTCAGCACTTTGACATGTCAATTCTCAAGCATGCCCACATTCATTCATTATCTTTTCAGGTGGACTACCAAATTGAGGTTCCTGGAAACAAGATCAGGTGCCCAGGTCACAAGAGCACATGGTTTTACTGGGGTTAATTAAAAGTCATTAGTTCAGATTATGCCCATTTTAAAAAGTCATTCCCATAAGCCCTACAGTGACAACCTAATTACTCTGCATTAAATCCTATCACTTCAAGACCAAGACCATACTGAAGACTGTACTTCCAGCACATGAGCCCATGGGGGACACACTGAAAGCATATCCACAGCAGCCTCCACATGTGGGGGCTTACCCACTCAACTGGAGGACTTGGGAAAAAAGACCAACATCCCCCCAGATTGCATAAACCAGTTCCCAAACATACTCCCTACCCTGTGTGTGCATGCACACACACACACACATACACACACACACACACACACACACACATCCTATTAGTTCTATTTCTCTGGTGTACCCTGACTAATGAAGGCTTGAGATTGCTAAGAGCATTTTGGTCAAAGACACTGAGACAGTAAGAAGTAAATGTTCCAAGAAATAGAGAACTTATGCACAAGGTCCTGGTTTCAACCCTTGACAACATTAGCAAAATAAGTAAATAAATAAATAATAAATACGTAAATAAATTTCCTCATTTTGTTTCAAATCAGAGAAACCAACAACTAAATGGGTCTCTAAAATACCTGATCTACAGGAAAGCTGACTAGTAGCCAAAATACAGACAGTAGCAGAAAAACTGAGTGATAGAGGCACTCCTTCAATGAGATGGGCTCGTAGCCCTTATATACCCACAGTTGCCCAAAAGTCCTTGAATCTGTTCTCCCCTGAGTTCTCCAGGATTACACCTCTGTAGACAGAGGAGGCCTCTGAGGGGACAGACCTGAAGTACCAAATCCTTGCATATTTTGCACGCTAAGGGATTATTGGACCATGGCTTGGTGCACCAGGCAGGGATAACTCTGCACCCCTGCATTCCTGAGTGTATGAGTGGCAGGCTGAAGGTGTTGACATCACACATGAACAATCTTTCAATGCCAAGATTCTTCTCAAAAATCATTTGGTGGATTTCGTAATTGTTTGCCACTTGGATGCCCTTCTCATCAGGGTTCAACAAGTACTCCTAACTGCAAGGGTTGGAAACAAAGAGGCACTCTAGGCTTTTCTCATGACGATGCACTCACAGACAGGTTAAAACTAAAGAGTTTTGCATAATAAATGCCATTTAATTTGACAGCTTAACATGTTCATGTTTACAGGGTGACAAGGCACCGGGTGGAGAATGTTCCATTCTTCATTGTCACAATTATCCATGAGTCTTTGTAGAAATGTAGGCTTCATTCATTCCTAGGGCACCTCGAGGGGGAAGCCACAGAGAACATCCTCCCTACTCCAACAAGCACTTACACTGTGTCCTTGAGAAGTGGTTGAACAGGGGTTGAGAATTTTGACTCAGGTGCTTCATCTGTGTGGTAAACTATTACCTCCTATTACAAACCATGTTACCTTGGACAGATTACTTACCCTTGCTGTGCCTCAAATCTGTCACTTGTAAAATGATGACAGTATCAGCGCCTTTCTCTCGGGGTTGTTGAGAGGATTAAATATGGTGAATGGTGTGATGTTTCTGGAATTATGCCTGGTAGAGTCAGCTCTCAATCAACACAAGCTGTTCTTGTTTCTTCAGAAGGGAAGAAAACAACCCTTTGGGAGGCCGAGAATGGACTGGGCTGGGCCTTAGCTACCTCATGATCCTGTATGGTTCAGTGTTCTAATTTCTTTTTATGGAGGCTGGCTTCCAAGAGTTCAGATTCTTCATAGTTATCTTTGAAGCAATACATCATGCAAAATTCACTTGTGACAAAGATGTAGTTTGAAAAATACCCTCTCATCCCTGTCATCAATCCTCCAGTTTTCTTTCCTGCTTTCTTAATGTGCCGTCGTGAATCACTCCAAACACATCTGTGTCATAGGTGGATGCAGAGCTACTTAATTTCTCTTAATAACTCTATATTTAAAATTTATTTGGGAGATAGGGTGGAGAGGGTACATGCCTCAGTGTGCCTGTGGAAGTCAGAAGACAACTTGCAAAGATCAGTTCTCTCCCTTCAACATGTGGGTCCCATGTAGGGGAAGGTAAAAGCCGAGCCCACTACCTTTTATATACTGTTTTATATTTTGTGGTTTTTTTTGGCTAACACACCTTGGGGAGGTTTCTCTATGGGTATATAGACACCTATAGATATACCTCAAGAATTTTTTATAGTTATATGGAATTTAATTTTATGGATACTACACAAGAAAATTTACTCAGTCCTCCCTCAACAAGTGTATATTTATTTCGTGTATTGTAGTATTGGCAGTGGTGATATTTAATAATGCAGTAACTTTTGTTTGCTAAAATCAGCTGAAAGGGGGAACACAAAGGGAGATGAATGTTTAGAGAACGATGATGAAGGAGAGAACATGGCACCCATGGATTATAGTACCGACAGCCCAGCTGCAACCCAGCATGGCTGCAATGCTTGCACCCCTCAGCCAACTCAAGGATATGCACAGACCACTCAGGCATATGGCAACAAAGCTATGGAACCTAGGGACAACTTAGGAAGCCAGCTATACCCAGGTTCAGACCTCTGACGCCTATGAGCAGACTGTGTATACAACTTCTATGGACAGCCTCCCACTGGTTACACTACTCAACTGCCCCCCAGGCATATGGCCAGTCTGTCCAGGGCTATGGCACTGGTGCTTATGATAGTACCACTGCTACAGTCACCACCACTGTGGCCTCCTATGCAATGCAGTCTACATATGGTGGTCAGCCTGCTTACCTAGCTTACAGAAAGCAGACAGTAGCCACAGCACCTGCCAGGGTCCAGGATGATAACAAGGTCACTGAGACTAGTCAACATCAATCTAGCACAGAGGGTTATAAACAGCCCAGTGTAGGATGTGGACAGAGTAACTACAGTTATCCCTAGGTACCTGGGAGCTACCCCATATAGCCAGTCACCGCTATCCTATCCTCCTACCAGCTATCTCTTTTCACAGTGGACTAGTTATGATCAGAGCAGTTACTTTCAGCAGAACACTTATAGGCAATTGAGCAGCTATGGACAGCAGAGTAGCTCTGGTCAACAAAGCAGCTATGGGCAGCAGCCTCCCAGTAGTTACCACCCTCAGACTGATCCTACAGCCAGGCTCCCAGTCAATATAGCTAACTGAGCCGAAACTAACAGCAGCAGAGTTCATTCTAACAGGGCCATTCAAGTGTCATGGGTGTTTATGAGCAGGAGTCTGGAGGTGCCCAAGGGAACCCTTCCAGAGGAGGAAATGTCCAGCACCAAGCTGGAGACTGGCAGTGTCCCAATCCAGGTTGTGAAAACTGTAACTTCCCCTGGAGAACAGAATGCAACCAGTGTATGGTCCCTAAGCCTGCTTCCTCCAGTCATCCTTCTCACCTCCAGATAGTGTTTGTAGCAGAGGTGGCCCTGGTGGCATGCAGGGAAGAAGGAGTGGACTTATGGACCCAGTGGAATGTTCAAAGGTGGCCATGGTGGACAGAAGTGGCTTCCGAGGTGACTTTGGTGGAGGAAGACAAGGTGGCCCAGGGAGGCCTCCTGGACCTTTGATAGAACCTTTGGGAAGACCTGGAAACATGGATAAAGGTGATTACTGTCAGGAACACAGAAACCTACCCTACTAGACACAGAAACCTTATAGAGCTGCATTGACTATCAGATTTATTTTTTTTAACCAGAAAATGTTTTAAATTTATAATTTCATATGTATGATGTTGGCCACAGCATTATGATCATTCCTTGTCTGTGAAGCAACGTGAAAACAAGTTAAATGGTTAAAAACATCAACTTAAAAGTATCACCAGGATGGACATCTTTATAGAACACCACAGCAGCAGCCCACAATTGCAATACTCATGGGATCATTGTCAGCTGTGCACATATATTGTGCTTGTGGCAGTATAAGCATCTTGGTAGGAACAAAGATATTATGAAGAAAGACATTTGTGCCTCTCCTTTTGGCCATCATGCTGTTGAAAGATTGGCCCCCCAAGGAGCTGGAATTTCCCCAGGAATCTCATGCTTGGAGAAGAGATGCATTGAAACATGGTGCCAGAGGGGGAATTTGTTTCCAGGAAAAAATTTCTCCAAGTTCTGACATGTCAGACCACCTTTAAAAAAAGACTTGCATCAGAGACAATGATGGCTCAGTAGTGTAGTGGGCGGGACCACATCTTGACCAGGACTACTTAGTTTTACGTACCTCTTGCCCTCTGTCTGAATCTGAACCTTGTGTCATTTCCCAGAAAATGGACATGAAGGTCATTGGATCCCTTTGTCCCTCTTTCTGATGTGGTCACATAGAATAAATCCTTTTCTCTGCTTTTCATTATCAGTTGTCTCTTTAATTGATACATTAAGGTTGGTTGGTTGAGCCTAGCTTTTTAGGGCTGCCAGGTCCCAGGATCTGACCCTAACAACTCCAGTAAACAGAAACTCATGTTCTATCAAATGTTGCAGCTGATACATCTGGACCTTCTGAAATGTGCATCATTAAGTAATACTTGTAGACGAGTTCCACTATGCAAAGCTCCTCCCTCTGTTTCTATGAGACTATTTTAATACTGTGTACTATTCTTGCTCCTTTAGCTTTTGGTAAGGCTAAAAGACATGATCTAGAATCAGAAGACCTAGGTTCTATATTGGATTTGCTATTAACCATCATGATCATTTGTCCAGTGATCAATCTGTCTTTGTTTCCATTCCAAGTGATTGAGATACAAAAGGATGTGAAACAGAAGGGAAGGAAGCAGATACCAGGAGCCTTAGAGAGCGGATTATTATCATAGACTGCTGAGGCACAACCTCTAAAGGATTATATGGAATGGAACAGAATCATCTTGACTGAAGATGGAGAAAGTAGGTCCTTTGTTCCTTCATTACTTTGTTGTTTGTTCATTCGTTCATTCATTCCTTCCTTCCTCCTTTCGTTCATTGTTTCATTTTCTTTTTCTCTTTCTTTCTTTTTTTGTGTAGAGAATTGAATCCAGGGCCTGCTAAGCATGTGCTCTGCCACTGAGCGCCTACCTTTCAGTTTACCTATCCCCATCACTCATTGATATGGAGTTGCTCCTGGGAATTTTCTCCCACCACGGCTATTGCTTGTGACCCTCCAAAGCTCACTTGTTGAGATGTAGTCATCAACATTCTAGGCATGGTGGCGCATGCCTATAATCCCAGCCTTTTTTCCATGTGAAGAAACTTCAAGAAGGCATCACATGTAAGGCAGAGAGCCCTCTCTAGGGACCAAATGTGGTATATCAGCCTTCAGAATTGTGAGCCATAAATTTCTGTTGTTGATAAATTACCCAACCTATAGTATTGTGTTATAGCAGCCTGTATGGACTAAGACAACTTTCTAGTGTTTTCATTTTTCTATGTACTCTCAAAGCCATTTCATGCTAGGAACACTCAAGGAGAGAAATGCAGGATGTCCTGGGTCACACAGAAGCTATGAATGAAATCTTCGCATTGGCCAGGGGGAAATGGGCTATGACAGAATCTGTTGTTTAGAAACAGCATGCACATTAGCTCAGAATGTAGCCCTTGTGTCCTTAATGAAGCACTTCATGGTAGGTCAACAAATAAGGACTTTTTGAGCACTTGATCTAAAGGATGCTTAGCATTTAGCCTAAAGGGCACTTAGCACTTGGCATAAAACAAGTTTCCATAGAGGGCTTTGAATATTCACCAGACACTGATTTGGACTTAGTGCATGCTATGATTCAGTCACTGGCTGTGTCTTTAGCACAGGAGATCCCACAGTTAGAACTATGGCACCACAGCTCTGTCTTTCTTTTTCAGCACCCAGAGACTTTATACTCTTGCTTGAGTCTCATAGGAGGGATAGAAGGCAATCCATTGTAATCTACACTACAATTTTCCAGGGCTGGTAAGATGGCTCAGTGAGTAAAAGTGCTTGCCATGCAAGCCTTATGATCTGAGTTTGATCTCCAGACCTCATGGTAGAAGAAGAGACCAACTCCAAGAAGTAGTCCTCTGATCTCCACCTGCATGCAGTGGTATAAATGCTTCTGTATGCATGTGCACGTGCGTGCGCACACACACACACACACACACACACACACACGCACACACAGTAATTATAATAATAAATAAAATTTTACAAATTAAAATGCAAACCTGCATGCTTGTATAAGTGTTTCTGTATGTGTGTGCACGTGCGCGCGCACACACACACACACACACACACACACACACACACACGCACACACAGTAATTATAATAATAAATAAAATTTTACAAATTAAAATGCAAATTTCCAATGAAAGGCTAAAGAGGAGCATGAAAACCAGGCGGTATTACTCTCTTTTCTCCTGCCTTGCTGAGGATGGATAAACAAGCTTAACAAGATGGTACCATGAAAGACTAATATGCAGAAAATTGTATTTATATGTAACAGCAACAAGGAATAGAAGGTTGAAATCTTAAAAATACCCTTTGGGTTAGTCAGGCTTTCATCTCTCTGATAAGTAACTGAAGCAATTTAAAAGGAGGAAAGTTTATGGCTCCTGGTTTCAGAGCATCCCATAACATGGAAGCACAGAGAAAGAATGCCTGTGCTAGAGGGCTTCTACCTTCTCCTTTTAGCCTATCTTGGCCCTCAGCCTGTTGGGTGGTACCACCCACATTCAGGGTGGATCTTTTCCCCATAGTTAAACCTCTCTGGAATTGTTCTCACAGAAACATCCAGAAGTACGCTTTCCTGATCTCCCAGATACTTCTCAATCCAATTAAGTTGATAGTGAAAACTGAGCATCACACCACTTACAGTGTGCTCTCCTTGAAATCCTGCCCAGACTCATATTGAAGTTTAATCCCCCAGTGTAACATTGTTGAGAGGTGAGGGGCCCTTAAGAGATGATTAAGGGGTTGGAGAGATGACTTAGTGGTTAACAGCACTTTCTGCTTTTACAGGGGACCCAGGTTCAGTTCCCAGAACCCACATGGCAGGTAACAACTGTCCTTGACTCCAGTTCCAGGGGATCCAGTGCCGTCTTTCATGGGCATTGCAAAACATGGGTGCACTTACATACATGCAGGCAAACATTCATACACATAAAAAAGAATAAAAAAAGATAAAGAGATGATTACATTATTAAGAGGAATTAATGTAGTTCCAATAGACTGCCTGGAAAGCATTATTAAATGAGACCACCCTTTGTGTTGGGCCTCTTCCCATGCACCTGCTTGTCTTTTTCTTTGTTATCAACCAACATGAGGCCTTTACCAGATACAGTCATTGATCTTGGGTTTTCAGTCTCCAGAATTGTGAACCAAAGAAACAGCTTTCCTTTATAAATTACCCAGTCTTATATGCTTTGTTATAATAACACAAAATGGAGTCAGACGCAATAGCATCTAAAAATGTGAAATATCTCAGGATAAATCTGGTGTAAAATGTGAAAGTTCTGCATGCTGAAAACTGTGGACACTGCTAAGAAGTTGAAGGAGAACTAATCAAATGGAGAGAAATAAAGGTAAAGACACTCAACATTGCTAAGAGGCTAGATCTTCCCAAATTGATCTGTATATTCAATGAAATTCTAATAAAAATCCTAAGTTTTTTTGCAAGCTGATATTGATAAGCTTATTCTGAAATTTATATGGAAATGCAAAGACCTAGGAAAGCCCAAACAACTCTGAAAAAGAAGAAAGTAGTTGGAAGGCTAAGACTGATTTTGAGACTTACTATGGGGTTTCTGTAGTTTATCACCTTGATCAAAAGGAAGCTATTCAGTGGTCCTCCATGCCCAGGATTTGGGTTAGGGAACTTGGCTCAGAAGCTAGAACAATGGAGGGCTTTAGGCATGAACAGAAGGCACTAACCTGTCTGTCATGGACCACACTTATGTTATTAGCACTCCTATGACTTCAAGAAATGCTGTATACCCACTGATTTTCTGACTTTTGTTAAGATCAGAAACAACACTCTTTCTAGCTCTTTTCCCCATCACTCAGACTGAAGTTGATGGAATGAACTTTAAATACAAAGTAGAGGGAAGTTGGGCCTGGTGGCATATAACTCTAATCTCAGCACTTGGAAGATGGAGACAGAAGGATCAGGAGTTAGGCCATCCTTGGCTACATAGTAAGCTTGAGAACAGCCTGGGATACATGAGCTCTTATCAAAAAAAGAGAGGGGGTGGCTGGAGAGACCATTCAGTGGTTAAGGGCACTGACTGCTCTTGCAGAGGACCCAGGTTCGATTCCCAGCACCCACATGGTGGCTACAAACCGTCCTTAACTCCTGTTCCAGGGGCATGCGAAGCCCTCTTCTGACCTCGGCGGCATTGCAAGACATGGATACACTCACATTCATGCAGGCAATACACTCGTACATATAAAATGAAAATAGTAATTTTTTTTAAAAGGGGGGAGAAAAAAGAAAAATCAGAAAAAAGCAGATGCAATTCAATACTCTAGAATAATTCAGTACTCTAGAAGCAACAATACAAAATGAGAGAGACCCAGGCCAATTACCTTTGAAAGAAATTCAGTCTCTAGGAAACACTAGAGCAGTAAATCAAAGTTCTCTATAATCTCTGCATTTGCAATGTTCCAGTCCGTTCCCTCTCCAAGGCCCACCCTTCCCTCCCCCTCACTTTCTTGATTCTGCCCTCTCTCCTTTCTTCTCAACACAGAGGATTAAATCTAGGAACTCTACATGCTAGGCAAGTGCCCTACTACCGAGCTATATTCCTAGTCCTTTTTAAAGTGTTTTCTTTTGAGACAAGCTCTTGCTAAGTTGCCCAGGCAAGCCTTGAACTTGAGATTCTACTGACTCTGCCTCCTGAATAGCTGTGATTACAGATCTGTCCCACTAGGCCTGACTAATTACTTTTTCTTAAGCTTATTTCAATATTCCAGATCTAAATTTCTCTATAAGAATATATTTCCTGGGACTGGAGAGGTGGCTCAGTGGTTAAGAGCACTGACTGCTCTTGAAGAGGACCGGGGTTCAGTCCCCTACACCCACATGTCAGGTAAAACCTATCTGTAATTCCAGTTCCAGGGGATCTGACACTTCTGACCGCCGAGGGTATTGCACAACATGGGTGCACTTACACACATGCAGGTAATACATTTGTACATGTAAAATAAAAATAATAAACATGTCATGGCAAGTGTATATACACAATGAATAAATAAATGTACTAAAGTAAATAAGTCCCTTTTTTAAAAAAAGAAAGAAAAAGAAAAAAAGAAAGAAAAAATGTTTCAGCTTTGGAAGTAGTAATGAAATACAAAGTTCTCATCACACCTCAAATCTCAAAAAACAAACCCGGATAGCCCAAGAATAGGAGAATAATTAAACTTCATGTTTTGTCTATTCAGATTTTCAATGACAGCTCCAGTATATTTTGGCTATGCTGTTGAAGAAAAGTTGCAATCTTGAAGGCTGGAGAGATGGCTCAGCAGTTAAGCACCCTGGCTGCTCTTGCAGAGGACCCAGGTTCAGTTCTCAGTACCCTCTACAACCATTAGGAACACTCTTCTGACCTCTGCAGCCACTGCATGCACCTGATGCATCTGCATGCAGGCAGGCAAAACACCCTTACACATAAAAATTTTTAAAAATAAGTAAGAAATTTGAAAAAAGAAAAATAGTTATTGTGTCTATAGAAAGCCCATAGACAAAGTCAATATCACTGTTTTAGAAAAGCATCAGCAAAAGCTCATCATGAAACTCCAGAAATGTTTTGAGATTTATTTAAGAAACCTGATCATGAAAGCAAAATAAACCTCTTTCACTTTAACTTACCAGCTGTTTGACTTTATAACCTCTTCAGGCCCTATAATTTTTATAATTTAGTAATCTGTTCATATTGTCTTGTTTGCTTTTTATTCATTATTTCAGATTTTGCTTGTCTTGGCATGAACAGAATGCACATTATAAATGTAATGATCATGAAATAGCCCAGCTTGTGGATGATCTTTGGGAATTTGAGAACAAGAATGTTTGGGAAGAGCTGAAAGTTCAATGTAGGACAGAATACTCACTACAGAGATAATGAAACAGAGGCACAGAGATGCAGGGCGTAGTAGGCAATGTCACCTCCATTCTGACTTGCATGATAAATGTGGCTGTTCATGGTTTCTTGGATTACTGCGCTCAGCTAGGTGGTTCTTACTCTGGATCTTTATCAGAGTTCTCCAGGGAAGCAATTTTCAACACACACACACACACACACACATACACACACACACACACACACAAAGCTGGCCTTCTAAATCCTTGGATGTTGCATTACATCCTTTGATTTGTCCAACTGAGGATCAGAAATACTTAAAAATTTATTATTATGTATATATGTACATAATGTGTGATGATGATGATGTGGGGGGGAGTGAACATACCATAGTTTACATGTGGAGTCAAAGGACAACTTTCTGTAGTCATTTCTATCCTTTCACATTTATCTGGGTTCTAGGTATCAAACTCAAGTCACCAGGCTTGTGTAGGCAGTGCTTTTATCTATTGAACCATCTTACTGGCCCAGTGTATTGCCTACATGTTTGTAAGTGTACCCATATCATGCATTTCCCATGAAGATCAGAAGAAGGTGTTGGATCCCTTGGAACTGGAGTTATGGACAATTGTTAGCAGCCATGTGCATGCTGGGAATCGAACCCAGGTCCTCTGCAAGAGCAGGCAGTGCTCTTAACTGATGAGCCATTGGGCGGCTGGAGAGATGGTTCAGAAGTTAAGAATACTAAATGCTCTTATAGAGGTCTTGGGTTTGGTTCCCAGCACCCACATGGCAGCTCACAACTGTCCATAATTCTAGTTCCAGGGAATCCAGTGCTCTTTTTCTGGCCTCTTCAGGTTTGCACCCACATGATACAATTCCATATATGCAGGCAAGACACTCATACATATAAAATAGAAATAAATAATTTTAAAAATGTTACACTACTGCTATTGTATGGTATATAGTTAGGCCTAGGAAGACACCACCTGCGTGGAACATGTACAGACTTTATTTTCTTTCCATTAATCCCTAAACAATACAACATAACAACTATTTACATACTGTTGCCATTGAATTAAGTATTATAAGTAATGTAGAGATGTTTTAAAGCAGGAGAGAAGCTGGTCTTGGTGTACACTCCTGTAATCTCAGCACTCAGGAGACAGGCAGGCAGATCACTGCAAGTTCAAGGCCAGCCTGGTCTACACAGCAAGTTCCAGGCTATCCAGGACTGCATACCAAGAACAGCCCTGTAAAAAAAGCCCTAAATAATAAAGTATAAAGGAGGAAGATGTGTGCTGTTTATATGCAAATATCATGCCATTTTATATAGAACTTGAACATCCATGGATTAAAAAAAATTGGTTCCTGTGAGTGCAAGAGTTGACAAATCTGAAATCTATAGGTCACTGGAAAGTCAGACAGGAGTTGATCTTGAGGGAAAACTTCTTCAGAAAAACCTCCTTTTGCTTTTTAGGTGTTTAACTGGTTGGAAGTGGTCTGCCCACATTATTAAGGGTTCTTCCTATGTTTTTTACATTCTGAAAAAGATTCAGAGACTGAAAGCAGGTGATGGGTGAGCTTACAAAATAGAACTAATTTGAAGTTTATAACAACTAGTTATCTTTAAAAAGAGCACTAGGCTAAGAATCAAGAAATGTGAATTCTACTTTGATTGTGATTTGTGACCAAGTACCATAACTTCCCTAAGTTAAATTCTTATCCCATTCACACATACACACCCTTAGCATTCCAGTGACAATTGGTGTGCAAAAGCAGCAGTATAAGGTAGGCATGATGGTACACCTATCATCCCAGCACTGGGAGGCTGAAGCAGGAAAATCATTAACTCTAGGCCAGTCTGAGCTACACAGGGAGATCTTGTCTTAAAAAGTCAGAAACAAAGCAAAACAATGAATTAAAATAATTTTTTCTATTTTTAGGCCACTAGTCAACAGAACTCTTTGTTTTCATTGTTATAAAAGCTTTTTATGTACTGGAGATCTCCATTCCCCATTTTAAAATAAGACAATAGCAAGCCCACTACCACACATGAATTCAGGTTGTATTCAAAATCTCCAATTTTAAAACAAAGTCTTCAGCTACAATTTTTTTAGCAGGCATCAAATGGCCCACTTTAACTCCTAGGATACAAAGTGCTTTCTCAGCCCCTGACAATAGATGTTCCTGTGTCTGCAGAACAGACACAGGCATGACTGCCTGGATAAAGATAGTCAAGATATTTTTCTTCCATTGGCTTATGAAAAAGCTCAAGCCATAGTATGTGTTCCCTCCCCTGCACTAGCTTCAGTAGGATTTATGAATTTCACCTAGCAGTGCATGTGTGTGTGTATGTGTTGAGTTTTGATACCTATCTCTTTGTGTGTTAGTGGGCAGGGTGGAAAAATGCAGACTACAGACTAATAGGGGAGAAAATGGTCTTAGATATGTTCAATATTATCCATGATATTATGTGATAAAATGGAACCATGGGGCTGAGATTTATATACTTCTTTGCTTACTTAGGAAAGTCAAATGCAATTTAGCATCTAAGGATTTTGAACACACCCTGGGTTAGTATTTGTTTTTATTTTATATTTTTATTGATTGGTTGCAGTTTTAGTGGTTTTTGTTTCATTTTGGTTTGCCTGTAAAGTAGACTGACTTCAAACTAATTGTATAGCTGGGGATGACCTTGAACTCTTGATCCTTCCACCTCAACCTCCCAAGAACTGGATTACAGGCAAGCACACAACATTTGGCTTATTTTAATTTTACATTTATTTATTATTTATTTATTTCTATTTTTGTCTGTTTGTTTTGTTTTGAGGCAAGGTCTCACTGTGTGCCCCTAGCTGGCCTGGAACTCTCTATGCAAACTAGGTTGATCTTGATCTTACAGAGATCCATCTGCCTCTGCCTCCTGAGTACCTGGATTAAAGGTGTGTGCCACCATACTCCGCTTTTATTTTACATTTTTATTTTTATTTTTTTGGTTGTTAGGCTGAGCCTTTAATGGCCAAGCTATCCCTCCAGCCCTATTTTATATTTTTAAAAAGGAGAACAAATTGGTTGTAGCTAAGATTTGCTCAGAAAACTTTGTTTAACAAGTGAGCTACAACTGGCCTGATCCTGGTACACAAGACCCTAGACTCAGATTAGGCAGGAAAGGATTGGATGTGAGAGTGACATTCTACCAAAAGCTGACTTTTAAAGCAGACACTTTAAAACACATGTTGGTTGACAGGTTGATGTCCTTGTCACACTGGCCAAGTTGGGGAGGGCTTCCTTTCCACTTATTGTTTGGCTAGTGTATGAGTCTGAATGCTGAGAGCTATCACCTTTCCTGGCATTGCTAAGACAACTTTTGAGAGCACTTGCTTCTTATATATGTGTAATAAAATCATAACAATTTAATGTTGATTGGCTTTCATTTAAAAAGATCTACTTAGCAGAAATAAGAAAAAGGGGGAAATAACCTTGAAAATAAATGAGCTTATGTTTTAACAGAGAAGCAGGCATTTAATTGAAAACATTTAAAAAATTTCCTTTGCTCGCACTTGTAGTAAGCAGAAAACAAGAGAGCCACAATGCATTCGAGTTGTCCCTGGGAGTATTTCAGTGATCTGGCTCCATCTTTATTTCAGAAGCCTTAACTTCACATCGTCCACAGTGAGTGGAGACTAAGATTCAGTCAAATTCATTCTCCTGAAAAGCTACAAATGAAGATACAATTGATTAAAGTCGGCTGTCTGTGTAAATCACCCAGATCAAAATCCAAACATTAAGAAAATGGGCCGGGAAGGATGTTTGGGCTTCCAACAACTCTCGGCTGAACTCAAAAGCCCCGTCCGCCTGCGCTTTTCCAAATCTTTTCCTAGGCAAGAGGCCTCATCGGTCGGGTGGGGCTCGCATGTTTCTCAAGAGTGGTTGGAGGGTCCCCATCCCCCAAACCCAGACGCACCCGGAACCCTGTGACCATTCTGTGCTGTCAAAACACGCGGCGTCGTGCTCAGTCCTAATAACTCGAGAGATGATTAATGAGCAGCTTGATCATTTAATATCGCATATGATTAAATTATAAGATATGGGGGGAGGGGAGCTCCGCGCTCTCCCGGCCGCCAGGGCAGAGGAGGACCAGCCAGCCGGTCTGGGTAGTACAAGCCGAGCTCCTGCTTCTGACAGTGCCAGGCGAGGCTCCGCAACCCTGAGTAGGTGCCTTCCGGAGGTCAGTGGGTCTGGGGAGGGGAGAGACTGGGGAGCGGACTGGGGGGAAGGGGTTGCTTGAGGATGGGGAGGGGAGGTGTGGGCACTGGGCAGCTGAGGTCAATGCCACGCTCTGTTCCCGCTGCAAAGCCACTGGGTACGGGAAAACAGCCCCGGGCAGGGAACTGTGTGGTCTTGAATTCCGGTTCTCTCCGCCGCCTTAAAGAGTTTTGGGACCCCCACATCCTGGTAAAGACCGGCCGCCGGGCCTGGAGCGCAGGGTCTTATCCTGGCCCCCGCCCCCACGCACCTTGACCTTGAGCGGGTTTTCGAGTAGACTGGCCGGGTGGCGGTCCAGCGCGAAGCCGCTGGTTTTCTGCGGGCAGATCCCGGTCGAGTCTAGGAGCGGCGGGGTTCGTGCCCGCCAGGAGCTCCAGGGGAAGAGGGTGTGTGCGGCCGCCCAGGAGCCCGGAGCTGTGGAGCTGCCAGGACGCGCAGAAACGCCCACAAAACTAGGCTGGTGGTTTCTAGCTTGGCTGGTTGGGAAAGAAGAGGAGGAACCGTGGGCAAGCAGGTTCCTTTACGCTTTGAGGGGTCTAGCTGAGACTCCATGTAACCACCGCTTCCCTTTAGAGAAGAGCTAGCGCAGGGCTGCGCCAAGGAAAAGGGCCGCAGGCCATCCCTCAGCCCGCCGCCACCGTGCAGTTCTGCCAGGAACAAGGCAGGTGGCTGCCTTTGCAGTTCCGTGTCCACCGCAGCCTCGGATGGGGGGACCTGAAAAGCTACTGGTGGGACACAGGGAACGTTGCCTCTTATTTCACGATCTCATTTTAGGGCTTAACATTTAGTCAGCGGTGGACGGGCGCTTGGGGAGTGGACCCAAGAAAATTGCACCCCAGAGATTTGTTGATACCTAAAGATGAAGGGTGAAATTAAAGCATCATTCCCGGAATTAGAGGGCCTCCTAGTCCAGACCGTGCCTAGAATCCAGAGGGAGCACTTCGAATTGAAACCAAGATGCTTGCTTTCATTCAACCAGAGGGAAGAGAGAGGTCCCCCGAAATACACCGCCCGCCGGCCTGTGCTTTGGTCTCCAAAGGCGGGAGCTACATCCCTTTCAGAGAAAGGTTTAGAAGCTTCCTAGCTCAGGTCTTTGGATGTAGAGAAGTGACATTTTTTCCCCAGTTTCTCTGAGTATTTGGAAATAGTGCCAAGGAAGGAGGGGAAATCATGAATAACCAAATGGGCTTGTAAATAGAAATATATGAAAAATATGTGCATGTATGTATATGTATCTTTCTATATTGTGCGTGTAAATGTATATATGCATACATCATATATACCCAAAGAAAACTGAAAGAAACCTACCTAGCAAGAGCAGAAGCAAGCTGCACACTGGTGCTAAGAGGCTTGGCCTGAAATGCCCCTGAATTAGCAGTTAGATGCAGGCTGTGACTCCGATTTCAGGATATAAGACTCCCCTTAGGGGAAAAAAACATTCTGAAAGGGGGGCAAGGAGGAAGAACCTGGAATGGACCTGCTTTCTTGGCCCAATGTGGCACCTTCCTTTCAAGACAGCTCTTCTTTCTTCCCCAGCACACCAAAGAGGTATGCTAGAGGCCACTCCCCTCAAGGCGCAGTTAGTAAAAATTAAGGAGGATTTATTTGTTGCCTATCCCTACCTCCGTAAAACGAATGTTGGAGAGGCAGCCCCAGAATATGATCTGTGTGATTCCTGGCAGTTGACCCTGAAGGTACTGATGTACTCCAAGGCCAACAAATAGTTTCCAGTGTGCCACTTTTGTGCCTGTCATTATTAAATTCATTCATTCAATTTGGTCCCTGTCCGTGCTTTTCTCAGGCAGCTGACCCTGTTTCAAATTCTACTAAAAACAGTGGCTGGGATCTATAGAGGGTCATGTTAAAAGTCCAGTGCCTGCCAACCTTTTTCCTCCCTGAGTAACTAAAGGAGTGCAGGGTATAGGCAGAACCTTTCCCAGGAATTTAATGTAGGCTAAGGAAACCCGATAGGGAAAGGCCTAGACATGTGTTCTTGGAAGAAAATAGCCAGTGTTCTCAATATTAACATGGGGCATGAAGGCAGGATTGCTGCCAAACTGGGTTTTATTTTCCAGATTATCTACTGACTCAAAGATACCAAGATACTAAGGAATCCCAAAGTCACAGAAGCAGGATGAGTCAGAGTTATTCTCTTATTCCCAGTATCACTCCAGTCTGATGATACCCAACATCTACAAAATAAAGTCTAAATCGATGGTACATCTTGCGGCATCACTCGCTGCTGCATTCTGCCGCCTTGCTCTCGGGATGTGCTGGAAGCGATCACTGGGCCCTTTTCTTCCTCCCCAGCGAGAGTTGGTCTGCATTGATTCCACCCCTCATTCTCTGCCCTGCTGCAGACGAACACCATTTAGGCCAAGATCGGGTATAATGGGAAACACCATCAGCAGACAATTACCCTTTCAGAGGATTCACTTCTGCTCACAGACACTGTTATTTGAGAAATAGGATCATTTGATTTCATATTGCACTAAATAACACCCAGCCGGTTCAAATTGCCAGCTTCTTAAAAACCGCCCATTGGAATAAATTGCAGTGGCCTCTTTTGCTTTTTCAGGGCAATATGATGGGTACCGGGCAGAACTTGCAAAAAACTACAAAGCCAGCCCTGAGCAGTTGCTGTTGGTGGGTACCATGCCATGCCATTCACAAGGCATCCAGCCACTTGATTCCCTGCCACTGCCGCTTCCACCTAACTTTGAAATGGTTCAACCACTTGGCTTTGGAATTAAAATGCACAGTTCCAGTCACCCCAGTAAGCACTTGAGACCCAAGGTGCATTAGTGTTCACCTGTAAGAGACACCGATTTCTCTCTCCTCCTAGGCTGCCTTGCAGGGTTAGCGGTGTTGAAGATCTGGAACTTTACTGCCTAGTAGGACGCCCTCCCAGTTCCTGGGGTCTCTCATTCCCAGTGCAGAGGGTGTGGCCATCGCTGCCATCGCTATAGCCCCTTGCCCTCCTGTACTGCCCTATCTACTCTCAGGGCTAGCTCCAAGCAGGAAGCCACCCCACGAAGAGTCCGGCTATGGGCCAGAAGAAGGGAGCCGTATCAGAGCCTAGAGGAGAGGGAGGATGAGGACCTGTGACTAGCAGCTAACTAGAGTTCATTGCACACGCGCCACCACAGACTTTCCCATTTTTTCCATGGTTTGACATTGTTCAACTGAGTGACAATTGTTCAGCTGATGTGACGATCCAACCCCATCCCCGCGTGCTTTAAACAAAAAAGTAAGATTTGACTCCTTGTTTCTCGGTTCCTTTGTGCCAAGGGACAGGACGTGTTTAAGATGGACAGTTTCGGCAAATCTGCCTGTCTCTATTACATTTGTTTTTATGTACTTCAGAAAGGTGGATTAGATTCTCCTAGATAAACTGAAGACTGGATCCTGGAGGCTCACCCCGGTGCACTGGCCCTTCGGGCAGGAGCAGGAAGGAACCTTTTGGTGGGCCAGTTAGACTAGGCCATCAATGACCATGTGAGCGCCCTTCCCTTTCCTTGGCACTGGGAGGAGCCAGGGAGCAGGGAGTTGTGGGTCTGCGTCAAGAGGGAAGGTTCCAGGAACCACAAGGGTGGAAATCAAGTTCCTCCGGTTGAGTGGGCACAAGTTTCATCTCCGGGCAGGGTCGGTGGTGTCTGGGAAGATGTGGGTAGCCCACCTAAGACGGGGTGATGGGAGGCAGAGGGCTTCACTGTGCCCTCACTCTGCACTGGGCCATGTCCTGAGGACCCTTAACTATGCAGCTCCTTAGAGTTCTGTCAAGTAACTTTTCTTCAGTAAAAGCCTACTCACAGGCCCAACGCATACAAAACAAAATCTGGGCCTTGAGCTTTGAACGGTGCCCTGTCCCCACCACCACCCCCACCTGGGGTCTGGAGGAGACAACCTCTGTGCCCAGCTTCCCACGTCGGCCGCCAGATCTGGCCCTGAGTATCCGGATCCAAGGCAAGCCTGGGACTGTCCACCCGATCCCAGGGCGAGTCCTAACGCCTGACTGCCCCACGCGGTCCCTACCCACAAGACCGTCGCGCCGTCCCTGGAGCCTCACTTGGCCCACCCTGCAACCTTCCAGGACCACCACGGGCAGTTGGGGTCCCCCTTTTCAACTCCCCACCTCTTCTGCGCCAGTGGCGGAACCCAGGAACATTTTCTTGCAAAGTGTTAAGCCTAGAGAGGCTGCTTTTCCAAGACGCAAAAACAGAGAGGTTCAGTTCCAAAGATCAGGAAAAGAGGTATTGAGGGGATCCAAAGTTCACAGCCTGTGAGAACTGAACTGCAGAGCTTCTGCGCCGCCGCGCCGCCGGGGTTGCAGCTCTGAACTGGGGCGATTGGAGGAGGCTGCTGGTCCACGGACTGAACCCCTGCGGACACCAAGAAGACTCCAGGGAGGGCGTGGGTGGACCTTTCCCTCCTCTTGTGCCTTTGCCAAGCTCCTTTGGGGCCCGAGTCGAGCTGCGCGACACCAGGTGGTGGTGAGGGGGTCGTACCCTCCGCGTCCAGGCCTGGGAGCCCAGGTGAGGGCTGTGAACAGCTGTCGCGGTTCCAGTGACTTGTGCCGCGCGGGCTTTGTGGGGCGGCTAGCCGATCAACTCCTTTGCCCTCTATTACCGCCCCCCCCCCAGCTCGCTCACGTGTTGGTTCCAACCCCCGCGCCACCCTCGCTCCCCCACTCTTCCTCCACATCGCCGCATTTACCAGCGCGTTTTGTTCCGGTGCGGATTCCCGGTCGAGGGGCTGTAACGTGCATTGCTCTGACGGTCGCTAATCAAGTAATTTCCCCATCCCAGCCCCATCAAATTGCTCTTTAGCTGTTGAACCGCGGAGTTTTGCTCGCCTTTTCACATGCTAATCACGCCCATTCAACGGCTCTCGGTGGGGCTGTTTGTCGCGGGATAAATCTCCTTGTTTGCCCGCTGCATGATTAATTGATATTGTTGTCTGGCTTTTGTGGGGACCTCGAGGAGCTGAAAGGCGACGCGTCGTGGCTGCACAGGCGACATCAACGGGCCGCCGAGGTCTCAGTGAGGTCGGGCCAGAGCCGATGACATTATGCGCCCGATTTGGTTTTCCTTATTAGAAAGATGATGAAAGACTCAGAGACCCGGGTCTTTAGAGCCCACCACCCGGGCGCAGAAGCCGCATAGCATTTAAGCCACAGGCACAGACAAAGCCCAGACATTTGCTCAATTCAGGGAAACGAGTTGGGTGTCCAAGCAGGAGACAATTACATCTTTTTTCGGCCCACCCGGGACTTCAGTAGAGTTGAATGTGGGAGTGCGTTGTAGTGGTTTGGGTTTTCAAACAAAGAACAAGAAAATTTTATTGAAAAAATGTTTTTTGGATGAGGGCCATAGAGACCTTTAAAGGAGGCGTAGAAGCCAAGAGAAGCTACAGGCCGCTGCGGCAGAGGAGCCTCGCAGAGGCGTCTTGGAGCTGGATGCTGCACCTGCGGGTTTGCAGAAGCGCCCTGGTCTGTCACCGCCTCACGCCGGTGCAGACACGAGCACCAGGTCCGAGTTCAGCCTGCAAGTTCATGTTTTATTTGACGACTCCAGTCCTCATTCAGTGCTGTATTTTTCTGCCTCGCACCGCTGTGCAGTCAAACCTACAAATTCCTCCGCCCCCTGCATCCTTCCTCTGTGCACTGAGGTTTTATCCTCCGCGGACGTCCCTAAAACTTGGAGATTCAATTAAACAATTCCAGTTACGCAGTGCTCCTATGGTCTGCTTATTGCAAATATTTCCTTTTTCGAGTTCTTAAAAAAAAAAAAAGCAAAGAAAAGAAACTGTCGCTTTCGCTTTCACAGCGCGCAGGGTAATTGATAGGCGCCATCAGAGGTCAGAATTTGCATAAGAATTAAGAGCAGTAAATTAATTTAATATTCCATGCACATCTCCAATTATTCCTGGAGACCTTTGTCTCCGCGGCTGCCAGGGAGGGGATTCAGCTGCTCTTCAACCAAACAACATCTGTGCGGTTAATAATTTGATAAACAGCTCATACAAATAGTTTCTGAATTATCTGGCAGCCCAATGACTATTCAGTTTGGAAATGTTCTGACAGGGTTTTCCAGAGTCCTCTAAGGGGGATCAAATGTCCTATCTTTTAAACATCAGTACAACAATGTGTAAAATAAGTCATTATCATTGCGTTATAATTCAACCCCCCCCCCCAAAAAAAGGCACAGCCTGGGTGTTCAGGGTCAGGGCAGGTCATCTATTAGAGACCTTGCCTGAGAGGAAGAAACAGGCTGGGAGTTGGGCAGAAAGCAAAACACCCTGTAGGTAAGGAAGACTTGGGAGTCAGGGAGAGGGTACAGAGAAGTGCCCAGTTGTTTTCTTTAACCCCTTTAATATTGGGTGACTGTACTTGTGCAAGGAAAATCTTCAAAGAACAGTTCTGGGGGTGACTATTGGAAGGGAACCAAGGTATGGGGGAGGGGCAAAGGGAGACTAACTTCCCTCTGTGTTGCTTCTGGTACCACTTACTTTTTTCCTTATGTACAAATGTTAATCAACCAATCAATCAATCAACCGAATGACAGTAAAACAGGTAAATTATTTTGGTTGGTATAGTCTTCAGCTGATTTGTCCCCAGGCTCCTCTTTGACCACACTCCCTCCTTCCTACCAGGATTCACCCCCAGGCAATACACCATCATCCAGAAAACAGATTTCCACCAAGCTGAGGTATATAGATGATGGATGGAGAGAGCACACATCTTGCCAGGGGCCTAGCCAAAACATTAAGTTGGCCCAAATAGAGAAACAGCCCTTATAGGATGATGCTATTCTGTGTCAAAATAGGCCCAGATTTAGACAGCAACCCCTCAGTGTCCCTGTCTGTAACACTAAAGATGTCATGGCTGTCATTTTGCTCTTTTAGCTTCCTGCCACCCTTAGCAAAGCCTCTTCTTGATAGAAAGCCTAGAAAGGAACCATTTGATCTTGAGTGAGACACAGACTGCTCTAATTCTTGCAAACCTGTGCATTGCAGCTCTGTTTACTACAAATGGGTGTTTACCCTGGAATTGTTCTGTAGTGACTTCAATATCCACAAGGGTCTTTTCCTCTCTATATACATTTGTACACATTTGATGCACATTCCTCATAATACAGTATTCTGCTTTCTATTTCCTACACCGCTGACAGCCTCAGCACTTGAAACCACTGAAAACTACCCAGAAGTTCTCAGCAGTGTTGAGGCAGCATTATGATAGAGCTTTGTCCTTCTCTAATGAGCCCCTGGTAGCACTGAACTTTAAAGACAGGCAGACCCTTCAGGCTATAGGTCTAAATATACAACTTTACAAATGAACACAATGCTTGCCTGAGCTCAGTTGAAGAATTACTTTTCCAGAAAACAAGTCATTGTGTCACTGGAACAGGACAATAGTATTTCTGCCAGGCACATTTATTTCTATTTTTAACATTTTCTTCTTGCATTTCATTATATTTCTCTTACAGAACTATAGACACAGGGGCCTTGCTGGCTTTTATATGCATACAAATCATCTCTGTTATTTATGATTGGGAGGTATCTGTCTGTGTCCTTTTATTAATTTCTGACTTTGATTCAGACTTCTCTAGTCACCCAGAGTGATTTGAAAACATTTCTTTTCTTAAATGGAGCATTATCAATTCTTTGGGGAGCCATTCTAATTTTAAACGCCCACATATTCAGCTTCTTAATCTGCAGCTCTGATGTTACTCATTTTTATTCACACAACCCAGCCCCTTTGGTGTTACTTCTTTTATAGTCCATGTTTGTCTTCCTTACATGTGTTAGACTATTTTTTTTAAAGCAGTATGGGCAAAAAAGTGGCTAATAAATAAGAAGCCAAATAACACTGATTACACTTTTGACTATGTGAATAAAGACACAAAACATGAAAATTTTGAGATTCTTTTTTTCCTTACTAATGACTCCTATCCAGAAAAGCTATCTGGATACTGTTAAAGTTGATGATCTTGGAAGGCTTATCCCAATAAATACTTGGCCTTTTGGTGATTAAACATATACTAACAACACAGTCTACTACTTAGATATACCTTTGGAGGGAGATTTGAACATAACCAGGGAGTGTGGAGAGAACCAACTTCCCGTGTAGACTTCAGATCAGAAGCAGCTACTACACCTCAAGTTTATGTGCACTTATAAATAATGGCACTGTGGTAGTTGCTGGTATTTAATTACTTAAAGGACACAAACCTTGGGGCCAGCAACTCAGCAGATAAAGGAACTCATTACCAAGCCTGATTACCTGAGTTCCATTCCTAGGACCCACGTGGTGGAAGGAGAGGACTGACTCCTACAAGTTGACCTCTGATTTCCATTCAAGTGCCATGGTACATGTACACACACACACACACACACACACACACACACACACCAAATAAATGAATAAATAAATAAATAAATAAATGTAGTTTAAAATTTTTAAAAAGCACACAAACCTTGATAATTTATAATCTAACTAGAAAAAAAATTCATACCATATATCTCAGGGAATGTTCTAGAAAGAGCAGAATAATGATTTACAAATTCAAGGCAATTTTTATGAGAATAAAGGATGTTTTCCAGTGGGAGGAGTCAGACATAGGCTCTTTCAGGTATATTCAACTAGGATATTTTTTTTAAATACATTCTTCTAATTTATTTACTTCTGTTGACCTTATTAATATAATTTCTACATATATGACCAGTTTAAGATGCAAATATATTTAAAAATGAATTTGAAAAATGCACTAAGAGTTATGAATAGGAGCTACCTAAAAAGCCTGTCTGTTCTCATTTTCCTCTGTTTCAATACCTAAATGAACTGTGCTTAGCTAACCAGCATCTCCGTCTGTGATATCAGCTCGAAAAGAAACATGTTTGTGGGCTTTGTTTGTTTAGAAGGCACAGAAACAAGTCCAGGTTCTCCGGAGATGATCATCAAGTTTCTGGTCACCATATAAGCCAGTTACTCCCTGGTTCTTTCCTTCCCCTATCTTGGACAAGATTACAATTAGGCATGTTGAACTTTACATTTCTTTAGCTACATCACTGATTGCCGCTTTGTAAGGTTGTTAACATATCATTCTGTGTAAGGCAGTACTAGAGCTCTTATACAGTGCCATTAAAACAATCTGTAACAAGGGTCAGCATGGTTCTGCTTAAAAGGAAGAATCATTGGTAAAGGGGCTGTGGGTTTCCTATGCTACTTGCTTTGACTAGAAAGTCCAATCCAGTAGACCCAACCTGAGAGGGGCATATTCCTCTCTGCTGCCTCTGTGATGAGGGGACATGGACCCCACAGAATGCCAGATTCATCAACATGACATTTGAGACTTGCTATAGTGTGGCTGGAATCAAAGTCAGACTGCAGAGGAAAAGACTGTGGATAGAAAAACTTATATCACTTCTTGTCCACTAACTGCAGGCACTTGAGTAATTACCTGATTTCTTATGTCACAGACTCTACTCTACCAGTTTTGACTGATTTATTCCTTCTTGTAATTCACATGACTGTCCAGCTGAACTGCATGTTTTAGCTTCCACTGCAGCCATATGTGGCTCACGTGACTAAGTCCTCACCAACAGTACACAAGCAGATTGGTGTGCACACTTGTCACCTCATGGATACTGCTCTTCCTTCTGCTGTCTGAGAATGATGCTGACATGTGCCATATATTGAGGATGGCAAAACTTTCCCAATGTCCTGGCGTCCTATGACAACTTTCTGGGGGCAGAATCAGCTCTCCCATTCTGGGCTGTCATATGGAAAGAAAACCACTTCTATTTTGATTTAAAAGCTTCATAGTTTGGTTCATTTTTTTTTTAACAGCACCCAGTCAAAGTACTCTGCTTTGCAGCTTGATTTTCCTGATTATGAAATGAGAGTATATTAGTTTGGGTTTCTTCAAAAGCAAGCAGTATTTTGGAAGGTGATCCCAGTAAACACCAATGGAATTGAAAAACAGAAAAAAGGGGCAACTTTCTGGTATTAGGGAAGAAGAATTCCATTAAAGTACATTATAAAACAAATTACTATTGGGGACAACTAGACTCTAATCCTAAGGAAGAACTTTGGGAAGCTTTACAGAACATTTCCTTATCATGAGTCCATATAAGTTGAAGTATTTATGTCCTACCACCCTCCATCATTAGCTGAAAGCTATTCTTTGTGAGCATGACTTTCCTAGACCTCTGGCCTGCTGCATAGACAGTTAACTTCAAGGGGGAGAAACAAACTTCTGGTGGTTGAACATTGAATTGATATACACTGATGTATAAAGGGAAGAAGCCATGAACAGGACATTAGGTGGCCCTACTACAGAGGACTTTGGATGGACAGTTTTGAAGATCTCCTACCTGCATTAAAGTTATTTGGGCCCAACATCAATCTGTATTCTTCTAGTTGCTAACCTGAAATGAAATGCCTGCTCACACTGGATTGGTTTACAAAATTAAGAGTTCCTCAAATGCCATATCCATTCATTCTTATTTTATCTCTCCTACCTTTTCATTTGGAAATCAGTTCATTACTCTTACATTCCCCTTTATCTATACTGAATCATTTATCTATTTCTGTTTAACCAACTGTCCTGTAACTTAATGGCTTAAAATAACACTTTCTCTGGGTCAGAAATTCAGGCAGAACTCTCTGGGCATTTCTCCATGGAGGGTCAGCTGGGTTTATTCATATGGAAATGTCAAGATGGCCTCTCAACTCCCTGGGTCTATATTCACATAGCCTCTGATCATTCTATGGACTAACAGAGACTGCTCAACTGCAGGACAAATGGGCTCTAAGAGGAAGGAAGTGGAAAATGTATGTCTTTCAAAGGTTGAGGCAGCCAGAAGTCCCAGCACGTCATCCTGGTTTCATTCTGTTAGTCAAAACAGTCTCAAAATTGGACTAGATTCAAGGCAAATAGGCTCCTCTCCCGGGTGGGAAGAATTCTATGAGATGAAAGGAACTTATTTATCTTGCCTAGTCATCCCTCCTTCCATTTATTACAATCCTAAGTACACATTTCTCTTCTACTTCACATAGGAAGCCATTCCCACCATGCTAGTCCACAAAGTTCTTGTACTCCATGCCCCCATCCAAACTCCCAAGACACTTATTAACTGTACTTTTAATTTTTCCTTACTCATTTATTGTCTTATGACATTCCTTGTTACAACTTATTGTTAGTTCTTCCAAGACAGAAAATACAGGCTAGAGTTCCACTTTGAATAGTATGGAGCACATGGTGGATTCTTAATACATGTTCATGCACATACGAAAACATAGCAGCAAAGACCAGACAGAGAGAGTGATCAGCATCCATTGCCCTTGTGTTAAGATCTAGTGTGGTAAAGCTCATTTCTAGTATCTTTATCTGGAATTCTCAGCTGCATATTCTGAAAATCAAGTATTTCTAAACTCCTCTTGGCATAAATCATAAATGAGTCCTTGATCACACACACACACACACACACACACACACACACACACACACACACCTAGTTTAAAAATGCTCTCACAAGCCTACATCCAAAAGACGAAGTATATAAATTAGCTTTTAGGGAGGGAAGCTTAAATGGAATACATTTACTCAAAATTACTAAGAATTTCTTATGCTCATAAACGGAATGGGTCACCTGGAAGGTACCTGGAAGGCTTCCTCTTACCTAAATACTACTAGTACCACCATCATGTTCTATTCTCCTGTGTCAAGCATTAGCCTCTTCTAAAGTGCAAATAATATCTGTTGGAGATAGAATTGGGAAAGAGAGGATGTAAATTTGAATCTCTGTATCTTAGTGTAAATTAATTGATGAGAACCATGTTTCTCTTTTTCTCACAGAAGAAAGTGGCACAGAATGAATGTGCTGGAAGATCAGAGGTCACTGGTGCTGGGGAAAGGAGAACTGAGAATGAGGTGTCCCCATGGAGTAATCATCTCCCTTTACTTCAGCCAGACCGGTAATCCAGGAGACATACCAAACGATGAATTATACTGGGCAATAGAAAATAGCTCCCATGGTCATGGAAAGCAGGGAAAAATGGAAACATAAGCCAAGGGAAGATTTCAGAACCAATGAGCAAGTTTGTATGGATACCCCTCAAGTCTCTGGAATTCAGTCTTCTATGCTGTGATTGAACTCTTAATCATTAGATTTCCAAAGACAGAGTAAGCCTGGGGGAATATTGGCCATCATGCCCCTAGGATGTATGTTGGGCTTTTTTCTCCCTCTCCTCTCCCTCCCTCTTCTCCCCGCTCGCTCCCGTACCTTCCCCCCTCGCCTTCCCTTCTCTCTCCTCTCCGCTCTTCTCCTGCCCCCTTCCCTCAACTGCTCCCTCCCCTCCCTTCCTTCTCCTCCTGATTAGGGCAGGGGAGTATTTCTATAAGTCCCTGAAAATGTTCTCCCTGTAAACCCCACCCATTTAAAAAAACTAAATGACTTGACTAATCCTTTTGGATCACAACTTTACTATATCAACCAAACAGGGCTTGCTTCAACTAACCCAGTGACTAAAGATATCAGCTGTGTCAAAGATACTGACATATTGTCACAACTACCAACTTTTCATTCACTGGTAGCCAGTGTGCAGAAAATGTACCTTTCTGGGTTCTTGGGGATTTGTAATGGATGTTGTCTTCTCTAAGGGGGCAGAATAGAGTATAGGGTCTGCCATGAGTCACGCCTAGGTTTAAATTCTGTCTCTGTCATTAGCTGTGTTATCTTGAGAACACCAAAAATCCCCTATAAGATGTGTGAAAACATTTCCTCATCTGTAAAATGAGAGTAGCAGTATTCAAGTCACGGAACTGTTTGAGTAATATGCAAGTAAATATATGCTGTTTCTATAACATTCCAAGGCACAAAGTTGTGTTTAATAAATGACTTCTAAAACAAGGGCATTTTTTTTTCTGTTATCATCTGACCATTTTACTACATAATTATCCTTATAGACTGTGTGTGCATTTCTTACTAAATATCAGAAAGTATAAGGTACCCAAGTCACCTAAAGATAGAGAAGAAATCTAGAGTGTGTAGGATTACTGGTCATCCTGTTAATTGAGGAGAATCTGGCAGCACTTTGGGGGAATTTATAAAGAAGGTGAGGCAATGAAACCATAACAGAGAAGAATTCTGTTTTGTGGATGAAATAACAAATGAGCTGCTTATAAAATTTGGCCAAAGCTTCTGGTTAGAGCTGTCCCTTTTGACTAGACTATTCACTCCCAAATTCCCTGTAGACTGAGCATTCCTCCTCTTACATCATTGCATTCTAAGGTTATAAAAGCTTCTTCCCTGTGGATGACCTTACTATTCAGTCATTCTTTTTGTCATTCTCTGAATCCTAACCACGTTGACATTTGCTCCTAGATAGGAATATCTGTAAACAGTCCCTCTCATTTCATCCTTATCCCTTGACCAAACTTCTCCATGTGCAATCATGTCTTCAAAAATAAACTGTGAGTAATCCTTCCAATCACTTTCCTTTCTTCCAAAGGCTATTTGTTGGTTGATGGCACTCAGAGTTTGCAGAGTCCTTAAACACTGGTGGAGCAAATATCTCTTCATTGACTCCAATTTACCTGAAGCACTTTGATGAGGGTGTCTTTATTTATCCTTTTCAGTTAGTCATTTGTCAGAAAGCCAGGATTGAGAGATTTTAGAAACGACAAAAGGAACTCAGTGTCTTCACAAAACTCCTCTCCAAAAATTGGAGTGGAAAAAGAAATGCCTGGAGAAAATTAATTCAAAGAAAGATAAATAACATACTAATCTGGGAAATTGCCGGAAATAAATACACTCGCAGATGCTACTTTTCTGAAGATAGCTATATTTTTGAGTTTCATTTCATTCATTATATAGCATGTCCTCACTGCTAAGGACGAATGCTTCCAGGAAAAGTAGAGGCGAATGTTTTGGAATTTGCTTCACTGGAAGAGCCAATCCAGATGGCAATTGCAAATGTAAGAGGAACAGTCTTCCTATGCTTGTTTACTTGAGCTTGGCAGGCATTAACTCTCTTCTAACCAGTATTCAAAAAAATAAAGGAAAGTTGTCACCTCTCAACATGGTCAAAGCTACGTCAGTAGTCATCGGTGGAGAGATGGAAATCAGGTATGCTTGATGAATGCACTTTGGCTTCATCTCCACTTTTTGGGGGTGAAGGGTTTGCACAATCTCTTTACTGGGTTTTTAATTGAGTTGCTATTCCACGCTTCCTTTTATGGAGCCATAGAAGTGTCTGTAATGAAAGATTAAACTGGTCCTATGCAGTAGTTTGCAGTGGCTCTGCCCAAATAAAATATGACAACTCTGTCGTAGGGCCTATATGTAAGCAGAGGAAGCTTGGGAACAAGCAACATTAAGCTCTCTGCCCTGCTTACTGATTGCAGATTGTATGGGCTATCCTGGATGCCATAAAAAATTGCAGAGGGTGTGTGTGTGTGTGTGTGTGTGTGTGTGTGTGTGTGAGAGAGAGAGAGAGAGAGAGGATTTCATTCTCTCAAATGATTATGAACCTCATGCATAGCAAGTAATGGATCAAAGATGCTTAGATTTCCTGGAGCAGAGGTAACATACAAACACACACACACACACACACACACACAAACACA
>NW_008329677.1:920317-926272 GCF_000622305.1 Nannospalax galili
GCCATAAAAAATTGCAGAGGGTGTGTGTGTGTGTGTGTGTGTGTGTGTGTGTGTGTGAGAGAGAGAGAGAGAGAGAGGATTTCATTCTCTCAAATGATTATGAACCTCATGCATAGCAAGTAATGGATCAAAGATGCTTAGATTTCCTGGAGCAGAGGTAACATACAAACACACACACACACACACACACACACACACACACACACACACACACACTGACAGGCTAATGGCTACTTTCCCAAAGAGTGGTTAGAAAGAAGTAGAAAATGGGACTGTGTTGATGCCAGAGAAGACCCGGGCAAAGATCAAGATACCCAGCAACATATCGGATAACACATAATTGGCGGGTCACAGCCAAATGAGTGTAGTCACGCATCTCCGGGCAGGCCTTTGCCGGTGATAAAGACACTTGTAAACAATTCAGTCCCTGAACATGGCAATAATATGTTGATCTGGCGTGTAATGAGGTGTTCCTGGAATCAATAAGCAGTCATGGAGAGCAGGGAGCAAGGGCAGCGGCTGGCTTTTTGATGACCTTTTCTCACCACCAAGGACCCCATCTCCCCTGAAGAGGACTTTTCTCATTTTGTAGCAAGCTCTGAGTGTCAGAACTTCCATTCGCAGCCAGCAAATGAACAGCCAGGCCCTGCATGCTAATGAAGTCCAGGCTATTTTGCACCTTTTCATCCGCACATTATGCTCTTGACTCTGGAGAAGGTGGGAATTAGGCCGGACCCCGGTGTCAGACTGCCTGATGGCTCGGCTCCGGAAAACTGGTAATTGAAGCTGATGACTGATGCGAGGGAGGCCTGAATTTGGAAATAAACAGTTTCAAGCACTGCATGTCATTTCTAGAGAGACTGCTGAGAGAATGGAAATGAGCTCCTTTTCTTGAATCTAATGCAGTTTCTCAGCAGGAAAAACACTGTCTTTTAGACAACAATGCCAGTCATTAAGATTTAAATGTTCTGGCGATAATAGACGTACTGGCCTTGGTGTTCACAAACAGCACTTATGTAAATGTCTTTCAACACCCAGATCTACATTTAATCCACGCCCAAGAAGATAACTGTGTGGGAAAGCTGAACCAAATGCAACTCGGAGTCTATAAATATCGTTCATAAGGAGAGAGAGAAACAGTAAAATTGTTCTCCAGCATGTCACATCTCATCGCCTGTCAGTGCAGGGAAAAACAGCAACTCCTTGTAGAAACAATGGAAGGACAGAATAATACCCTAAACTCATACTTTGCCTGATTATTTTTTCAACTGTTGTGCTTTATTCCAAATGACATCCTACCCCTTTCATGTGGAAAGGCCCTAGTGGTCCCTACCTACCTGTGACTCTCTGAATTTACCATAGGAAAAGCTCAAATCTGGCCTCTTTTGCCTGAAATTTTTGGAGCATTCTTTCATCAGTGAGTTTTCTTTTAATATCACTAGCATGTCACAAAAACCCAGACCAAGCATGGCAAATCATTTTGGTCTGGCTTGCCCCGAAGATTAATTGGACATTGCTTGATGTATGCAAAAAGGATTGTAACCCAAACACAGGCTTGTGTGTTTTAAGAGGACTTAAAAATCATCTTTCCTAGACATGCCCCCCCAGCCCCGTTCTTCCTGTGCAGGTAAAATACCTTCAGGGAAAAAAATTACGATCCCTGCAAAGAGGAGATCTGAGCCTGCTGTTATTCATGGTGGCAGGCTGGAAGTGATTCATGAATAACCATTCCTTTGCTCTTTTCTCACTTCCCTTCCCTACAGAAGTGAGGTTTTGATATTTCAGGCCTTTTTCAATTTAATGGTGACATACAGGAATCTCACAGGCCGTCTCGGGTTTGTTAGAGACAGGAAGGATATGAGCGCAACTTGAGCCGGCTTGGGTGTTATCGTCACTTTGGTTTAAAGGTAGCAAACCTATCTTGTGAAGGATCAACACTGAATTATTTCAACATTTCAAAAATATAGATAAGTAATGCATTTCTAATAGCGTACTTGTGGGTACCAGATAGATCAATGAATATTCAGTAATTCTTTTCATGGAGACTCAGCAAAAAAATAGGCTAAATCTTAAACAGGCATGTGCTGTACACACACATACACAGAGACACACACACACACACACACACACACACACACAGTGTACACACACATACACAGAGACACATACACACACACACACACACACACAGAGAGAGAGAGAGAGAGAGAGAGAGAGAGAGAGAGAGAGAGAGAGACTCCTTGCCCTTTGCTGTGACAATGCTGCTCCATTTGGGCTTTATTTCTGTGATTCAGAGGATCTCCCAAGTCATAATGCTGGGAAGGAGAAAATTGGGGTCACTAAAATCTGATAATAGCAACTACAGACTCTCCAAGCATAGGGACATACACTCTAGAAATTCAATATTCATATAATGATTCCTTCCATGTTCAGAGAAGCATTGATTTTTTTTGAAAAGCCTATGTTTGCTTTGTCATTGGCCTCTCATCATAAGCTTATGGCACAAAGACTGGTTTTATTAACATTGTAGACAAGGGAGACAGAGAAATCACATGAGTTTTTTTTTTTTTTGAAGATCAACAGCAAATACAACAGTGAAGCCAGGATCAGAACTTTCTGATTTTAAACACTTGTCATAGTGTTCTTCTTTTTCTATAAATTCACACTCCCTTGTGTAGATATTGTCAGTAAAGGTAATAGTGCAATGTTAGGTTATTTCTATGTTTACTGTGTACAAGTGCTACCTCTTCTGTTGCTGCTGGAGGTTGAAATTATTCTTACTTGGAATCAAGACTTGCAACTCTAATTGTTCTGAAAAAGAATAGCCAGGGAAAGAGTTTTCCAGTATTTTTTAGTCACTGATGGGGACTTCTATAATCCACCATCCTTTCTGTGTAGAGATGTGTGACTTTTCCTGGGGAGTCCATTTCTATTCACCCCAGACAGAAAGGCAATGACATACCAAAGAAACAATTCTATCCAAGTTCAGCTTGCTGAGGCAATGAATTTATTTCGGTTATCTTGGGAGAATGGGTGACACAGGCAGTTGTATCACCAAAAAGCCTACCCTAGTATGGGCAGCACTACTCATGAAAGCTATATCTCTGGAGTCCCCCCATCCTTATACTTTAACACCATATACAGCTGGCGCAGGATTACCTGCAATTCAAGGGCAGCAGGAGAGAGGGCCTGGACTCTCAGATGATAAGCCCCACCCCTTCTATCAGGGAATGTTAATAGTCCAGGTCTCAGAGAATCTTGTGTGTGTAACCACTGTTGCTCTGATTTCCACAGGGCAACAGCTGTGTCATACCTAGAGGACAGAGTTCCCCATCAAGAATGTCACCTCAGAAAAGGAGTTTTTCAACATAGGACATGGTCTTGATTTTCATGCAAATCCTGGTTTCATCACTCTCTCAATAATAACAAAAAAGCAGAGTGGCTTTACTGCATAAGGAGAATTCACAAAACCAGTAGTTTAGTGTGGAAATGATTAGGTGTTATGATGCTGTGTCTCAGGTTCTTTTTGTTCATCTGGTCCACCTCTCTCAGAACCTCAGTTCCATCTCAAGGTTGCCTCATGGTTGTGTAACGGCTACTGCAGTTTCAGTGCTCTCATCTGAAGGAAGAAGGAGGAAGGAACGGTGAAAGAGCAGGATGAATTATTACTCCTTTGGGAGAGCTTTGTGGGAAGAGCTCGAGCCCCTGCTTGTGTCTGTAACTTATCTCCATCTAAAGCAAAACTGGGAAAAGTGGATTTGAGGCTGGACATGCTGCCACTTACAACATGCTGGTTCTTTCACTGGGAACAGATTTTTGTGAAATTATTTTGCAAAAAGAGTTTGCTGCCAAACACTAAATGTGTAAATTTAAACTAACTTTTAGGTCTCAGTTTATAAGTAATAGTAGCTCCTTTCTTGTTATCACACAGGGATGGTCTGTGTTACAGCTTGAATCTGAAATGTATCTCAAGGTCCATGTGTTAAAAGTTTGGGCCCAGGGCTAGAGCGATGACTCAGTAGTTAAGAACACTTACTATTTTGCAGAGGACCTGAGTTCAGTTCTCAGCACCCAAATCAAGTGACTCACAACTGCTTGATAACTCTAGTTCCAGGGGCTTAGGCACCCTCTTCTGGCCTCCAAGGCACCTGCATATACATGTTGCACATAAACTCATGTAGGCACATACACACACATACAGCATAAAAAAAATTTAGGGGCTAGAGAAATGGCTAAGTGGTTAAGAGCACTTATTGTTGCTCTTCCAGAGGACCTGGGTTCAATTTCCAGCAACTATATCAGGCAACTGACAACCACCTGTATCTCTAGCTCCTGGGGGCTCCAACACCTCTGGCCTCTCTGCAGGCACCTGCACTCACATGCACATAATTCATCCTCCATACTCACACATAATTAAAAATTTTTGGATAGCTTAAAAAAAAGTTTGGTCTCCAGTTCATGGTGCTATGGGACATGATAGAGCCTTTAAGAGATGGGGCCTTAGTGAAGGGCTTTGGTCAATGGGGGTATGCCATTGAAGGGGACTGTGGGATGTCCATGTCTTGCACAGCCTTCCTATTTTTGTTTCTGTCTACCATGAGGCGAGCAGCTGGCTTTTACATGTTCCCCACCATGAAATGCTGCCTTGCCTCAGGTCCAAGCAATAGAGTCAACTGACCATGGACCAAAATGCTCAGAGCTATGAGTCCAAAGTAACCCTTTCTCTCTATAAGATGATTATCTCAGGTATTTATTACAATAACAGTAAACTGACTAACACAGATTGTGAAGAAAAAACTAAAGTAATTCACATAATATGCCCATTGAAGGGTCTCGCATGTAAGCGGTAAGATACAGCAACCCAACAAAGGATGGTTGAAGATACGCTCCGCCTTACTTGAGATTGGAAAGCTGCAAAGAAAACACGAACAGCATGGTATTTGTCTCTTCCAACTGACAGCAATGAAAGTGAACAGCAGTGTATGATGTTGGCAAGGCTGTGAGGAAATGGGCAGTCTCAAAAACTACTAGTGAGATGTAACTAAGACAATGATTTTGGAGGGCAAATTGGCATCAATCATCAGAATTCATGCTAGCTAAATATTTGTACTTGGGTAAATCTATAGAGATCTGTATGACAACAGTCAACATTGTATATAATGGAGCCATAGTGCTGATGCTGAGCACATCCAAAACAAAATGTGACCTTAAGCTGTATATCTGTCATGGCTTTTTTTCTATGTGGAGGATTAGAAGAGGGAAGATTCACTGGCATGCATGTCAAGGAATGGAAGGGAAGATATGTGAGAGTCTGTTTAGTGAAAACAAATAGAATGACACATGATATGATATGATGTGTGCCGATGTGTGGCTCTCTGCTGTATACATCTGCTGTATATGTGTATGTACATATATATATGTGTGTGTGTGTGTGTTATGTAATGTAAATAGGGATACCTATAGACAGACAGACTGATGTATCCTTGTATTTTTCTAGCTAATGGTCTGGAAAGGTATACACCAAACAAATCATGATCCTCTCTGGGACTTGGAGAAGGGGAATGTCAAGGGACCTTTATCTTTTTTTTTAAATTTTATTTATTATTTTTATTTTGTGCATATGTGTGTATTGCCTGTATGTAGGTAAGTGCGCCCATATCCTGCAATGCCCGCGGAGGTCAGAAGAGGCTGTCGGATCCCCTGGGACTGGAGTTTCGGACAGTTGTTAACTGCCATGTGGGTGCTAGGATTCAAACCTGGGTCTTCTGCAAGAACAATCAGTGTTCTTAATCGCTGAGCCATCTCTCCAGCTCTAGGACGTTTATCTTTAGACTTGCCTGTAATGATGTAATCTCTTGTAATATTGTTGGGAGACAGTTCTCTACAGCTCTGTCATATATCTGCATATCTTGTGAGCAGAGTCATTGACAATATTTGTAATAGACCTTTTTTTTT
>NW_008329677.1:933073-937282 GCF_000622305.1 Nannospalax galili
AGGGTGTTGCAGGACCAAGGAAGTAGAGGGAGATGAGGGCAGGGCCAGGACCAGAAGCGGTGCTCCTGGGGCCCAAGAAAGGCACTGAGTTGGTCTGGGTGAGAAGGGTCAGGAAGCAGTATTGTTTCCCCAGCTGTCTGGGGCCCCAAGACTCGGAGTGGCGCAGGGCTCAAACTAGGAGTATAGAACGGCAAGGCGGGGGGATGGAAGGGTGAATGTGGCTTAGGGAGTCCCGGCGCGGAGAGCTGCGCTATCGACTTACCCCAAGAGGTCTGAGGATAGTAGTGCCTAGACCTTTTTTTAATTAAAAAATTATTTAAAAAATATAAAACAGGGACTGGAGAAATGACTCAGCAGTTGAGAGCACTGACTGTTCTTGCAGAGGACCCAGGTTTGGTTCTCAACACTCACATGGTGGCTAACAACTGTCTATAACTCCAGTTCTAGGGGAATCTGACACTTTCTTCTGACCTCTGTGGGCATTGCATGACATGGGTGCACTTATATACATACAGGCAATACATCTATATACATAAAATAAAAATAATAAATAAAGCCAGGTGTGGTGGAGCATGCCTTTAATCCAAGCACTCGGGAGGTAAAGGCAGGTGGATCTCTGTGAGTTCAAGGCCAGCCTGGTCTACATAGTGAGTTCCAGGCCATCTGGGACTACAGGGAGACCCTGTCTCAAAAAGGTAAAAATAAATAAGATATAAAAAAACTTAAATCGACAAAACAGTACATATTAATGAGGCACCATGTAATATTTTGATACATGTATACATTGAAGAATCTTTTAAAAATATTTTATTTATTATTTTTATTTTGTGTGTATGAGTGTATTGCTTGCATGTGTGTAAGTGTACCCATGTGGTGCAATGGTGGTGGAGGTCAGAAAAGAGTGTCCGATTCCCCTGGAACTGGAGTTACAGACAGCTAGTTGTGAGCGGCCATGTGGGTACTGGGAATTGAACCTGGGTCCTCGGCAAGAGCAGCCAGTGCTCTTAACCTCTGAACCATTCTCCAGTCCCACATTGTGGAATATTTAAATTGGTTTAAACATACTTATCTCCTCCAACATTTATTCTTTCTGTGTGATGAAAACATTAAAATCCTTTCTTCCAGCTTTTTGAAATATACACCATGTTAGCATTCTGCAGTCATCCTACTGTGCAGCAGCCATCAAAACTTCTTACTCCTGTCTAGCTGGAACTTTGTCATTGGTCAACATCTCCTTGTTCCTTCCCCTTCCCTACTCTCCCCAGTCTTTGGAGATGATAGATAGATAGATAGATAGATAGATAGATAGATAGATAATAGATACTGCTCTCAATTTCTATGTAATCAATGATCTCTTCAAAGATGTTTATATAGTGAGCAGTCTTGTGTAATGCACATTATATTGGCAAATTGTCATGTGCTCTTTGAACTCACTGAGAAGCTGACTCTAGATGCGGGGTTGCCCTCTCCTCTTTTAAACACAAGGGTGCTTGTCTCAATGTGTGCTCCAAGGTCTCTTGCCTGGGAATGGCCTGAGTCCACTAACCATGTGACAGGGAAGGGAAGAGAACCACCAAATATCTCAAGAGTAAAAACATTGTGTCCTTGAGAACAGCTAGAAGGTGGACAATTTCTAACAGACGTTGCTATTGTATAGTACTCCATGATTTAAAACCCCCTGAAATGGGAAAGAGAAGCTGGAAGTTCAGCCATAAGAAGCTCATCCATGGAGAGAAAGCTCAATGAGGAATTTCTGCGGATTGCTTCAACTTCCCTGGTTGGTTTCTGCTGTAGGTTGTGAGCATACAAGATGGTGATGTTATTTCTGTTGCTATTTCTTCTGTTACTTAGAAGCCTCACCCCAGGGGACACTCTGATCTGCCTGACACACTCTGTATCAGGAACTCCAGCTGATGGTTTCAGTGGAGCTTCCCCATTTGATTTCTACCAGATGTTTTGAGCACCTGGTTTCATGATGTTTTGCTATTCTCTCTCTTTCTCTCTCTCTCTCTCTCTCTCTCTCTCTCTCTGTCTCTCTCTCTCTCATTCACTATTCTTTTACTTTTTACTTTAGCTTGCTGCACACTTAATAAATTCACTTATTAAAAACTGAAAGTAGATCATTCTCTGAATACAATGATCTATTTTAGATCATTGTCCAGACAGTACAGAATACCTTGGAAAATAGAATGCCCCACCCCCCGAAGAAGGGCTCATTTGTTTCCTGTCCAGTATTAACATTGGCAACGTGTTCTTCCAGGGCAGTGTTTGCGCAGGATTTGCCTAGGATCTTAAAAAGACTAGGGTTTCTTAAACCAGGATTTTTTTCAGGTCTGATGCAAACCTTCCATGTATATATAACCCATTAGAGGCTAACATCCAAACCACCCCTGCAGTACCCCTTTGGGTTATAGGATCTGATGCATGTTTACAAACATGCAAACTGATGGTTCCTGTGAGCAATAACCCCCCAGGTTCAGTTCCCAGCATCCACATCGTGGCTAACAACCATTCATAACTCCTGTTCCAGTGGATCTTACACCCTCTTCTGACCTTCACAGGTATTGCATGAAATGGGTATATATTTATACATATATATATATATGCAGTCAATACACTCATACAAATAAGATAAAAAATTTTTAAATTTTATCAAACAAGATAAAATTTAAAAATCAATGCAGTCTTCAGAGCAGTAAGATACCACATTAATCTGCTCCAGTCAAGGTCTCACATCTATCCCAGCAACTTCAACTGCAGCTTTGACCTGGCTGTGTTTTACTCTGTCTGCCGTCATCCTCCAGTAAGTGTCCAGTGTGTGTAGGACTGGATTAGTGAATTAGATGAAGATATCATAGGGACAACCCATCCTTCCTTGAGATTTTTTTTTTAAGAGTGGCAATAATTTCTGTCATTCCTGCCAAATATTGTATTGGTTTTGATGGAACATTTTTACTGGGGACAGAGGAATAGTTTTGTGGGGGTTGCACATGACCTTCCTCTGCTGTGATAGGTCACCATTTCACAGACAAAGAACCAATAAGAGGACTGTAACAATTACCAAACAAGTCCATTCTCTAACATCAGGTAAGTCAGTAGAGCTAGTGGAACCCACAGAACTCTGGGCCATGGCCCTGATGGCCCAACCTAATAGGGACTCAAACCTTTCATCTCAGATGTGTTTTTTTCTATATAAAAGCTTGCCCTAAAGATGGCTTAGGACTGCACTTGAGACCCAAATGCCCAGTGTAGTAGCCAGCTGGCTAATGAAGGCTTTCTTTTTGGCAATTTTTTGTGTCTGAATGATCTTCTTTGGTGAAGCACCCCACAACAGCTCTACTTCCTAAAGGTTCCATAACCTTCCCAAACAGTACCACCAATTGAGGAACAAATGTTCAAATACATGAACCTATGGAGGACATTCCTCATTCAAACCATCACAGACACAAACATTCAAACCATAGAAATGTCATTCAATGCAATGTTTCTTAGATGAAGAGTGGATGCTGTGGTTTGCTGCCCAGGTCTCTCTACCAAGATGGAGACATCATTCTTTGGTGGCTGAGTTCTTAGTTGAGTTCCTCTGTAGGAATTTAGCTGAAAAAAGCAGTTTGGCTTAAAGTATGATATTGTGTTTTTTAGTTATATGTCTCTAATAAGCATTCACACAGAGCTGGTATTTACATGCTAATTATCCATTTAAATATTTTTCTTTTTTCTTTTTCTTTTTTGGTGTATCGGGAGCTGAACCCAGGTTCTACTGACAGCTGGGCAAGTGCTCAACCTCCAGCTCTGTATATTTTCTCCCCCCCCTCAAAAATGTTTTTATGACAGAGTCTCAGGAAGCACAAACTGTCTTGAACTCATTACGTAGCTAAAGCTGGCCGTAAACTCCTGATCTTTCTACCTCTGCCGTGTGAATCCTGGGATTACAGGTGCGTGCCACCATGCCTACTTTTGAAAGGGTCTATGGTCTTTTGTAAATTTTAAAAATTGATTTATTTGACTTTATCTTATTGATTTAGAGGAGTACTTCCTTTTTTTTTTTTGTCTTTTTGAGACAGGGTCTCCCTGTAGCCCCAGCTGTCCTATCCTGGAACTCATTGTAGACCACGCTGGCCTCGAACTCACAGGGATCCACCTGCCTCTGCCTCCTGAGTGCTGGGATCAAAGGCATGTACCACCACACCTAGCTCCATAGTCATCTCT
>NW_008329677.1:937341-951692 GCF_000622305.1 Nannospalax galili
CTTCCTTCCTTCCTTCCTTCCTTTCTTCCTCTTTCTTTCCTTCTTCCCTTCCCTCCTTTCTTCCCCTTCCTTATTTTTCCTCCTTTTCTTTCTTCTTCCTGTCTCTGTCTGTGTTTCTGTGTCTCTCTCTGTCTCTCTCTCCCCTCCTGGGGTTGAATCCATTCTACTGTAGAGCTACATTTCCAGCCTCATTTTATTTACTTAGAGATTTTTAAAAATAAGTGGAAGATGGGCTGGAGAGATGACTTAGCGGTTAAGAGCACTGACTGCTCTTGCAGAGGACCCGGGTTCGATTCCCAGCACCCACATGGTGGCTACTAACCGTCCTTGACTCCAGTTCCAAGGGAATCTGAAGCTCTCTTCTGACCTCTGCAGCATTGCACGACATGAGTGCACTCACATACATGCAGGCAATACACTCATACACAAAATTAAAAATAAATAAAAAATTTTAAAAAATAAGCAGAATATTTACTTTTTGTTGAGACAGGGTCTTACTATGTATCCCTGGCTGGCCTGGAACTCTCTATGTAGACCAAACTGGCCTTGAATTCACATAGATCAACCTGTCTTTGCCTCTTGAGTGCTGGGTTTAAAGGTGTGCACCACCAGATCTGGCAAAAAAATCTGGCATTTTGATTAAGTCCAATTTATTACATTTAACAATTTTATAATCTATAATTTTGGGTAATTTTTAAAAAGTGTTTCCTGATTCTAAGCTCATAAATTGGGCTTCTGTAATTTTTCTTAGGAATTCTGTATAGTTATAACTGTTTTACTTAGGTCTATGATCCATTATGAATTCATTTTTTTGTGGATGGTATGAAACAGGAATTTAAATTTTAGAATATAGATTTTATGCTATATATTAAAATTTTAATAAATTAAAAAAATCTAAAATATTATGCTATTTATTAAAAATATTTTTCCCCTTTGGGTTACTTTGGCATCTTTGTTGAAAGCTAATTGACTATATACTTGTGGGTCTTTTAGAAGTATTTTATTTATTGTTTTTATTTTATGTGTTTGAGTACACTACCTGCATATATGTAGGTGCACCCGTGTTGCGTAGTGCCCTCAGAGGTCAGAAAGGGGTTCTGGATTCCCCTGGAACTGGAGTTACAGATGGTTGTTAGCCACTATGTGAGTGCTGGGAATTGAACCTGGATCCTCTGCAAGAACAGCCAGTGCTCTTAACTTCTGAGCCATCTCTTAGCCCCCTTGTTGGTCTTTTTTGACAGCAGTCTGTTACACTGGTCTATTTGTGCGTCTTTGCAACAATACTACGTTGTCTTAATTTGTGTAAATATATAGTAAGTTTTGAAATCTTGGCATATATAAGTCACCCTCTGCTCTCTTTTCCTTCCTCAGGATTGTTTTTGCTAATGTAGGTTCCTTACATTTCCATATATATTATAAAATCAGCCTGGTGATTTCTAAAATAAAGCCTACTGGAACTTTGTTTAGAATTATGTTCAGTAAGTGGATTAGTATGGGGAAAGTTTCCATCTTTCCCCTGGAGCCTGCTAACCCATGAACAAGGTATCTCTCTCTTATTTGGATCTTCAGTTTTCTCAGCAATGTTATAATAGTGTAAATGTGTTGTACATATTCTGTTACTTTCAGTCCTCACATTGGATGTTTTGATGTGATGGAAAATGACATTTAAAAATTCTTTCTCTGGGTCTGTGGAGATGGCTCAGTGAGTAAGTGAGATGGCTCACTTACCTTTGCAAGTGTGGGGATTGGGGTTGAAATACCTAGCCTGTGATCTCAGAGCTCAAGAGGCAGAGACAGGATCATGGAGCATGCTAACTAGCTAGACTAGCCAAATCAGTGGGCTCTGAGTTCAAATGAGAGATCCTGATTCAGTATAGAAAGTAAAACGAGACTGAGGAAGATGGCTGATGTCAACTTCTGGCCTCCACAACTACACACATATACATACATGTACACATGCACACATATACATACATGTACACATGCACACATGTATGCCCACATACATACAAGCATACCTATACACATTCACACCACACACACAAACACATGCAAGAAACTCCTACTTTTTCAATTATTTGTGATACAGAGAAATAAAATTATTGTTATAGAACTATAAAGAATATAGTTCTATATTTGTATAGAACTTATCTAACAGCTCTGTTGTATTTATTCTAGTATAAGTAGTTTTGGATTTTCAGCATATTATAAGCATATCATTTGTGAGTGGAAACAAAGATATGTCTTTTTTTTCATGTGTTCTTTTGCTTGTTGGGTCTACATTTACCATTCTGTGTTATTTACTTTTCTCCAGTGTTTGTTGATTCTTGAAGTTCTTCTTATCTTAGTGTTCAGGGTTCCATATTTGAATCCCATCTATTTTAGAATAACTTGGCTCCAGTGCTTCACAGGTGAGTTATGATGTCTGGAATGACTCCCTTGTTTTTGGCTTAGGTGACAAGATGACAGGTTCATCAAAACAGCAAATGCCCTGTAGAGTGAGGAGCAGGTTAGATGAGAGAAGATGTAGATTTGCAATTAGGGCTCACTGAGTTTGAGCTTATTTTTTGTATTCAGGCCATTGGTAGAGAATTACACTGGAGAGGACAGGCTGGTTTGTTCATCATCAACATATATGTGAAGCTGGACCTGTGGCTAACAATGGCACAACCTATGAGAGAGTTGAATGATTGAGAGAGACTAGAGCTCTTGAAAAAGCTGTTGAGAAGTGTCCATTGTCCCACTCAAATTGACTGAAATTATGAAAGTGTTCTGGATTTTTGAGGGAAATATAGTGGGATAGAAAAAGGAAAAGAAACAAAATGAGGATTTGGGTGGTGGGTGGGGATTGTAAGGCGGGTGACAGGGAGAAGCATGAGAAATAAAGATGCAGGGTACAGATTATTTTTTATAAATGAGTAATTCTGAGAATGCTTGCAGAAGAACAAGCTGAAGAGCGCAGGATTTTCAGTAGGAAGTAAAGTCCCCTCGACAACCTGAGGTGCTTTTTGATTTTCTGTTGTCTAAGAGTTACCATGTAACTTAGTATGCCTGCTATCTCTGATTTTTCATTTTTTCTTTCCATGTTTTTCTACAAATTTACCATCCTAGATGAGGTCTTGCCTCTCATCTTCCCCTCCTAAGTAGGCCCTCTGTGCTTTTCTGCTGGCAACCATTACCAACTTTCCATCCCTTCTGTTTGCCCTAAGCATACATTGCAGTGCCTGAACATTAGAAAAATCTCTTGCTTAATGTGTGAGGGACCAGACATCTACATGCCACCTTTCTGACTACAAATATTTTTCCCTCTTTGAACCTGAATGCATTTTTCATCTTTGATTCAATCTATGCTACTTCAATTAAAAGACCAAAGTTGGCGGGGGGAAGCCCACATGGGGAATCCTCGTGTATGTGAAATGGTAGCCTCATCAAATATTAAACTATATGAACACACACACACACACACACACACACACATACACACACATACACACACACACACACAAATTCCACACCTGAGTCTCTCTTTTATCCTAGTAACAAGGGGAGAAACTCTTTGAAATCTTCCCGTATTCCACGTAAATGACCGAGGCAGTTAGGTAGCAAATAATATTCGAAGTGGGCATCCTTCCAACGAATTGTTTGCATTGATTCCATTATTTCTAAAGACTAACTGATGCCAGAAAGAACAAAGAGATAAGGTAAAAATATTTCTTTGATTGTTCTCCTTGTTGTGTATTTTAGAGTGATGATGTGATATTGGTCTATTCTCTGGTCATTTAGGGAAGTTCAGACATTCTTTGCTGGCACTGAGATAAGAACTAAAACTTTAAGACAGTGGGTGGGGTAAGGACAAGCTGCATTGTGGGGTCAGATATCCCCATCTTCTGTCTGCTGATTGTTACTTGTTCTTTATGACACTGAGCGATTAAGCTACTTAAGAGGGGGTTAGATGTTAGGGGTATAACTAAGGGCAGGGTGAGTGCTTAGCATGCACAAACCCTAGGAATTAATCTCCAGAACTACAAGCAAAAGACAGAAACAAACACACACACAAACAAAAGCTATAAGAAAGGATTAGAAATAGCTAGTTATTTCAATCTATCACCAATTATTGTTTGGATTTTTAAATTTTTTGATATATTTTTATTTTATGTGTATATATTTTGCTTGCATGTATATAAGTGAACCCATGTGCACAATGCCCATGAGAGGCTAAAAGAGAGTGTTGGATCCCCTGGAACTGGAGTTATGGATGTTGTTAGTTGCCTTGTGGGTGGTCCTGGAAACTGAACCTGGGTCCCCTGCAAGAGCAGCCAGTGTTCTTAAGCACTGAGCCATCTTTCTAGCCCCATATTGTTTGAATTTTAAACCTTTAGTTCTTAATGCTGTACTGTTCAATGCTTAAATTAAAAATATTTTTTTGATTGATTTATTTTTGCCTTATGTATGCTTTTCCCCCCGCATGTATGTAAGTGCACCATGTGCATGCACTTCCCTTGGAGGTCAGAAGAGGGCATCAGATCCTCTGGAGTTACTTATGGTTGTTAGCTGCCATGTGGGTGCTGGGATTTGAACCTAGGTCCTCTGCAAAAGCAGTATGTGCTCTTAACCACTAAGTCATCTTTCCAGCCCCTAAATACTTACGTGTTTAATGTAATACTTTAGTTTTTAATAATAATTTATAATTGAAGAAACTCTTCCCCAAAATATTTCTACAAAGCCCTGGAATTTGATCCCTGCAGATCCTCAAGCTCATCATAGTTACACTGAGGACTGTATGTCTCAAGATATACCATAGCTGAGTGAACAGGGCCTTCTTGGCCTTGCTGTGCTTCAGATAAAGAAATTAGGGGGTGTTTGGTATATATTGAATATGAAGAAAGGATATCAGATGCTTTACTCATGAGCTTCCTAGAAACTGAGGAAAGACAGGTAAGTTGAATGGGAGCATCAATTAAGCCAGTGGTTCTTTGAGGAGGAAATCCAGAAATTCCAAGATAAAAGCATTATTCTTTTAATTTTAAGCAGTTTTCCTGATCCTTAAATAAAGGTTTTTCTTTAACTTTAAAGTGGAACTATTATTAAGAAAATGTGCCTACATGGCAAATAATAGGAGAATTAATAATATATTAATGATTAGGGGAAAATGGTTGGTTTTGTTATTTTACTCTTACTCCAGAGGACACAAAAAGACCTAGAACTGTAGTTGTTTTGGCAAGAGGAACGTATATGTTAGTATATGCTCCTGTCCATCTCTGATGAGTACTGGAAGGATGACAGATTTCAGTTGATTCTAGTCAACAGACGTTTATAGAGAGGTAGACTTACAGTTTAATAGTTTTTAGTTGTCACACTTTGAAAACAAAAAGAAAAGGGTAAAATCCATTTTAAAAGTATAGCTCATTTAGCACAGTAGATTCAAAATATTTTTGCTTCCAAATGTAACATGAAAATTGAGATAGTTTGGGGTTTTTTTTCTTCTTCTTCTAAGTCTTCAAATTCCAGGGTGTTGTACACTGACAAGCACATCTCAAGTCAGACAATACAGTATCAGTGGTTTACATGATATTTATCCTTATCCAAGCAATAAATAAACAAAAAAATATGTTTACATACTTTTAGTTTTAAATTTCAAGTTACTTAAAATGGAAAAAATTTAAAACTCAATTCCTCACTCACACCAGACACAGGTATCTGGCAGTTGCATATGTCTCCTATCATTCTTCCCCAAATGCTTTGCTTTCCAGCATAACTCTGATCAAGCCAGTCACTAATCCTCCAGAGAACTTCTTGGGTTACAGTATTTCCAGCCATGAGCTGAATGACATTCTCGCTAAATCTATGCTGAAGCCTAACCCTCAGCAGTTCACAATGGGGCTGTGTTCAGGGAAGGGCATTTAAGGATGTGATGAGGGCCAAAATGAGGCCTTCTGAATAGTGTACTTCTTTAGAGAGAAAATTTGGACACACAAAGACAGCAGAGGTGCTTATGCGCAAAGAAAAGACCGTGCAAAGCCAGGATGACAAGGAGACTGGCCACTTGTAGAAACCAAACCACTGACTTCCGTGCCTTAAGTCACCTAATCTATTGAGTTATGTGGTGACAGCTCTAGCAAATTAAGACAGTGATCCAGTACATGGAGGGGCAAATAAAGTTCCAATAAGAGCCTTACTGTTTCGGAAGTATATCTTCCATTTAGCTACTGGCTTGGAATTCTGAAGTACCACAGATTCCTAAAGTTTGACTTTCATAAAGCCATTTAAGGAAACAAACCCACAGAGTTGCTTTTTTTTGGGGGGGGGGTTGCTTTATTGAATGGCCTTGTGTTGTGTGCCAGTTCTTTATCAGCTGTTGGCTAGGATTTTGTGTGTTTTCCATCTGGAAGCTGGGGAGTAAATGAGACACACCCCCAAATCACAAACACACAGCTTTGAGGTTCAACATGAAGTGTCTGTGCCCATCAGGCGGGGCCTCTTGCCTTTGTCCATCACAGACGCTGAGCCTCTTCATGATTGCCAAAGTTTGTTAATAACATTTGTGCCTATGCTAATACAATCAGAAAATTATGCAGACCGTCTATTTCCTCCCAGAGAGAACAGGGTGATCAGCCATTAGTGATTCACACTGATGAGTCTCCACTAATTGCGCAGAATGTAATTAGTGATTATATAATATTTGAGCTCTTGCAACTGTCATAATGTCCACGATTCACCAGAGATGGGCCCTGCTGAATGGAGTATGATTGCTGCATGCTAAATCCAGTTAATCTGAGGTATGGTAATCAGCACAGGGTGCACTTTAGACAGTGGTTAAAAGCACCAGTGACCTGTTGGTGGAGAACCCCGCCATCCACTAAAGTCTGAATTGTGTACAATAGGGATCTCTTTCAAAAGAGGAATTTAATAATTAAACGGCCTGGAAAACTTGAGGGCAGAGTTATTACATGGTTTTAACCTATTTATATTTTTCTGTAACAGATACGCCAATCAAAATGTTGTATTAATCTATGTTATATTAGACTACTGACTCCGGATGTGTTATATGTTAAAAGTTCTGATGGTTTTATCATGTGGCTAAGAACTTGATTAAGAAATAGTTTATAGCTGGGTGTGGTGGTGCACCCCTTTAATCCCAGCATGGGACAGAGAGGTAGGTGAATCTCTGTGAGATCGAGGCCAGCCTAGTCTCCATAGTGATTTCCAGGTCAGTTGTGGCTATAGGGAGACCCTGTCTCAAAAAGACCAAAAAATAAAATAAAATAAAAAATAAAAAAATAGTTCTTCTGAGGCTGGAAAGATGAGATACAGAGATGAGAGATGTGAGATACAGGTTAAGAGCCTGTATTGTTCTTGCAAAGGACTAGAGTTCAGTTCCCAGCACTCACACCAGACAAATCACAACCACCCATAACTCCAGTTCCAGGGATCCAATGCCTCTGGCCTCCATAGGCACCAGTGTTCATGTGCACATGCCCACAACACATACATATAATTAAAAATAAAATAAATCTTTAAAAAAGAAATAGTTTGGGGGCATAGCTCATTGGTAGAGAATAAACTTGCTTGGTGTGTGCGAGGACCCGAGTTTGTTACCTTACACCAGAAAAGGAAGAAGAAACAGAAATAGTTTTGTTTTTTTTTTATTTTTGGGGCCTTTGTCTTTTTGAGACAGGGTCTCCCTGTAGCTCCAGCTGTCCTGGAACTCACTATGTAGACCAGGCTTGCCTTGAGCTCATAGAGATCCACCTGCCTCTGCCTCCCAAGCGCTGGGACTACAGGCGTGCGCCACCATGCCCAGCTCAGAAATAGTTTTTTAAGAGGAAAGAGAAGGATGACAAGATGGCTCATCAGGTAGAAGTACTTGTCACCAAACCTGATGCACAGTTCACATGGTGGAAGGAGAGAACAGATTCTCACAAGTTGTCCTTTGACCTTCATGTGGGGTGCCATGACAGGTACATAGCCACATACATACACATAAAATAGATGTTAAAAAATGATTAGAACTCTATAAGGTAGTTTTGAATGGTTCGTTGTATGTAATAAATCTTTATAAGAAAGAATATTATAGTTTGAGTAGCCTCTATCCAAAATGCTTGGGATCAAAAGTATTTCAGAGTTGGAATATATTTTCATATTTTGGAATACTTATATATGCATAATGAGATATCTTGGGAATGGGATGCAGGTCTAATCACATAACTAATCTACATTTTATCTATAACTATGCACACATAGAGTAAGGGTAATTTTATACAGTATCTTCAGTACTCCTGTGTTTTGACTTTGCCATATCATATAAGCATAATGCAGGTATGTAATTTTATATTTGTTACATCATGTCAGCATTGAAAACTTTTGAATTTTGGAGCAGTTCAGATTTCAGAGGTTCAGATTAAGGATGCTAAGCCTGTACAAGGCACTTGGTCTCCTTTAACAAACAAAAGTTAGGTTTTAAACTGGGTTCACATGCTAATCCATTCACCCTATCCTGACTCAGCAGATTTTCTAGATGTTATAGCAGATGTGAATATCTACCCTTGTTTCCCTTCAGTCCCTGAGTGTACTAGTATCTACACATCTTCATCAACTTACTTTTCTTCCCTAGGCTTCCTCCAGAACCTCTTGAGCTTGATCAACTTATTTGTAGGACAACATGTACATGGTCAACAATTTTAGGGCAAACCTCAATCAAAGGAGGATTGGAGTTGTGGAAAATACTCTGGTTCCTCTCTTCCTAGGTTGGGACAATTATGGTCAATGTTCCGCATTGCTATAGGTTAAATATTCTTCAAAGGGCCTCAGACTATAGCTCAGTGGTGGAGGGCATGCTTCGGTTTAATTCCCAGCAAAACACACACACACACACACACACACACACACACACACACAGAGTTTAAATGCCCTTCCAAAAGACCATATGTTAAAGGTTGAGGAGTTGGTGGAACCTTCAAAAGGTCCAGGGAAGGTCTGTTAGTCATTGAAGTGCATGTCATTTAAGGGGATAATGGGACTCCAGAACTTTTTGTCATTTTTTGCATCCTGTCTGTGTGGCTTTGCTCTTCTCCCCCTCAAGAGGTGCTGTCTTGCCTCAGGCTCAAAAGCAACAGAGCCAATTGATCACTGATAGAAATCTCTAAACCTATGAGCCCAAACGGTTTCATTTTGTAAATTATCTCATCTTTGTTATAGTGATGGAAAGCTCAGTGTTCTGCATGGTTTGGAGAACAATCTACCATAGTTTTGAATGAATAGGTTAAGTCATAGCAAGTAAAGTTAAAAAGACAAATGCCAAGTAGCAGATAGACAGAAGCAGCAGTAAATAGCAAAATGTCCTCAAATCAAGAGTTTACAGACCCAGTAGAAACAACTGGGGTAGCCAGTGCTGAGAGCACAAACAAAGGTCCATCATCAGATCGTGAGCTGACAAACATCCAGCAGAAACTCACTGGGGGAGATGAAGCAGTCAGCTGGAGTTCTCGATTGAACTTTCTATGGATGAGCTTCCCATGGTTGAACTTCGGGCTTCGTGTTTCCATTGCAGGCATTTTTACAGCATGGGATAAACAATAGCAATGTCTGTTGGAAATGCTTTGCCTTCTAGCACCATGTTTTTACTCTTGGGCTGTTTTTCTTTCTCTTCCCTTCCTGTCACATAGTTAAGGGGGACCAAGTCATTCTTGGGCAAGGGGTCTTGAACATAAACACGCTTGGGTCTGAAATGTGTGTGTGTGTGTGTGTGTGTGTGTGTGTGTGTGTGTGTACCTCAGTTCCAGAGCCAGCTTCTCAGTGATCTCAAACAGCATATAGCAATTTAGCAATATAATATACATCACACACACACACACACACACACACTCCCTCTTAGAGGGACTCCAGCATCACTGAACACCATTTGTTCCTAGTGGGAACCTACTCATGGATGCTGTCCATACTGGCTTTTCTATGTTCCCATTTTCCTTTCTGACACCCTTGCTTGTATGGAGCCCAAAGTCACCTCCTGCATTTACTACCTGTCCCTAAGCCCTGGCCACAGGTTCTGCTTTTAGAAGACCCCAGCTAAAACCATCTTTCTTTTTTCCTTTCCATTCTCTTTCTAATACCCTTTCATCCCCAAGGGATGCAATACACTGCAAAGATGTCTAGTAGCCTCTTAGGTACTTAGCAAATTCTAAGTGGTTCTCTCTTAGAGATTCTGCTTTTACTAATGAATTCATGCAAATTGATCTCTTTTATACTAACTATAATTTGTGTTTTAAGTTATAGAACAGATAAACAGCTGTTTCCAATGCGGAATTTGTGTCAGTTTGAAATTTTCCAAGCCCTGAGTTATTTAATATGGTTCCAATTTTTATCAGGTCATAGACCCTGAGGAAGCCTGTGACTGAGGTGTCCTCTTCCCAGTTGTGCATTTTATGTTAATAATAAAATACCAGCATTTCTGCTTTGTAAGGTGCTTCCTAGGGGTTGACTAAGTCAAGTTCCTTCAGGTATGGGTTTTTAGACTCTGGCAAACATCTGTTGAACAATAGTGAGGACAGGGATGTGCACGACCATGGATCTCTAACAGTCTCTGGGCTAAGCTTTCTGCTGTCAGGTTGTCATGGTTCCCAATTACAAATGAGGAAATGTGCTTTTGAAAGGTTAGGTAGAGTCTTGCTTAAGGACACTTGACCTATAAACAATGAAGAGGAGAGTTGGCCTAGACCAAGCCAGCATTGGTTTTGAGGCTGAACATCAAATCTCTTTGTGTCCTTTGCTTCTCTTGGTTTGTAAGAGCCCAGAAGCCACATCAGGCAATTGTGTCTGCCCAGGTCTTCTCATGTACATGGGACCCCAGAGCAACTGTCGAAATCCTTGTCCATAGGCTTCCCCCAAGACTTCTCTATATAGTTGGTCAGTGGAAATACCTGAATTTATGTCTTCCTAGGGCAGATCTTATGAGTCAATAAAAATGTCAGCTTCCTTGCCCTGGCCAGGACATGCTGAAGAGGGCCCTGCACTGTCTCCCTGCCTTTCCTCCTGTACTGAAGCAAAATTACCTCCCCAGAGGATCTGCTGGACACCTTACCTGGCATGTCTCCTTCCATGTCCTGCTTCCCACCCTTCCACCAGTTTTTAAATGACAACCCCCCAGCTCAGGGATGCTTCTGGAGAGCCTAACTTAAAATGGAACCCTGGAAAGGATCTATCAATTCTTAAAACCAAAGTCACCCAGAAAGGCCAACCTATATCTGGAATCTGGAAGTATAAACAAGGCTAACAATTGTTTAAGTAGAATTTGGCTTACAATTAGGAAGAATGTACATGTCCCCAGTAACAGATTAATTCTGTCATTGACTGCATGAAGGAATATTTATAACTGAATGATAATGAAACCATACTTTCTGAAATTTATGGCTTATAGATAAACACAAACATTTTCTTTTAGCTTTTAAACTCTAATTAAGGGCTGGGAGATGTAGTTCAGTGGTAGAATATGTGCAAGGCCCTGGACTAGATCCCAAGCACCATAAGTAAACAAATATATTAAGAAACCAGAAAGTTTAGTGTGTTAAGCAGTTCTCTATTATTATAACAAAATACCTGAGACAGAGAATTTAAAAAGAGGAAAGGGCTATTTTGATTTACAGTTTGGGAGGTTTCCAGTCATTGTTGATTGGTTCCATTGCCTTGTATCTGTGGTGAAAGAGTACATTTTAGCTGAAGTACATGGTGGAAGAAGCTGTTCATCTCACAACAGCAAGGAAGTGACGGAGAGGAAGAAGAGGTGAATATTCCACAGTCTTCTTCAAGAGTAGCCTCCTAGTGGCTTAAAATCCACAACTAGGCCCCACATCCTCAAGGCTCCACTATCTCCAGTAGTTCCATGGGATGGGGATGACAACTGTAATCTCCTGGCCTAGGGAGATGTTCCAGATATACATGAGAGCAGTCAGCTCCAAGGGAGTCAACTCGGAAGTTTCAGAAAAACACAGCAGGGTAGGTTCAAAAGAAGTAACAAGTAAAGAACATACATTTATAAAACAGGAAAACAGCTGATCTCTCAAAGGAAAGTCAGTTTCTCTGCAGAATAACACACTGTGAAAAGATTGGTAGTATAGGTTGATCTACGACCTCTAGATAAAAATGGTGGCAGAGGGCAAATGACCACAGACACACAGTTTAAACACACAAAGAACAGTTTTATATAAGTATCTAATGAATTGAAATTTTATGTAAAATGGTTAACTCAGGAAAAAGTCTAGCATCCTAAATCTGGTGCAAGAAGAGATCACTTGGAAAAGTATTCCTCACCCAAACTTAGGGAAAACATTTAAATTAAACCTAAAGAAAATTGGAGAAAGGAAATAAGAAAGGCAACACCAGAAATCAATTAAATATAAAACAGATACAAAGAACAATTAACCACTTAGTTATCTCAATTAAAAAATACCATAAAAGCCAGGCATAATAGCACATGCCTTTAATCCCAGCACTGGGGAAGCAGAGGCAGGTGGATCTCTGTGAGACCAAGGCCAACATGGTCTACATAGCAACTTCCAGGCAGCCAGTGGGGGTTACAGGGAGACCCTGTCTCAAAATGACCTTGCCCCCTCAAAAGATAAAATCTTTAAACTTTTAGCAGGATTTGTCAGGAAGACAAAAATTACCAGTTATAACTTCTTAAAAATAAGCAAGAAGGACCTGCCACAGGCCTCTCTCCTACCCACAGGCCTCTCTCGGGGGTAAGTCCATTGCGCCCTCCAAGCCTTGACTCCCCCAGCCTCATTCACCCTCCCATCTCCACCACCGTTCTCTCCTCCGAGTTTGGGCCCTGCCCCATTCCTTGTCTTAGGGCCCCAGGCACCTGGGGAACCAAAACTGCTCCCTGATCCTTTTCATCCAGAACAACGGAGTGCCTTCTCTGGGCCCCAGGAGCACTGCTTCTGGGCCTGACCCGGCCCTCAACTCCCTCTGCTTCCCTGGGCCTGCACCCCCCTCAGTTTCTTTCTGGGACACTGGGGCTGACCTTCTTTCTTCTTCTTGATCCTTTGCATCCAGACCAACCCAGCTCCTCAGTACAGTCCCCAGGAGGATGTTGGGGCCTCTTCCCGCCCCATCTGCCTTTGCATCTCTTGGTGGCATGGCCACCAGCTGCCCTAGAACAGCATTTTTCCTGAGCCAGGTTCCCAGGCCAGTCCAACCCCCAAATTTCTGAGACCAAAATTGTTCCTGGAGGGATCCAGACCTTAGGAGAAAGCCTGAAAACATCTGACCCTCCCTTGAATTGGGCCTCTGTGGGAACTCCTGAAGACAAAAGCAATCCGGCCACTCCAATATAAAATCAAAAGAGAGAACTGGAAGCTTATACAAACCAGCTTTTCATGCACAAAAAGTAAACCACAAAGACACATAAAATTCACAAAAAGAAGCAGACCTAAACTTGAAGGCTTGAGTCTCACACAAAAATCAGAAACTACAAAAGAAATTCACATGTCAAAATCACAGAGAAAAAATAATAACATGAAAAACCAAAATAGCATATCCCCACCAAATACCAATAGTCCTCTAGAGAAGTACAATGAGAGCCCCCTAGAGATAATGCAGGATGTGGAACTTAAAATAACAATTATAAACATGATAAAAGAATTCAGTGAATTTAAAGAACACACAGAAAAGAAATCAAAGAACTGAAGGAAGATAGGGATAAACTTCTGAATGAATTAAGAAAAGAGTTAGAAATATTGAAGAATACTCAGGCTGAAATGAAGAAGGAAGTGAAACACTCAGTAAGCCAATTAGAAATGACAGGAGAAAGCCTCATCAATAGGATGAACAAAATGGAAAACAGGGTATCAAGTCTGGAAAACAAAGTGGACGAACTAGACCACTCAAGCAAAGATTATGAAAAATTTAAGAAATCACAAGAATGGAATATGTAGGAATTGTGTGACACCATAAAAAGACCAAATTTACGAATTATAGATATACAGGAAGGAGAAGAATCCCAAGATAATGGCATGGACCAGATCTTCAACAGAATTGTGGAAGAAAATTTCCCCAAATTAAAGAAAGACATGCCCATACAAACACCAAACAGACAGGGCCAGAAAAGAAACTCCACAGCACATCATAGTAAAAACACTAAACGTACGAAACAAAGAGACAATTCTGAAAGCTGCAAAAGAGAAACAAGTCACATATAAAGAAAAACATATCAGGATTACAGCTGACTTTTCAGGGCAAACTATGAAAGCCAGAAGAGCCTGGACCAAAGTATTCCCAGTTTCAAATGACCACAGATGCCAACCCAGACTACTATACTCAGCCAAAATAACTATTAAAATCAAGGGGAAAGAAAAATC
>NW_008329677.1:953646-1066415 GCF_000622305.1 Nannospalax galili
ATGGAAGGACCTCCCATGCTCATGGATTGGAAGAATTAATATTGTGAAAATGACTGTCCTACCAAAAGTCATATATAGATTCAATGCAATGACATTCAAAATCTCCATGACATTTTTCACAGAATTGGAAAAAACTATCCTAAGATTCATATGGAAGCAAAACAGACCTCTGATAGCCAAAACAACCCTGAGCACTAAGAGCAATGCTGGGGGGATTACTAGACCAGATTTTAAGCTGTATTACAGAGCTAACGTCATAAAAACAACATGGAATATAAGGTTCACTTACATTCATTTTCTTGAAATTGACATTATTTTGTGCTTCTTTATGGATTACCAAATTTTTAAAAATTTAAATCATGCAGCCAGGTGCGCCTTTAATCCCAGCACTCAGGAGGCAGAGGCAGGCGGATCTCTGTGAGTTCGAGGCCAGCCTGGTCTACATAGTGAGTTCCAGGACAGCCAGAGCTACAGGGACACCCTGTCTCAAAAAGACCAAAAAAAATATTAAATCATGCAAAACACAGGTAACTCTTGAAATTTCAAGATGGTAAGAATGGAACTACTCATATAATAAAAGAAGTTTCACAGGGTATTTTACTTCCTTTAAACTTTACTAGTAATAGCTAGTTTTAAATCATCTGGCAGCCTTAAGGGTGATATTAATAGTCAAATTAAACCGTTGACATGCCACAAATGTTAGAAGCAGGGAATAATAGGTAAAAATTAAAAGAGATCAACAACTTCTACAATATGTATGCAATGCCCTGGTCAGATGAGCAGGTCATAAAAGTGCTTAGAACCCCAAGTATTATCCAATGATATTTGGGAATACTTGACTTTACTGCAACAGTAATCACAGGCGGTTATGAAATGATGGCAGTGGTTCAAATCCCACTTCAGATAATTTTATTTGTGTGTGTGTGTGTCAGGGTGGGCAATATATTTGTGTATACATGTGGTTGTGTATACAGGTAGTGTACAAACATGCACATGGAGGCCAGGAGTGGGCATCAAATGTCACACTCTATCAACTCTCTGCCTTCTTGCCTTCAGACAGGGCTTCATAATGAAGCTGTAGCCAAGTGTGCTGCCAGGAAGCCTCATCTTATACCCTCCTGACACTGTCTCCAACAGTGCTGGGGTTTCAGGCATGAGTAGCCAGGCCTGGCTGTTTTATGTACGTGCTGGGGATTCAAACTCAGGTCTAATGTTTGCTAACAAACATTCTTTTACACCAAACCACCTAACTACCCTGCAGTTAAATTTATACTGTGATTTAAGACTGCAAAAAAAACCTTGGGTGTTTAACAGACATACTTTGAAGTCTATAATAATTTGGTCAGAGGGACATAAAGGACACTTTTTGCTCCTCGCCCTCCTAGGTGTACTAGTTCCAGAAAACTATGAGCATCTCTCAAAATGTCCTATAATGGTGGTGGGTCACCTGTCCCCTTGATCAAGGAGGCCGAGGAGACCCCACCAGTTGGACTTGAACCAGTGTCCAACCTATAAAGAGGAGGGTCAACACAGAGGAATCACTTCATCCATGCTTCCAAGCGAAGCCAGCCATGGTTGAGCAGGACCTTTGACTTATCTTTATATAGGTGGAACTGGTAAAAGAAAGGATCCAGGGGCTCCTCCCAAGCCCATGTGACCCCTGAGGAACAGATCCTCAAACGACCTTAAGAGTAAAAATAAATCGGTTTATCTGAACCAACTGTATGGCTTTAAACACCCAAAAGGAAAGTATACCCAAAGATTAAATGGGCAAACATAACTTCCTAAGAGTCCATATGTATAGCTAAAGGCTACATAACAAGCAATAATGCCAGATAGAAGATACCTTCTTTTGAGTTGTTGGCCAGGGTCCAAGGAACTCCCAGATAGTAGCCCAGCATAGAACTGGAGAAATATGGCTGGGGGTGCCGACAACACAGCAGACAGTAGCAGGGATATCAGAGTATAAGGGCTCTAGTGGGGGGAAGAAGGCTATGGGAGGGTGCTCTCTGGGAAGTGGGTGTAAAAAAATTTTAAATTAAAAAAAATTTTTTTAAAGTATAATAATTCTTCAAAGTATTAAATTTGCTCCTTAATAATTAGTAGATGTGAAAAACATTACCACTGAAATGTACCTGACAACTTTCTATCTGTGCTCAGATGCCAAGAAGCTCAGAAAGTAACCGACTATGACTAGTAATAATCAGATATATAGAGGTTAGAAACACATGTGCATCTTAGTGTCAATTGTATTAAAAATGAATTTTTCTGTGTGAAACTATATTTGAATAATGAAATGGAGATCTTTTTTAAAGCTTAAAACCTCATTTAATTTTTATGTCTTATAGGGTTTAGACATAGTACAATATTTTATAACTGTATTAACTATATACCTAAAAATTTACAGCCAGTTTTGGAAAAGATGCATCTTAGCTCTGGAAATTGTTATTGAATATGTCAATGCTGTTGTAATGAAATGCTTCTTCTAATTATATGGTTATTAAATAAATAATTTTAAAAAATAAGCAAGAAGGTATTACTACTATGGGTTTTTGATATATTAAAGAGCTCCAAAGTAGATATTTTGAACAATTTATCCCAATCTATGTCTAGGAGAATAGTACAAATTTCTTTTAAAACACAATTACAAAAATGAATTCATGAAAAATGGAAGATCTGAATAGTCTTCTGATATCCGATAAAGAAAAGAAATTCATAATTTGTTTTTTCAAGACAGTTTTTTTCAAGATGTATCCCAGGCTGGCCTTGAATTCACTATGTAGCCAAAGATAACCTTGAACTTCTGCCTCCCCCTTGTTAGCACTGGGATTACAGGTGTGCACCATCACACTCAATTAATACGATGCTAGGCATTGAATCCAGGGCTTCGTGCATGGATTGGAAATACTCTACCAACCAAGTTACATTCTCAGCATCCTGAATTCATGACTTTGAAAAACTTCCAATAAAGCACCAAGAAAGATGGCTTCATTGTTGAAATCTTCCAACATTTAAAGGTGATACAACTCTAAACTTACATGAACGCAGAGAAGAGGAAAAAAGGAAACACTTGCCATATTTGCTTTATGAAGACAGTATAGCATAATACAACGGCCTCACAAGAAGAGAAAGTAATGGGACAAGATACTGCATGGATATGGATGAAAAATTCCAAGTTATTAGAAGCCATATTCGGCAATGCATATTTAAAAAGGTAGTCATGATTAAATTGGGGCTGATCCCAATTTAATTAACAATTGAACATCTGAAAATCAATTTATCTCATTTGTCCATTAACAGAAAATAATTACAATACTATAAAATGGTTTCTTATGGCTAGGTGTGGTGGTGCACATCTGTAATCCTAGTACTCAGGAGTCAGGGGCAGGAGTATTACTGCAAATTTGAGTCTAGCCAGAGCTACATAGCAAGTCCCAGGCTAGCTAAGGCTACATAGTGAGACCCTGTCTCAAAAATCAAAACCAACCCCAAAACAACCCCAAAACCAAAACCAGTGGTTGAGGACTTAGCTCAATGGTAGATAGTCTGCCTAGCAAGGACAAGGCCAAATGTTCAGTCCTCAACATTGAAAATGTAAAGCAACCAAACAAACGAACAGACAAAAAACCAAAACTAAAACCAAAATGATTTCCCCAATAAAAAGCAAGGTAGCTCTATGTTTAAATGCATAAAGAACTCATAGCATGCGAGGAATACAAGAGCATGCAGGAAACAGCTTCCCAAACAATCTGGGTTCAGCAGTCTTCTTCCTTCTTCCTTGCGATTCCTGTGTAGAATGTCTCACAAATGCACCATCTGAAGATAAGGAAGATGTCTGGAGCAGTCCATGCCATGTCCTCATTCACCTTGGAATATGATGTTCCACCCTGCTTGTGCTCAGTGGCACCCAGAGAAGTGTTTTCAAGGTCCCTCAGTAATGGTGCACCATGGAGCATGCGCAGGTAAGAGTGTCTATGTGAAGCTACTTGCTTGCCCCTTGGGGAACTGGATTGCCATGGATCCTGAGACTGGTTATCCTTGCTGTCTATCTCTGTGTAATAAATCTGCTTTGCCTGACTTGTGCATGTGTTCTGTGTCAGTGGATTGCAATTGGCAGAAAACCTTTGCAGAGAACTTTTCTGATCTAATAGTGTATGTGTGTGTATATGTGCCCTACAGAAAGCCCCACGGTTAACAGTGAATTACTGAGAGCGTTCCTTCTGTGACTGGGAATGAAAGAAAGATGCTTGCTGGAGCTGCATTGGTTCAATATCATTCAGGTAGTTCTGGCCAGTGAAAACTGAAAGAGAAAGAGAGATTATGGATGTTGGAAAGGAAGAAAAAAGAGAAAGAATTAAAAAATCAGATGACATATCTGGCACTTAGAAAAATTGGAGCAACTTATAGATAATTAGGATTAATAAATGGGCTTAGCACGGCTGCAGAATCAATGGTTACTTGGCAAAATCAGCTTTATTTCAAGACGTTACCAATGATCATAACATGAACTTTGAAATACTTGCATTATTACTAGTAGCATTAAAAACAAAATATTTAGAAATAAATAATAATATGCAAGATCTATACAGAAAACCATATAACAGTGAGAGATACCCATGTATTGAACTCTCTAATGTTAGAAAGATGTTAATTTTTTCTAAATTCATCCATAGATTCAATGTATTCCCAGTAAAAGAAACAGAAGCAGCAGCAACAGCAGCATGTGTGTGTGTGTGTGTGTGTGTATGTGTGTATATGAATTATATATATGAATGTGGAAATGTACAAGTTAAAATTCCTATGGAATGCTAAGGATCAAGAATAGTTAAGGGACCTGGCATGATGGTGTACACTTTTACTCCCAGCACTTGCAAAGCAGGTGGATCTTTGTGAGATCTAGGCCAGCCTGGTCTGCATAGTAAGTTCCAGGCCAGCTGGGCTACAGGGAGACCCTGTCTCAAAACAAAAAGAAAAAAGAATAGTCAAGGGTACTGTGAAGAACAACCTTACCTAATTACTGGCCCATTATAAGACCACATAGAAAAGGTGCAGGAGAGTTCCAGTGGAACCCAAGGCCCAGAAACAGATTCACATATTTACTTTATTGACTTTATTGAAAAACTGCCACTGGGACTCAGTAAGGAAATGCTAATCTTTTCTGTGAATAATCCTGGATTAACTGATTACCCAATGGAGAAAAAGATCATTGACTCCCACCTACACCACACATAAAGATAAGTCCCAGGTAGATCATACATCTAAATAGGAAAGGCAAAACAAGTCTAGAAAGTAGCATAGCATTTGCCACCAAGCCTGATGACCTGATTTTGATTGCCAGGACCCATATGATGGAAGGAGAGAACCAACTCCTATAAGTTGTTCTCTGACCTCCACATGTGTGCCTGAGGCATGTACATTCACACTCATATACCCACACATACACACAATAAATATAATGTAATGAAAGCAGCATAACAAAATGGATATTTTCATGTCCTTTGGAAGACTAGCATTTCTAAGATGGATTAAGTTATGGGCAGGAGAGAGAGATAGCTCAACTGTTAAAAGCATTTGCTGCTCTTGCAGAAGTTTTGTATTTCGTTCCTTATACTCACATGGCAGCTCACAATTACAGTGCTAGGGAATTTACCCCTGCTCTTCTGGCCTTCATGGATACCAGGCATACATGTGGTACAAATACATACATGTAGGCAGAACACTCATACACATAAAATAACAATAAATTATTTTAAAAAATCACTAATTATAAAAGAAATGAGTGAAAAGTCAAGCCACAGACTAGGAGAAATAAATGAAATATATACATATGTTATATCTGTACATATAATACACATTTGTACTAGACAAAAGGCTGATATATTGAATTTGTAAAAAAATTCCTATAAATCAGTTTAAAAAGCAAGGCCACCCAACCTGAGAAATGGGTAAGAGGCTGTTTTTTTTTTAAATCTTCTTTTTTAAATTTCTTTTTTAATTTTTGTTTTATGTTTATGCGTGTATTGCCTGCATGTAGGTAAGTGCATCTGTGTTGTGCAACACTGGCAGAGGGCAGAAGAGGCTGAATCCCCTGGAACTGGAGTTACAGACAGTTGTTAGCTACTGCTAATAGCCAGTTCTAGCTTCTGCAAGAACAGCCAGTGTTCTTAACCACTGAGCCATCTCTCCAGCCCTGGATAAGAGGTTTTTTAAGGACACTAATGCTGCTCAACTTAGCAGGGAATTGTAAATTTAAGTGTCAATGAATTGCCATTACATACTTTGAAAACTGCCCACAAATTAATAAAAAAAAAAGAAAGAGACATGCTCACATTCCAAGGGTTGCTAAGGATGTAGAGCAAATTAGAAGTCTCCTATGCTGATCTTTGGAGTATAAATTGGTGCAACCACTTTTGAAATCTGTGTTAAGATTTCCTGAAGAAGGGCATATATATACCATGTTGCCCAAGAATTCCACTCAAGTATATCCAACAAGTGTGCCCATGTGCTCGAGAGCCTTGTGTAAGCATCCTGACAGCAACATTATTAAAATATTCCAAGCTGAAACTATCTTAACATTTACGAGCAATTGTGTTAATCAACTTCACCATTGTGACAGAACACCTGAGATAAACAGTGCCGGCAGGAAGGGTTTCTTTTGGTTCGTGGTCTCAGAGGTTTCAGACCATGGTCACTTTGCTGTTTCTGGGCCAGTGTCTGGTGATGCAGACCATCATTGGTAGGGAGGCTGTAGTGGGATGAGACATCCCTCTGCTCAAAGGCATGCCCTCAGTAACCTACTTCCTCTGACCAGGTCCCACATCCTAATAGCTGATTTAGCTATGAACTCATCAATTCATGGATGGGTTTAAGATTCTTATGATACAGACACCTCTAAATAGTGTCACCACCTAGGACCAAGCCTTCAATACATGAGCATTTTAAGGGATCCTTCATATTCCAACCATCATAGCAAGAAAATGAATAAATTTTGGCATAATGATAACACTGAAATACAGAAATAAAAAACAAAGAAATCACAGATACAAGGACTAGAGAGACGGCTCAGCAGCTAAGAGTACTGGCTGCCCTTGCAGAGGACCTGGGTTCAGTTCCTAGCACCCACATGGCAATTAACAACCATCCACAACTCCAGTTCCAGGAGATCCAATCCCTCTTCTGGCCTCTGGGGGCATTTCATGACTCAGATGCACTTACATACATATAGGCAAAAAACTCATGTAAAAAATGTTAAAATAAATTAGTTATTATTATTATGACCATATGGGGCACATGTGCCACAGTGTGTGGCAGTCAGAAGACAGCTTAGTGGAATTGGTTCTTTCTGCCTTCACATGGGCTCCAGGGATTGAACTCAGGTTGTCAGGTTTATGTGGCAAGCACCTTTACCTGCTGAGCCATCTCTACTACCCAAGACATTCTTTCTCAAAGAAATTCTCTTAAAAATATTTAGGGGCTGGGAGTGAAGCTCAGTGGTTGAACCCTTGCTTGGTATATGTGAGACCTTGGGTTTAGTTGTCAGTACAGTAAAATAATCAAGCAAAGAGAAAAAGAAAGGAAGAAAGAAAGGAAATCCAAATAAAACGCAACAAAACAAAATATTTGGAGAATTTTAAACATTAAAATATGGTATCAGAAATAAAATTCTTAATAGAACACTTAAAAACATAGAGAATCTAGCCAGACCAAGGGAATGAAGAAAAATAGAAGAAAAATTAAAGGATCAGTTCAGAGATTCAACATTATGATTCTAGAAACAGAGAAAAAGAAAAACCAATTGGAATTAAAACAAACCAGAAATGGTGGAGTTACCAGCAAGAATGCTCTTGCCATTATGAGCCCAGCCCACTGAGCATCATCACTGTACAATACCAGAGAAGCTCAGACAGGGCCATGAGCAGGTTTGTTCTGTAAAATGACGGCTGAGTAATGCTTTCCAACGTCTAAAAGAGAAGTGGTTTCCGAATGAAAACTATTCTTTTTTTTTTTTTTTGTCTTTTTGAGACAGGGTCTCCCTGTAGCCCCAGCTGTCCTGGAACTCACTATGTAGACCAAGCTGGCCTTGAACTCACAGAGATCTGCCTGCCTCTGCCTCCTGAGTGCTGGGATTAAAGGCGTGTGCCACCATGCCCGGCCTATGAAAACTATTCTTAACAGTGAAAATATCAAACAGTGTAGGTAGACTGACGTTGTATCAGTAAGAGAAATTCAAACAAATAATCACATTTATTTGTGTGTGAGCACCTGTGTGCCACGGTGTGCATGAACAGGTCAGAGACTTAATCATTTTGATTTTTCTGAAAACTCACAAATAGGATTACTGACATGCTCTTCCTTAATGGATTGTCAGGGACACCTTGCTTGGGAGACTTGGGCTTAAATGTTATGTGTGTATCTCTGTGTACCTGTGTAACAACAGAAGATAATTGATATTGCCAAACCACCCTCTAGTGCCAAGCATTATGTTGTGTGAGTTCCTCGGTAATGTAAGAGTAGTTTGGGTCATATGTATTGCATACTTAACATGGTGTCACTATACTTAGCCTTTTGCATCTGTACCATGCAGCAATCTAATGAGTGAAGGGCCATACTCTGTGGCCTCTAGCTCCTGACCTTCTTGCCTCTGCCTCCTGAGTGGTAGGATCACAGACAAGCACCCCATGCCCAGCTTCTTTACCCCTTATGTGTGAGAAGCTGGATATTTTCTTGATTCACCTGGAGATCTGTATGGGAGGAGGGGTACCTTTCAAAATCCAGAAACACACAAACTTTTCCTTCAAATTCAGTCTTAGTATCTCTGCTTTAGATCTTCTGAGTTTTAACTATTAAAATACTTTTGGTTTTTAATAATGCTTTTAAAATAATGGGCATCCATATACACTATGTAATATTTCACCAATCACAAACCTGTGTCCATGGTTGTGACTTCAAAGGGCAGGAACCCCACTGTCTTTAGCAAAGTTCTTTCCTTAGTGCTTGGTATAGCAGTCATGTGGATCTTTGTTGAATGAATGAATGAATGAACTGAAAGTTTTGCTCCGAGGTAAACATAGAAATCTATCTAAAATAGATAACTTTGTTCTTTTACTATGTCTTATATAAATATCCTTTAAACTTCTTCCCAGTATAAATGCCCTACTTTTCTGTCCTTGGAAAATGACTGTATCCTTCTTTACATTTGACTAATTTTACTTAACATTGTCTTAAGGGAGGCTTCCCTTCACAATTTTCCAATTTCTAAGTAGGTGATTAAAATACCTGCTGAAGCCTAGCCCTTGCATCTGGACAAATTAAATATCAGCTTTAGGATATATATTAATTGGATAGACAAAGGCAAACAGTTGGGTGACCTCTGAGAATCCTGAATATTTCCCAAGAGTAGACATTTAGGATTTTAATCAGATTTTTTAGCACTGCTGTGGGATACATTTGCAAAAGTATTCCCAATACTTTGTGAACTGGTGCTCAGCTCGTTTGTCCTTTGCTATAAATGTATCATTGAGTTTTCCACCTGTGAGCCCTGTAGTCTGTGAATTTCAACAATACTGGGTGATTTTATACTATATTAGGTGTACACCATTGACTGAGACTCAAGTTGTCTAACTTTTTAAGTGACTTCTTTCAAAACGAGCTGCAACCCCAAGGGTGACTTTGTTGCACAGACATGCTTTGGTTTCTCAAATTCCGCTTGTCTTCTGCCTGGACTCACAGAGGCCTCCCTTCACCTCCTCCAGCGGCAACTCTATTTGTTTAGAATTAACATGGATCTCTGGGGAGCTTTTTTCCTCTGCTGGCTTAGATTGATACAATTGTCCCTCTATCTACCAACTGTAGAAGAAAAAAGATTGGAAAAACATTCCATCTGTACTGAGCACATAGAGATTTTATTCTTGTTATTATGCCTTAACAATATGGCTCAACAGCTATTCGCATAGTTTTCCCATTGTATTGGGTGTTATAAATAGCCTCCAGATGTTTTAATGGATACAGGAGGATGAACATAGGTTCTATGCAAATACCAGACCATTTTATTTAAAGAATTAAGCATTTGGGTATCCAAGGGGGTCATGGAGCCCATCCCCCAGAGATACTATAAGGTGACTCCATCATATACATGCTATAGCTGAATATAAAACTGCATGAGCTGATAGCAACAGACAAGGTCTTTTGGATGTAACATCTCCCAGGATGGAGGAGTGTCTGCATAACAGGGAATGAATGTGTTAAAATCTGCTTGCCTGGATTAAGGGTTTCCCTGCCTGTGAGCTCTGCCAGTGACATTCTTTCCTTTGTCTCAGCATGCCCCCAGCTGGCAGACAGAGTTTACAATTTGCTTTCAAATATCTTGGCCTGGCTACAGAATCTACTGTTCAAAGGGAAAAGAGGTACATGAAGATTTCCCCAGCCTGTAACACTCTGGGCAAATAATAATCTTCTTGGGGTGATCTTTGGGCTGTTGCAACACGCGAGGATTAACTATTCAAATAAAATTCCTTCTCTGTTTGAGAACAAGCAATTCATTCAAGCACAGTTTATCGGCCCCAGGCTGTGGTCTTTTGCATTTTTGCTGCAACATTTTCCCACTCTCTCTATCCGTCCCCCTCCCTCTTAGGGGCCAGAGGATACGACAGAAATCACGGTCATGGTCTCATTGGATGCTCTGTTATAATCTGAATGGTTTAATCAGTGGGTCTGTCATGAGTAGGGAAAGTATTCGTTCTGAATTTAGGGAATGTGACAGATGATGTCAGGACTCTGTCCATGGTTCCTTAACCAGCCCCACAGGCGGCCTGCCGACAGTTCCCTTGCTCAGTAAGCTTCTTGCTTCTCTTTGTTTAAGGCAATCATCTGTGCTGGAATGAGCAGATCAGACATGTCATGGAACTAAAACCTCAGGAATGACCCTCAGTCTGTGAGGGGTGAAAATTAGTGAGAAAGCAACCTAGGGTCCTTGCCTCTCAGAAGGACAGTTCCTTACAAGCTTTCAGAGGATCCCCAGGGATTGAGTTCCAGCAGCTGGCTGCAAGAACACACTCACTGATGCATGCTTATCCCCTTGTGGGTGGATGTCAGCTCCCAATAAGGTCACCTAAATTCAAACCTTTATCTCAGGCTCCACCTTGAGGAAAACACACACTAAGTCAGGCAGTCTGCATCAGGGTGGGAGCTGTCAGAGACAGACCAAAGAGGCAATGGGCAGGATGTGGCTCAGGAATTTGTGCCTAGCATGCACAGAGCCCTGGGCTCCATCCCCAACACCGTGTATGGCCGTACATGCCTGTAATCCCAGCACTCAAGAGGTAGAAGCAGGAATATCAGAAACTCAGTCATCCTTGACTACATAATGAGTTCAAGGCTAGTCTGGGACACACAAGACCCTATCTCAAAAATAAAAATAAAAAGCAAGCCGATCTTCTGTGGCATCTACCCTGGGCTTTGGGCTGTCTATGACACATTTCCTTATTTAAAATTAGTTCTTGTTCTTGGTTGACGGCTGGCACAGTCCCAGTAGGATAATCTCTGACTGGGTTCTAAGTGGATACCTAAGGTATCTCTTCAGAAGAATGCCAGTAGAGGTGGATCTCTATGCCTAGCTCCAGCTTTGTCCACCAAACTCTGATCAGAGGACTGGGTCAGCAGATGAAGAAGCTCTTTGTTGATATGTGAACTGTCCAAGACCTGGTAGCCACATCTTGGTGCAGCTTCTCTCTGCTTATTTCTTACCTGCAGCGGTGCTGATTCCAAGAACACATGCCAAAAAGTTTTCTGCACTCAAATCCCCATCTGAGTCTCTGCTTTCTGGGAACCAACCTGTAACCATGGCCTTCAAGACAGGGCAAAACTGATTGACGACGATGATAATGATGATGATGATGGTGACAGTATTCAAATAGTGGGTACTTTGGGACAGGGGTTAGGGGTGTGCAGTTAGATGATGGTGATGATGATGATGATGATGATGATGACGATGATGATGACGATGATAATATGATGATGATAGTATTCAGAATAGTGGGAACTTTGGGGCAGGGGTTAGGGATGTGCAGTGATAGCCTGGATCAAGGTACAATGTCCTGCTGCCCCTACCCCCTGCCCCATGGAGCTGCAGTGCCTTGGCTGTTCATCATCTGCTCTGAGCTACAGGTCTGGAAACAGCATCCTTTACATCCCAAGGTTGGTGGGCCACGCATTGCACTCATACTGCACTTGGCTTCCAAGTGAGTCCATGAGTACTGCTCCAAGTCCCATGTATTCGTCTGCAAAATGAGGGACTCAAACAAGATGAGTTCTTTTGATACAGCTTAATTTTTTAAATTGCATACTTAATACACAAGAAATAAAAACAAAATAGGAAAGCATAACAAAGAGAATAAAGAATTTTGTTTTCCAGGGTGGCTGTCATCAACATTTTTGGTAAATATCCTTCCTGACACTTCTCTCTGTAGATGGCATACCTCCTAGTCCCTCCTCATAGCACCTTGGCTCATTTTACTCCAGCTGCTGCTATGGTCACCAGCTGTGCAGCTGTAACCTCAGCTTCCTGCCTACCTCTTGTTCTCTGTCTTGGGACATCCTGCCACCATAGGGTGGAGTACCTGTGGCCATCTAAAGAGTTGTCCCCATGGGACAACTCTTGACCAATGAACAGGGCCTGGACCCAGTGGCCAAAATGCCCCTCTCATTGCTTTTGTCTGAATGTCCACTCAAAGTTCCATGTTGAAACTTAATTGTCAATGTGATAGTGTCAAGAAGTGGGGTTATTAGGAGATGGTTGACTCATGAGGGTGGTATCCTAGTACATAAGATATTAATCCCTTAAAAAAAAAAAGAGCTTTCAACAATATCCAGCCTTTTTTTGTGTGTGTTTCTGCTCTTCTGTGATAACTACTGTTTGCCTCCTTTTGTCTTTTGGTCCCTTCTGTCAGCCAAGGACACCTACCTAGACAGTGTTGGCTGTGGAGAGCAGGCATTCACCAGATGCTAACCCTGCTGTGCTGTCCTAGCCTGTAGAACTATGATCAATAGATTTCTGCTCTTTGTGAACTACCTAGGCTCAGATATTCTGTAATGGCAGCAGGATGGACTAAGATACTCGGGTGTTTCAAGTAGACAGTTTAGAGGGTGTTGATAGAACTCCAAGCAGGCACTAGCCTGGATGTTCACAGTGGTAATTAGTTCAGTTTTAAACCCTGGTCTGGCTTTCCCTCTGTCCCTGTTTCATTTACCTCACCTGCTCCTGCAGTCACTTTCCAAAATTAACTGTTCATATATGTCCCTTGTCTCAGGCTGACCTAGGGGAAAGGGACCCTATACACTATAACACCATATATATAAACAAGCACATTGACAAATAAATATACATCATAAAATAAAGGTGCTATGTTAGCCACATGGTTCTATTACCTGCATTTGCCCTCTTTGTTAGTATGTGTCCACAGGTACACATATATGCCAATCTTGTAGTTCTTTATTATTCTGTGCAGCCTTATGTAACTCTTCAGGTGGGTTCTAGGTTTTTGCTGTTTTATACAAGGTTCCACCCTTGAATGAAAATTTGCTGGTTAACTTCTCAAGTATTATTTAATAGGAACTAGTCAGCCTATGGAGAGTAAGCGCCAAAAATTCTACTCTGATTAGTAACTGGAATTGCCATTTCCATTTCATCAGCTAATATTGTACAAAGCTATGGTCCTCATCTGGGGTCTAGCTCTAGCCAGGGCCTGTGGGAAATGTGGCAGTATGAATTGTAGTATGGAGTTTATATCCTTCGAGACATTTGTGAGTCCCATAACACATGGGATGCTGTGCCCATGGATGGGCTCACAACTTCTGGGTGATGTAGATACCATTGGCCTAGGGCAATTCTCTAGAAAAGGTGGAAGCTCAGAATTAGTGGCACTATCACTCCCAGTATCTGGGAGATGGTATATGGCCTCATGTGGGGGGTCTGGACTGTACATCATAGCTCATGCATAGAGCATTAATGACATTTCTGAGAGTTGTACTACATCCTCTTTATAATATACATGCAGTACCAGTTTTCAGTCCACACCTTTGCATATTCTCAGTCTTTCCCTTTCCAAATATTCTGATGAAGATGTGTTTGAATAAATTTCAATTAGGTGACAGCAAAATTGGCACTTAAGATATAATGCACCATTAAGGTATTTCATAGTAACTAATAGTCTCTGACTAGCCATGGCCTTTCAGAGCTCCATAAAAGCTAATTATCAAAGTCATATGAGGTCCCTGGGGATGCTTTCATTTCGCCAAGACCATGACAATTTGTTCCATTTTCCATTCCCTCAAGGCTGCTGTGCCTGCATCCTTTCTAGCCTGGATACCATGCCTCTTGTGCCTTCTTCATGCCCTATCTCTGCTCATTACCATACTCTGGTAGTCATCAATACAGTTGTCCCAGGAACCCTTCAGGAAGCTCATGGGGCATCTCACTCAATTTCCTTGGCTCTTCTGGAACATATGGGGAGTAGTGAAGGAAGTTTTTTCTCTGTGTTCCCACCTCTGGGTATCTCGGGGTCACCGTTGTTTTCTTCTGAGCAGCTTATTTCTCCTGCCTCAGTTTCTCTCCTATGCACTACTTGAGAGCTGGTTCACATTGGAATGGGTTTGAAAAAGCCCTTATGGCAGTCTGTTCTTGATTCATCCAGCTGAACAGCAACAGTGATTGAGGAAGTGATTGCTAACCTCCTGATCCCGCTTCTCCTTGCCTTTGGTGATAACTGCACTATGAACAGCAATGGTGCTGACCTCACTGGTTGTGACAAAGCTTCAGGGAGCTGAGTTACAAAGGCTTCTGGGACAGTGGCCAGCTTGTAGTAGATCTTCATGAATATATGTGAAGTCACTATTCTTTACATTTCATGGTTAAAATGGACTTTTTAAAAATGCTTAGTGGTATAACTTAGGTGGTTGAATTTTTGCCTAGCATGTGCAAGGCCCCGAGTTCCACCTCCCATAAAGACACACTTAAAAAGAAAAGAAAAAAAACTTCCTACATTTCTATATTTATATTTAACATGTTTGGCTTGACAGGAACAGGCTTGAGAGCACTGGAAAAGTCTATCATACAACCTGGAAGTTGGAGGCAAGCAGGATGCAGCCCAGTTTAAGGCCAGCAGTATGGGCTTCAGAGCTGGATAGGACTAGACTGTAATTCTTAAGTGAAGATGTAGAACCTAGAGTGGAGTAGGTTCTAAAACCAGACTGCCTGGCACAGAGTCCCAGCTTCCACTGCCTGTTCACCATACAATTGTGGGCTTAAGTAATGTAATCTTTCTGTGCCTCAGTTTTATTCAACTATCAAATGGGATAGTAGTAACATTCATTTTTCATTAGACTGAGTGTTAACATTTATGGTTTCCTTTTTAATTTTTAAAATTTTATACATGTAAGTGTACTCATGTCATGCAATACTCACAGAGGTCAGAAGAGGGCATTGAATCCCCCTAGAACTGGAATTATGGATGGTTGTTAGCTGCCATCTGGGTGTTGGAAACCAAATCACGGTCCTCTGCAAGAGCAGCCAATGCTCTTAACCATTGAACCATCTCTCCAGCCCCCTGGTTTGTTTTTTTTGGGGGAGCAATATTGGGGACTGAATATATGGAATCAAGCATGCTAGGCAAGTACTCTACCACTGAGCTACAACCTCAGCAAGTTAACGTGTATGACTGACACATGGCAGATATTTAAACCATGAATGTTTTTATTATAGAACTATATTATTTTAAATATAAATGCTAAGAAATATTATTCATTGTGATGGCTAATCTACACAGTCAACTTGACAAGATTTAGAATCACCATGGAAACATAGCTTTTGGTGTATCTATCAGGGTTTTTCCCAAAAGGTTTAATTGAGGAGGAAAGACCCACCCTGAATGTGGACAGGCACCAGTCCACAGGTTAGGGACTCAGATTAAATAAAAAGGAGGCAGTGAACAGAACACCAGCATTCTTCTCTCTCTGCTTCCTGACTGTGGACACAATGTGATCAGCTGCCTCATACTTCTATCACCGCCTTCCCCACCATGACAAACTGTATCCCTTCTTAAACTGTAAGCCAGAATAAATTTTCCTTTCCTTAAGTTTCTTTTGTCATATATTTTGTCATAGCACTGAGAAAAGTAACTAATATAGCCATCAATTATGATTAAAAACACAGGTCATGAAAACTACATAAAATAATTTCAGAAGAGCTTAATTTAGTACAGTATAAAATATTAGTTATTTTATATTTGTACTCCAAATTTGAAATAATGTAAGTCCATGAAATAAAGCTCAAGTTAGAACGGTGTCATTTCAAAGCTGACAGATTGAGGGAATTGTATACCCATTTGCGCTGTCACCACATAGTCAGTAATCAGAAATATTTACCTCCTTCCCTGGGATTAATGTTGAATTATGCAGGCTTTGCGTTATGCTGTTTCTTCAGGAGCAATCCCCTTTGCATAAACTGCCACCAACTTGCATATAAAAGGCCCTTGAACACTGATTGACACGGCGAAGGAGAAGGCATGAATGGCAATTGCCATGAAGCACTCAGTCAGGTACCAAGCAAATGACTTCAGATTCCATGAGCTTAGTTGAGTCCCCTTCTACCAATGGCAGAGACTCCCTCAGAGGAGCAAGGCAAGCAATAGCACAACCCCGGCACTAGTACCCAGAGTGGAGATTTCTCTCCAAGCCGTCTACTGGAGTCACTGAGCACCATACCCATCTTCTGGCTGTGTGCACTGCTTGCTTCTCTCACCACATTCTAAGTGGTCTGACATTGTGTGTCTTTTCTCTTGCACATGCTATATTGTCTAGCAGAGCTCCAGGCATAATGTTGGCACACAAACGTATTGACAAATGGTTTTTTAAATTTGCAAGAAGAAATGGATATGGGTGTATGTGGCAGTGTATTACTCATCTAGGACATGTGCATTATGTGTCTGTGTGTGGATGTTCATGTAAATCTCATCTTCTGGGTATCTACTCCAATTGAAGACGTGAAGACAATGCCTTTCCCTTTCTTCTCTGGTCTCATATGGGCCAGCCACAGGCTCCATGTCCAGCTTTTCTGTTGACTTACCATGGAAACTGAAGCAGCAGTTGAAGAACTGGGGTCTCAGCAGATTCCCAACCCCCTTCAGCCTGGGTTCTCTCTAGAGCAGACCCTGGAATGACAGTTTGTGGACAAGAGTTTGGGAAGTGGTACCAGAAAGCACCAGTCAGGAGGGGAAATGAAGCAGGAAAAGGAAGGCAGGCCATGAAAAGAATGCGACCAAGTCAGCCACCCCTGTGAATATCTGGTAGTTGGCAAACACATGCTGTGGAGTCTTCTCATCTGTTGTAGTTTGAATCTGATATGCACCTCATGCATTTGAACACTTGGTCCTCAGCTGGAGGTGGCGTTTGGGACTGTGGCCTAGCTACCAGAAGTGGGTCACTTGAGGCAGGGCTGGAAGGTTACATCTGCTTCTGGTGCTGGCCTGAGCACTCTGCTTCTTGATCAGCCAAGATGTGAGGAGCTTCTACCACACACTGCCACTGCCACAAGTCCTGCCATGTCTTCTTCCTATGACAGAAGAAAACACAAGCTGAAATAACTCTCTCCTCTATTAAGTTGCTTCTGTAGGTATTTTGTCACAATGACAAGAAAAGTATCATACCATTTAATGGTCAAGTATTGGGCTATTTACCCAGAAACTTCCATTTTTCATTAGTTAAGGGCCACCTGGAAGGTCATAACTCCCTGGTACTTCCGGACTGCTCCTCCCTGACTATGAAGACTGAGTTGAACAAGCCTCAGGAACAGAGTGGCTATGATTTTTAGTAAGAAGTTGACAGCTAGTATAGGAATGATAAACGCTAAGGGGGTGTGGAAAGAATATTCATGGTATGTACTCTGGAAAAGACTGAATATAGAGAAACATTCTGATCATATTTAGGTTACTAGGATGCAGGATTCTGATCATATGTTGCCATGCAACATCATGCCCAAAATTACAGGCTCACTCTCCAGCTACTATTTTATTTCTATTCCTGGTTCAGTGGAAGGCTTTACTGAGCACTTTTTCATGTGGTTGCCACCAGTCACTTGTTGCAGCTTGCACAATAAATGGATGGACTATGCATCTATGTGTGGCTAGGAATCTCTCTTTTCTGTGATCTGTCTTCATGGGCTTATTTGTGCTTTTTCACAACATGGTGGCCTGTGGGCCATCGGTCGTGTCAGCAGCTGAAAGTCTATATAACAGTAGGAATTCCTGTACCCAAGGTGAAAGCTGCATTACTTTTTATGACCTTGTCTTGGAAGTCAGTTCTGCTGAACTCTGTTGATTGTGAGTGAGTCACAAGACAGTTCAGATTCAAAGGCAAGTGAATTAGACTTCACTTGGTGACAGAAGAGTGGCAGGATTTAGAAGATAACAGTGAAGTGGCCACCTTTGGAAAATGCAACCTGCCCTGTGTGTGTGTGTGTGTGTGTGTGTGTGCACATGGCTATGTGTAATAGTAAATTCTGCTATCTTTCCATACCTGTGAAAGTATTCATAGCAGCAAATGAGCATGAGTCAGTACAAATGACTTCACTAATAAGATATGCAAAAATAAGGGCTGGTGAGATATATTAGAGATAAGGCACTTGCTGCCAAGCCTGAAGACCTGCATTCAATACCCAGAATCTACATGGTTGAAGGAGACTACTGACTCTTGTAAGTTTCTGACCTCTACATTGGCTACATGGCACACATGCACCCACCCACATATACACAGAAACACACACACACACACACACACACACACACACACACACACAAACATAGACACACACACAGAGATGCACACAAAGATAGGCAGAAATGCATAAATTTGGTATCTGTCTGAGGGTGTCTATCCTTAGCCACTGTTGGTGGGCCTGTTGCATTTTCAGCTAGCTAGAGTGAATGCTTGTGCATTCTTAGATGAGACAGTATTGGTTAATGACTATCAGTAACTCCGGAAATGAAGGAAATCAGCTACACAATAAAAACTCTAATTGCTTGGCAACAGTGTTTAGGCCTCATTAGGTAGATCTGTAACAGCTTCAAGAGAAATAAACTCCTGTGTCAATAGATAACAAGGCACAAAATAGGCTATTTCCTTTTTGAAAGGTATGAAAGCTTCCCATTGCCTGATATATTCACTTAGTAGATTATTTTCTGTCATCTCAGTTAATTGAATTTTATCCCTTGCTCTTAACATGCTTTCCTTCAAAATAAGGTTACAAAGTTCAGAAAAGTCATATTTGAAATCATGGTGACAGAAGGCAGAAATCAACCTTATCTGGAGAAGATGTTTCAGGGGAAAATTAAAGAAAAAAAAAAAAAAAAAGACCTCAAACTTTTGGAAGATCACCTTTTCCCAAGTACTTGGGTCACTTGGCTTTCAAATATCTTGTAGAATACATCCTAGAACTATAGAGCCCAATAAAGAATTTGAAATAAAATGTAAAAATTATTTTTGGTTGTGTCTAGATTCTTTCTGGAGAATTACATCATAGATTTCATTTTTGAAAGTTTTTCATTTCTTTACGTTCTGGCTCTAATATGGATTTGGTTTTCAATGTGCTTGGCTGTATCACACTTTCCATCTTTCTGTGTTTCAGGCCTACTTTTTCATTCTTTGTAAACATTTCAACCTTTCTAGATTATGCATATCATGTGCATAACACACACACACACACACACACACACACACACACACACACCACAAAACTCTGCACTGCATTCTTAGAAGAGAGGTGGGTCAAAGAAATCATAATGACTCACATCTGGATTTCCCAAGGCTTAAATGTCATCATTTAACTTACTGTTCATCATGCTCACTATCCACTTTTAAAACAGTTCTTTCTTAGAATAAAGGAAAACAAACATTTAATAGTCTCCCTGCCTGTCTTGAATATATTCCCTAGTTTCACTCAGAACCTTTTGTACCAGCTGGACAGAAGTTTAGAGCTATCCATGGTAGAAGCAGGGGGAAGTCAGCACCTTGGGCAGTATTGAGGATTAGATGGACTCTTTGGCGCCAAATAATGTCTCCTTACTGGGGTGGTGGTGGTGGTGCGGATGGTGTGGGTGATGGTATGGGTGTGTCTGTGTCTAACCTTCACTCTCACCTGGTAGGATCTGAGAAAAGACCATTCTTCCCCTAGTAATCATTCTATACCATTGATTGGAAGTTTCCCTAAAATGATGCATCTGTGAGAAGATGTGATGGTCAAATCTGAAGCCATGACCACTTTATGAAGACATACGATAGAGTAAAACTGCCGGGTCCCACTCATATCCCTTTGCCTTCACCACTTTTGTACATGGCACATAAGTGTGAGACAAACAAAGGAGAGGCCAGATGTGCCCAGAAACTAATGTGACTGAGAGTACCCTCAACCAGTATCACAGAGGAGAGGATGAACACCCAAGCTCCCTCAGTCTTTGGGAGTCCTTGGGAGGGACAACTCTGAGGTGCTGTCTACATGGCTGCCCCATTCTCCAGGGGTTATAAGCCCCTGGTTGCACATTGCAGTAGAATGCTCATGGTATCCCTTGTGGTGATGCCCCTCTCTTCCTTTCTCGCATTTCCCCATCTTCCTACCATCCTTCCTGGAGTTACCTCCAAAATAATGCACACTCATCCCAGTGTTTATGTCAGGGTCTCTTTTGGGGAGATTCAATTCAATTGCCTTTGTGAGGGCAGTGAAGTCTAGTATTAGTTGATTTCAGTTAATGACGATAGTGCCAGTCCATATCGAGCAGACTAAGCTTGACTATGAGGTTCTTGGTCTTGTTTCCCACTGTGCATTGGGTCCTGTCTGGTTTTCCTGTGTCCAGGCTCTGAAGTTAGACCATCATGTGCTTATTTCTAGGCTCAGTCTCCAAGACCCAGCTAACCCTGAGCGAGGTGGCTTAGCCTCTGTGGTCCCAATTTCTTTCTTTTTTTTTTGGAAATAGGGTCTCCATGTAGCCCTAACTGTCCTGGAACTTGCTGTGTAGCCCAGGTTGGTCTTGAACTCACAGAGATCCACCTGCCTCTGCCTCATGAGTTCTGGGATTAAAGGCGTGCACCACCATGCCCAGCCTGGTCCCAATTTCTTAACCTGGGTCTTGATAGCATGGGATTTCTGCAAAAGAAATGCCAAAGATAATGTTTGAAAAGTGCAGAAAAAACTTAATATCTATATTAACTACTGGGAGCTGGTGACGTAGCTCATGTTTGCATTTCATCTTCCGGAATATTTTGAATTGTGTTCACAATGAAAGTACGAGTTGGCAAAATTATCCATTTTAAAGACTTGAAAGTCTTTTTTTTTTTAAGCTACAGTTTTTTCTTTCTTCTGTCTCCAAATTATGTTCCCATCTAGTGCTTTTTCCCAAGGGTGGGAAGAGGGCAAGTGACTGACACTGGGTAGAGACCTTGTTACACTGACTTTACTATGACCCAGACCAGCAACTACATAAAAAGGAAAAGCAGGATTATCTGGAAACTTCCTTCTACTTCCTCTCCTAGCCTTAGGGGGCAGCCTCTGCCCTTCTTTCATGTCCCAACACATAGCACAGTTTCACAACACCAGTTTCAATATGGAAGTGTCCAGTAGTGAGAACTCTTTAGCAAATCATTTCTGCTTTTCCATAGAAAAAAGAGCTCCCTGCTAATCACATTGCACAATAAATATTGGGGGTAGTTGTCCCTTCCCTGTGGTTCATGAGAAATAGGAGATACTGTATTGTGCAATGGGCTATCCTTGGCTACATTCTCTGCTGTCATGTGTCCTGTAGGCCCCTTAGATGTACCTTATCACTAGTGCCATTTGGACCTTCTCTCTGGGCTAAAGCTCAGGACAGATCTGGTATTAGGCCCTATACCTTAGATCTTAGTTATTTTTCCTGCTGCTATGATAAAAATACTTGATAAAGCTGCTTCAGGGAGAAAGGGCTTATTTTGGCTCACAGTTTGAGGGTATAGACAGTCATGGTAGGAAGTTCTGTTGCATCTGAAGTCAGGAAGCAGAGAACAATGAACACAAGTGCTCTGCTAGCTTCCCCCTTCCTATACAGCCCAGGATCCAAGCCCAGGGCATGGTGCTACCCGCTTTTATGGTGGGTCTTCACATTTCAGTTAATGTAATCTAGATAATCCTTCATAAGCACACCCAGAGGCATGTCTCCTCAGGAATGCTAGTTCTGGTCAAGTTGGTAATCAATATTAACCACCACACCTTAGTTAAGCAGAGCATGGGTTTGAGTATTATCAGGATGGCTTTGGGGCCAGAAGAGCAGGCATTCTTGAACCTGAGCTGGACCACAGTTTTTTCCCTCATGGACACCACTAGAGACAGGAACAGTGGAGAAGCAAAGTGAGCCCCTTATTGTTCTCAGTTATAGCTGAGCTGCCAATGTGCAACGACATGACCCATCCCAGCACTGACTTTCCTCAGCAGCCCAAGAATTTCAAATACTTCCCAGAATGATTAACCAACAAGCAGGTCAGGAGACCTATGGACGGAGGAGAACAAAGTCCATTAGGGAGAGACAAGTGGAAAGCTACACAGGCAGACTTTTCTCCAATGAAAAAACTTTGATTCTCTTAATCACGGAGATCATGTGCAAGGAAGAAGGAGGAAGAGGATAGACTTGGGTAAGATGAAGCTGGAGGCTCAGGCCTCCCTCCTTGTGTCCAAGTCTTGGGCCAGTTTGTACCACTGGCCTGCTGGATAGAATAGGACAAGAGGACCACACAAATAAACAAGCCTCAATCAGTGTCTCAGAAACTGATCTATTAGGGTGGATTTGATGGTTGATTTTATATGTCATCTAGACTGGGCCACAGGATGCCCATGATTAAACATGGCCTCTGGCCATGTGTGAGGGTTTTGGGAAGAAAGTAGCATTGGAATTGGTAGACTGCATAAAGCATCTGGCCCTCCCCGTGTGCGCAAACTGCATTCAATTTGCTGAGGATCCAAATAGAACAAAAGACAGAGGGGGATTGGATTTACTCTGTGGAGCTGCTTGAGCTGAGACGGACATCTCTTTTCCATGGTGCTCCTAGTCTTCAGGCCTTCAGCCTGGACTGGAATCTTCACTGTCATTTCATTGGCTCTCAGACCTTTAAGCGACACTCCTGATTTTTCTGGTTCTGCAGCTTGTATATGGCAGGCTGTGGGATTTGTGAGCCTCTATTATTGTGGGAGTCAATTTTTTATAGTAAATCTCTTATCGCTATCATTTATCAATCAATTAATCATCTATTATCTAGCTATAATCTATCATCAATCAATCTGCCTACTCATTTATTGATTCTGTTTCTCTGGACAGACCTGCCTAGTTCAGAGGGGTGTCCATATTTCAGGGTTGGGGAGAGGGATATTTAGAGTCAGCAGATAGTGAGGTAAAAATGCCCATATCCAAAGTTCTAAAGTATGAATTGAAATCCAATAATTCTCTGAGGGTAATTTTCATTTTCAAGCTTCTAGAGGGAGAATTTCAGGCATCACAGAGGTGGGTGGGGAGGGAATGGGGGTTCTCATAGAAGCCATACTTTGTCCTATACCTGTAACCCCGGCTTGAGTCAATAAAGGCTTACAAAGCTGTGGCTGGAGAAATCCCCTGAAGTAGTGGGCCTGGAGGGGTAGACAGATTAGCTCTTCTTATCTCAGCATTGGTCAGGCAGGAACTGAATTGAAGGTCAATATCTGGGATTCTTTTGCTGGAAGCAGGTGTCTAGAGAGCATAGATTTTCTGCTATGTATACTCGACTGTCCCCTTATTGTTAGTCTATATCAGACCAATTTCAAGCCCGTCACAAAACACATTATTGGAGAAGCCAACCTTGAACTAAATCCTATACACAGCACTCCTGGAAGCCAGGGCTGATATTTTACAGGACTTTCTTCTCCCTTCATCATCTTGTTTTCATTTATGATGATAACATGCTTTCACTGGCAGCAGCATAATGAGGGTGCCACACTCTAGAGATAGCTACTGTTTTTATCCATCCACTGTTCCAGAAAACCACGGATGCTGGGTGAGCCCCCTCTGGTCTGGGGACTCACTACATAGACAGGGCACATTAGAAGCATGTTGGTAATGTTGGTACCTATGAAACCAGTGTGATGGTCATTCTGAGTGACCAAAGGGTGTCAAGATATATGGTTAAACAGTACTCTGGGTGTTTCTGTAAGGGTGTTTTGCATGTGGTTAATATTTAAATCGGGTGAAGCACATTACCATTACCCTTCCTAATGTAGGTGGTCCTCTTCCATTCAACTGAAGGCTTGAGTAGAGCAACAAGGCTAGCCTTGCCTAAGGAAGAGAATTTTTCTTGTCTGATAATAATCTGTAACATTGGCTTTTTCTTGCCTTTGGATTTGAACTGAAACATCAGCTCTTCAAGAGGGTCTTGAGTCTGTCAGGCTTGGTGCTGGGACTACAGCATGAGCCCTCCCAAGGTTCAGATCTGCAGCTCTGGGCAGCTTCTGATGTGCTTTGCAGATCTTGGAACTTGCCGCCTCCATAATCTTGTGAGTCAATTCCTTATGACAAATATCTTATGTGCATATATTCCTGAAGGACAGGAGCACAGTCTGCCTCAACTGCTGCTAGCATTATCTCTTGGGGGAGGGGTCTCCCCAAATCCAGGCAAAAATTAAAGGCTGGGCTTTAACTTGAGGCTGACTTGGGAGTATAAGAGGGTCGGATGTGTGGATAGGATGTCCTGGGCCTGCTAGTAAGAGTGGCTCCATTGGATTCAGGGGAGAGTCCTGCAGGATAAAGAGTTGAGGAGGGACAAATGTGTAAGGCACAAGTTGGGACATACTTTAGGATCACCTGGGGAAACTCACAAAATTCCTGTCACTCAGGTTGCATGTGAGACTGATTAAATCAGGCTGTTGTATTGTTGCTTGCCAAAGTTCTCTGGGCATCTGTTGACAACAGTCCTCAGTCCTCAGTCCTTCAAGGATAGGCTTATTTCTCCTCCCTGGCTGCCTAACCTGGAGCCAGTCATACAAGGCTCAGCCAGGAAGGGCTAAATGGGGTGGGGATGCTACGGCTCAGCCTCATCTGCAAAGCTCTGTCTACAGGTCTCCTGTCTCTCTCCTACCTTTTCCTGTCTTCTAGAAATGTGTGGAAACCTCACAGACTTCTAATGCTTTCCCAACTCTATTTGTTTTATCACTACCTAGTTTCATTAGTAAAGTTAACCATAATTATTTTAACAGTATCTCAGAAGGCTATGGAGACAAAAGGCATGCTTAATTCACCCTCTTGAGATGCAAAATCTCAGGATATTTAAAAAGATTTTAATAGTTTTTTAAAAAATGTGTGTGTGTGTGTGTGTGTGTGTGTGTCTGTGTGTGTGTCTGTGTGTGTGTGTGTGTGTGCGCTCTAGTGTATCAGGGTGTATGTGTGGAAGTCAGAGGACAACTCTCAGGAGTCAGTTCTCTCTTGCCACCCTGTGGGATCTGGGGATGGAACTCAGGTCATCAGCAGGCACCTCTATCTGCTGTGCCACCTTGCTGGCCATAGGGTTTTTCTTTTTCTTTTTCTTTTTCGCTGTTTGTGTTTATTTGAAGTCAGCCACCTGACAGTGACTCATAGTCATGAAGTCATGAGCATACGCTGTTTGTGTTTGTTTGAAGTCAGCCACCTGACAGTGACTCATAGTCATGAAGTCATGAGCATACTTACACATCTTAGTGAATGATGGATATTTGGGGATTTTTTTTTTTTTTTGAGATATTTGTTGATGGTACCTGCTGCTGCTGGTTCCCTTGGCTGTTTGGTCACTCTGTGCTGTAGTAAGGTTTTGATGTAGGTTCCGACTCTAGTTCTGTGCAAATCATTATCTTTTTCAAGGCAGTTTCGTTTTGTACAAAATGGGACCAACTGTGGTGCTTCATGCTTGTAATCCCAGCACTTAGAAGTCTGAAGCAGGAGCCGTGCTGTGAGTTCAAGGCCAGCCTGGGTTATATAGAGAGTCACAGCCTAGCCTGAGCTACAGAGTGAGACTCTCTTAGAACAACAAAATAAAATAAACTGTCCCCAAATATGTCATGCATAAAATGGGGATAATTACACTTGCTTCTCTGTGAGAATATAATTATATCTTCTGTATAGGTCCTGGTACAATGCCCTCCATAAGCTAGCTTCCTTCCCACATTCCAACTGCCCCTGGGGCCATTCAGGTGAACTGGAATTTGCCACCAGTATGAGGTATCTCCCTATTTTATTCTGTGATAATGCAAGTATACCAAAACAGGAAACTAAATTTTCAAAGGAATTTAGTAGAAAACTTTGTTATGCTATCACAGGGGAAAACAAGTCTCTTTTCCATCTTAGGGCAGATCTGGCCATGCACTAATTTTATTAGTAACACAATTTCATGGGCAAACTTGAACATATATATTTGCCTTTTGGGTTATTTCTGGAATGTTCATGTGTGATTTGTGTGGTGACTAGAGACAACTTTGTGTCATTCTTCAGTTGTTCCCCACCTTTTCTTTTTCTTTTTTAAAAAATTCTTATTTATTATTTTTATTTTATGTGTATGTGTGTATTGCCTGCATGTAGGTAATTGCACCCATGTCATGCAATGCCCACGGAAGTCAGAAGAGGCTATTGGATTCCCCTGGACTGGAGTTATGGACAGTTGTTAGCTGCCACGTGGGTGCTGAGATTTGAACCCGGGTCTTCTGCAAGAACAACCAGTGTTCTTAACCACTGAGCCATCTCTCCAGCCCAGCCACCTTTTCTTTTTAAAGACAGAATCTCTCATTGGCCTGTAACTCACCAAGTAGGCCAGGCTGGCTGGTCAGTGAGTCCCAGGGATCTGTTTATATCTGCCTGCTTAGAACTGGGAGTACAAATGTGCACGAGCATGCCCAGCTTTTTTTTTTTTTTGAAACATGGGTTCTGGGGCTCAAACTCAAGTCCTTACAATTGCAAAGCAAGCTCTTTTACAGAGTGAGCTGCCCTCCCCTGCTCTCAAGCCCTTGCCTGCTAAATTCCAGCTAGGCAAACATCTTTAGTCCATTGTTACTGCCTCATTTTGCTTCTTATGGGTCATATTTACTAATTTCTTGACTGTTTATAAATTTTTGATTGTACACTCCAGTTATGAGTTTCATTGCATGCCGCATATTATCCTTGAAGGAAGTCAATTTCCTGCAGGTCAGTTTGGTCCCTTGGAAGTTTGTTTTTAACTTTGTCAGGGTGGGTCTAGAGTCTCCCTTACTGTAAAGCTAGCTTATTTCAACAGTCAAGCTGTGGCTTTTCAGGGAGGGCTCTTGATGCAATCAATGCCTGGAACATTCAGAACACCAGCATCTCCTCTTCTGTATTGGTTACTTTTCTTATCACTGTGACAAAACACCTGGCAATAGCAGCTTAAGGAAAGAAAGGTTTTATTGTGGCTTCTGGTTTAAAAAGGGTATGCACGGTGGCAGAAGCTCGACGTGGCTGGCCATTTGTAGTCAGCAAGCAGAGAACAGACAGGAGATGGGGCTTAAGGTCCACCCTCAGTGAACCACTTCTTTCAGTGAGGCTCTACCTCCAGATGGTTCATGGCCACCAGCTTGGGGTCAAGTTTCAAAGGCTTGAGCCTATGGGGACAGGTCACATTTAAACCACAGCAAACGCCCGAATTCCCTACTGGCTCACAGTCTCCAGGGATTGCTCTTTCTCTAGGACCGTGTAGATTCTTGCTTTGTACAAGTGCAGAGTAGTATTTAGGCGATGTTTTAAGGTGGTCTGTATGCAGCTGCTCTGAGCCCTTTCCCAGCATACCTCAATCCTCTTCAGCATCCTGCTTCTCATATTGCGTCCAAATAAACACAAACTCTGATCTTTGACTCCACACCTTAGTGAGACTGTGGTATGTTTGATCTGTACCTCTCCACACTGCGATCTTGATAGCTTCAGGTAGTCAGGTGAGACTTGGGTCTCAGCTTGTGAGTTTCCTTCCCCTCAGAGCCACAGTCAGGGACTGAATTCCAGGGTGTAGAAACAGCTTGCTTCTAGTAAGGAGAGCGGCATGGCCACCCTATGTGTCCCAACGGCCTCTCATTTGCCAATATTCATGATTCAAAACCCTTCACTTTGTTCTTGTGCTTGGGTAAAGCCCATCAAATACTCTTTTGTCAGTTAGCTTGAGTCCAGTTTCCTAGGGGCTTTCTCCTTCATCATGACCAGAAGCAGAAGAAATCCCCTTGTTGTCCCATGCGCCTTGTTGTCTATTTCGATAGAGGCAGTTGCCTCTTTTACCCTCTTCACATTCAATCCGAGTCTGTTGTCTCAAATGACTGGAGGGGTCTGGGAAGAAGCCCTCCATACTGCAGATGGATCTGAACCTTTGAGAGGCCATGGTATATGGCAAGGGGCTCTCTGCTCGAGTTCCTTCACATGACAGGGTGCAGGCTGCCCATTTTCTTTCTCTTCTCTTTTGTTTTCTTCTTTTCTTTTCCTTTCATAGAGGCATGGGGAGGGGTCGGACAAGTAAAAGATCTAGTCTAAGAGATCTGAGGACCAGACCCAGTCCTATCACTTACAAACTGTGAGATTTTGGACAAAACATTTGAGTGGTTGGGCAGGTAGCTATGCCCACTACTATGCCACCTGAACCACACTGACACGTGGATGGCCTGAACCTTCATTTTAGCATCTGTGAAACAGAAGGAGAGGTCCTAGAGCTGTAGGATGTCAGTGAGCTCATGGATGTGCATACATCTTGTAAAATCCATGAATTGTCATAATGTGAAGTTTTTCCTGTTGGGGAATCCAGGTGAAGTAGAGTGCTTGGTTTGCCTAAGACCCCAGTATTGTTTTGGAGAAAACCAGACTACAAAAATAAGCAACTGCTAAAAAGAGTAAGGGGGAGACTCTCCTAATCCTCCCCTCCAGACCATTGTGAAGTCACACCTATCTTTTGAGTGTGTGTGTGTGTGTGTGTGTGTGTGTGTGTGTGTGTGTGTGTGGTATTTTGGCCCAGAAAATAAACAGCAGCCCTGAGGTCCACAGATACCCTGGAAAGGTTTTCCAAGGCCTCCCAGGCCTGAGTCTATCACAGAGCTTCTGGCTTGGGTTGCTTGGTTTTGGGGCTCTGCAGGCATGGCAAATTCTTCTCTCTCTAACTTTTCCTCCTTCAGCCCACCATGACCCACAGGATTCACAATTGCCTTCAAGGCCCTGAGGCTGAACAATGGGGACCACCAGGGAGAGGTGCCAGCTTGGCCTCCAAGGCTGACCCCAAAGGCTTTATCAGCGGGATCAGGCCATATGTTGTCGTTAATCCAACATTTGGGTCACAAGGTGAAAAAGAGCACAGAGCCTGGCTAATACCATGGCTTAATTCACCTCCCAAGTTAAAATTCTGGACTTAATGGCAGAGGAAATTTTGGTATTGAGTGATTATAGTGGACAAGGCAGTCAGCAAAGCAGATTTCAGAAAACAAACACTTTTGATTTGCATATGAGAGCATAATGTGTTAATTTTCACATCTCCCAGGCTTCCCCCATGAAGATTAAACAAGAAAGAGTCAGGGTGGGTGAAGGAGGACAGATTCCTCATAGAACTTTGACTGTGATGTGCAAGTTTGTGGCTTTCTCATGAACCTTTATTGTACATAAATTATGCTCACACCTTACTACCAGTTGTATACATATTTTTTCTTGTTTCAAAAGTGAAATTTAAATCTAAATATGTGCTGGATAGCTTTACTGTCAACTTAACACACCTGGGTTGAGGGAGCCTCAACTGGGAAATTGCCTCCATTGGACTGGCCTGTGGCCACGTCTGAGGGGCATTTTCTTGATGAGTGATGTGGGAGGGCCCAGCCCACTGTGGGTGGTGCCATCCCTGGGCGGGTGGGCCTGTGTTGCATAAGAAAACAAGTTGAACAGGGGTCATGGAAGCAAGCCAGTAAGCAGTATTCCTCCATGGCCTGTGTTCCAGCTCCTGCCTCCAGGTTCCTGCCCTGAGTTCCTACCTTGGGCTCCCTGATGAACCATGATCTGGGAGATGTATGCCAAATAAATCCATTCCTCCACAATTTGGTAGTGGTAAGAATATTTTGTCACAGCAGTAATAAACCCTTTCCTCCCCAAATTGGTACTGGTCAGAGTATTTTGTCACAGCAATGGAGAACAAACTAGGACAAAATACAATTCAGCACCCTTCCTAATGTTCATAATGTAGCCCTGGGCAGCTGGCTCTCATAGCTGACTGAAAAAGAAAAATCAATGTTTGTAAATTAAAAAGATAACCAGGGCTTAAGGATAACAAATAATTCAGTGAATGTTTTCATATCTAGTAATTTTAATTATGTAATCACTCTGTCAATGTCCATGGACCCATGTCAACCTTATTCTCCTTTGGGTAGAAGGTCTATATTCTAGAAAGAGGACTTTCCTTTGTTAATTGACCAAAGAGTATTTGATGGGTTTTACCCAAACACAAGAACAAAGTGAAGGGTTTTGAATCACGAAGACTGGCAGATAAGGGGCTGTTGGGACACAAGGTTGGTCATGCCTCTCTCCCCACCAGAAACATACAGAGTGGAGTGGAGATGCTGTGTCTTCCCCAGAATCACAGTGGCAAGCTTTGAACTACTCATCGAACATGCAGGAAACCAGGATTTCTGCTGAATTATACCAAGCAGCTTTCCACCTTTCCGGAGCCTGGCTTTGTGGAACAGCAGCCTGGCTATTAATGAGGTCTGGTGCTTGGGCTGCAGCATCCACTGTTGAAAGCAGCTCCACTTTGTGCTTTGATGAGTACTGACTGTCCACCCAGCACAATAAATACACTGCACAGAATTACCTCATTGCTATAAAGTTCTGAAATACAACAAAATAATTTCTACTGAGAACTTTTGGGTAGGTCAGGTGGGGGTAATGATCCTGGAAGGCACGAGGTCGTGGCAAAAATGAACACAGTTGTCTCATTTCCTGTTTTCCATGTTGGCATAAACATGCACAGGAAATTTTGAGGGTCTTGATTTTTAAATGAGACAGGGCAAAAGCATTCAAAGGATGATAGAGGTATCTGGACTCTGAATTCTGGAGAAGCAGATGAACATCAAGAAAGGCTTTTTTGTGTGTATTTTTTGAGCCAGGGTTTCCCTGTAGCCCAGCTTGCTATGTAGATCAGGCTGGCCTTGAACTCACAGAAAGCCACCTGCCTCTGCCTCCCCAGTGCTGACATTAAAGGTGTGTGTCACCATACCCGGCTCAAGAAAGGCTATTTTTACTCAAAGAAAAACTACCCAACTAAAGAGGGAAAGTTACTTTGATAGCACTTTGGTTTATTATTATTATTTTGATTATGTGTACGTATGTGTGGATTTGTGCATGTATGCTATGCTTGTAGAGGCCAGAAGAGACTGTTGGATACCTTGGAGCTGAAGTTACAGGAAGTTGTGAGCCATCTGACCCTGGTGATGGGAACCCAACTCTATAAGAGCAATATGTGCTCTTAACATCCAAGTCATCTCCCCAGCCCACAGTGATACTTTGAAATATTACTTCTCTGTTGATTTAGTTTTCTGTGTGAAATGTCAGGTAGATATTCTGGGATCCTTCTGAGTCATGAAAGGGTCATTAACCAACATGGAAATATTGACTGAAAGCATTATTAGGGAGATGGTGGGGGAGCAGTCTTGAGAATGTAGCTCACTCAGTTGCTAGAGTGGTTGCCTAGCATGCGTGAAGCCCTGGATTTGATCCTGGCACTGCAAAGAGCCTGCTTTCCTGTAATCCCAGTATTTGGGAGGCAGAGCTGGATAAGAAGCTCAAGGTCGTCTTTGGCCACATAGTGAATTTGAGGCCAGGCTAGGATACGTGAGACTGCCTCAAAAAAAAATTATTTTTTTTCAGAGTTGCTGGGTGAGGTGGTGCATACCTTTAATCCCAGCATTTGGGAGGCAGAGGCAGGAGGATCTCTGTGAGACAGAGGCCAGCCTGATCAAGTTCTAGGCCAGCTGGGGCTATAGGGAGACCCTGTCTCAAAACAAACAAAGAAATAACCCCCAAAGACAAGGTCCCACAAATATTATGAGAATAACCAATCACTCTTTAATTGGATATAAGATTTGTTCTTAGGATGGAGCTTATAATTGACATTGAGATCAGGTTTAGGAACCTGAGGCATCACAGGTCATAGGACATAGGGAAAAACCTAATGCTAGTTTTCTACTAAATAATTATCATATTAAACTGCCTCTTTATGACTTATTATTCTACCCTCAGATTAATGCATCTCTCACTCTCACCAGACAAGTTTCCATATGCAACAGATGGTGATCAACATAGATACCCATACCTGGCCAATGTGAGGTCAAGAGGCTGCAGAGTGCTTATTCCTGAATATGACACCCATATCAAACTTCTGCCTCCCAAGTCTCAGGGATCATTGTGGAAGAGGGGATGGAAAGATTGTAAGAGCCAGAAGTGGTAGATGGCGACAAGGAACCAGAGTTTTCCAGAAAAGTGGTCATTTACTCATGTGAACTCACAGCAGTGGTGACAGCATGCACAAGTCCCATGCAAGCTCAAACCAGGCAAAATCCCAGCATAGACATAAGGAAGTGGGTAAGATCTGACCCCTCCTAAGGAAATTGTGGCAACAGATGACTGCTGGGAGTGGCAGAGACAGCCTCTTTCGAACATGGGACTCTTGGTAGGTTAACCAGGCTCCAGTGGATGGACCCACACTAAGGGACATTTGGAGACAAAAATTAGACTTTTAGGCCATATATATATAGCCATATAATAGAGTACATTAAATTGGGCGAGGAGCAATAATGAGAGGTACAGATCAGATAAGGGAGGGGATCCAAATAGCATGAAATTATATTGTATGAAAATCACAATTCAATAAAAAGACAGGAGTCACTCTGGAACACAGGTTGACTTAGAACTATGTAGCTTAGGCAGGTCTTGAACTTACAGCAATCTTCCTGTCTCAGTCTCACAAGAGCTGAAATTATATGTATGAACTACTAAGGCCAGCTGACTGAAAGAATTGTTAACAGAGATTTAGGGAGATAGCTCAGTTGCACTGCATAAAAAGCTTGGTTTGGGCTAGAGAGATGGCTCAGCGGTTAAGAACATTGAGTGTTCTTGCAGAAGACCCGGGTTCGAATCCCAGCACCCATATGGCAGCTAACAACTGTCCGTAACTCCAGTTCCAGGGGATCTGACAGCTTCTTCTGTCCTCTGTGGACATTGCACGACACAGGTACACTTACCTACATAACACTCATATACATAAAAAAAAGAAAGAAAGCTTGGCTTGATGATGCCTGCTTGCAATCTCAGTGATGAAGAGGCAGAAACAGGTGAATCACTGGGGTTCTATGGCCAGACAGCTTAACCTGATCAGTGAGCTCCAGGTCTCAGTGACAGAACCTATCTTAAAAAACAAGGTGGATGTCTCCTAAGGAATAACACCCAAAGTTGACTCTGAACTCTATCCTACCCCCCACATATACAGACACAAAAGAACACTGATTTATGAAACAGGATAGGGGGCCTTGGAATGATGATTTAATTGGGAAGGAAACTTAACCACCCACAAAACTAGCTTAGGCAGGATGGGGCCTATCTCTGTCTGAGGGAGAACACCCACTGGCCTTTGGGATGTCACCATGAGAGAAAAGGCTACAGCAATAAACGTAGGCTGCCTTTAATTTATTGTCAATTTCTCTGCTTTTCTGAAAGCTTATGACGTGTCCTATGGTATCAAGATAAAAACCATAAAGAGTTAAAGACAGAAAACTCTATGATCATCCATATTGATTATTGAGCATCTGTGTGTGAGGTGCTATTGGAAGCACTTTATATATTCTCATTCAGCTCAGAGCAAGCTTTTGAGATGGCACCACTTCCATTGCCATTTTAGAAATGTGGAATTTGAGGCCAAGAGAAGTGATGATATAACTTGCCCAAGTTTGCAGAGATAGTAAGCTGGGGTATGTAGACACTAGCACACACAACACCAAGCAAGGTATGGCCAGAGCAATTGGAGAGACACAAAGTAAATGTGAGAGCAGTTGAGGAGCAAGAGGTCACAGTTGATGAAATCAACAGCAGGCTTTAAGGGGAGAAGTGGTGGTTCAACGGGGGACTGGAAAGGTAGAAGGTCAAGATGAATGCTTACAGTAGAATTTCCACAGGTGGATGCTCAGGCCAAGTTGTCTGTGATGGAGGTCCTTGGTCACTGATCCCCCCCAAAACCATTTCTGTAATGGATAACATCAACATATTAGAAGTTGGAGGTAAGTGATGATGCTGGAGATGGCGGTGCAGACAGTGGGTGAATATTGACAATAGAGTTTGCTTCTAATACACTCCCAAGGCCAAATCTTGGAAGATCTCTCATGCCATACAATGAATTTTTGTTGCTGTATTTATTTTTGCAATTTCTATTTTATTGTGGTAAAATAGACATAACAAAATTTCCAATCTAACCTGTCTCAAGCAAGCAGTTCATGGGTATTAAGTGCAAGCATCACCACTCTTTATCTACACATTCCCCTTCCTGCCCTTGGCAACCACTGTTCTATGTTTTGTCTCTATGACTCTGAGTACTCTAGGTGCCTCAAGTAAGTGTGATCTCATAGCATTTGTCTGCTTTAAGGCTAACCCGTGTTGTAGCGTTGTGCCAGGATCTCTTCTCAAGGATACTTTGCATACGGACTTCATTTTTCCTTCTGTTCATCTCTTGATTGGCATTTGGCTTGCTGTCTCCTCTCAATTATTGTGAATAATGCTTCTATAAACACAGGCATATAGATGCCTCTTCCAGGCACTATTCTTAATTATTTCTAGTATTCCAGAACTGTAATAGTGGATGATATAACAGTTCTATTTTTAGTGCCTTTTTAGGAACCACTGTGCTATTCTACACAGTAGTGTTCTATTTTATATTCTACCAACAAGGATGCAAGGATTTCAATTTCTCCACATCTTTATTTTCATAGGGATTAGGGATATTGAGTGTGCTTTTCTGTGCTTGTTGCCTATTTATATAGCTTCTTTGGAGAAATATCTGTTCAAGTATTTTGACCATTGTTTATTGGATTGTTTGATTAGATTGTTTGAAATTTTCTCCCCCTACCCTTTTCCCTCTTTCTCTCCAGGATCTCATGTAGTCTAGGGTGGCTTTGAGTTAGCATGTTGAGGATGACCTTAAACTTCTGATCCTTCTGCATGTACTTCCTAAGTGTCGAGATTACAGGTATGTGTCAGCATGCCTGTTTTGAGCAGTATAGGAGACTAAATCCAGGGCTTCATACATGATGGGTAAGTACTCTATGAGCTGAGCTAAATCCTAAGCCTCTGGAAATCTGGAGAGGGACTTAGGTATATATTAGGGATAAAAACATCAGCGATCTTCTGAAACAAATCAGATTGGAGAGCCATTTTGCTACATGACAAGATTGACTTTTGCCAGATTGACTTAAGTGCACACATATTCAAATGAATAATCTAAGGAAGAATTTCCCAATTTCGCTGAATATAACCAGAGTCACTGTGATTTTATTTTGGTATAAGAATTATTTAGCTGTCCTCTCTCACTGTTATACAGCCTCAAGGAGGTGATTCTGGTTTCCAGTGGCTGAGAGAGTTGAGAAAGAAGGGGCTAAAGTAAGGAAGGAAGCTTTAGTTGCAGAGCCTGGTGTTCTTCCCTACAATGCAGTGGGTCTCCTGGTTTTTTGTTTGTTTGTTTTGTTTTGTTTTTTAATTTACTGAGTACCACACTACATATATGGATGAGGAATAGACTTCAGGAACCCCTTAGAGGAAACATCATATATAGTGATCAGCCAGTCTAGCTCCAGTTGCTGTGTTCAGCAACTGGATTTCACAGGAGAACCATGAGTGAGAAATCAGGAATCTAGAAGTACCAATCAGACAGAGAATCTATTGGCCACAAATGACAGAAGCATATTTAAAACTGACATAGGACAAAACAAAACAAAACAAACAAACCTACTTGATGTCTTAAATAATGGTGAAGGCCTGTGAAGTATTCTCCATGGCTCTCTCTTTTCTCTGTGCCACTGAATATCAATACAGAAAAGAACATTGTTGCTGGAAGATACCTGGTCTAACCTCCTTTCCACAGCTCCAGAGCCCTATTCTATCACTATGATTAGGATCATGTGTTTCTTGATGGGTCAGTCAACTGTGCTGGGGTAGGTAAGGATAGAGCGGGACTGTCAATCAGTGAGCCCTCCATGGTTGTATTAGAGGAAGAAGATTTCTCCCAAAGAAGAGAATCTACTTTGTGGAAGGAGCAATAGACGCAAACAAACAAACAATTTGTCAATTCTATTACGTCAGTCATGAGAGGAAGAACCTAGTAATGTACCAGCACTGGATGGAGATGGGCAAGCAGAGAGGCATGGACATCAAACATCTTCTGCAAGAGAAAGGTATAATAGGATCGTATGACATTAACAGAGTTTCTGAGCCAGCTACAACGTCTCTTGATGCCAGGAGGGAATTTGGGGCTACAGGAGAAAGTGGTTAGTTGTATTTGGTTTTCCCCCAAAACAGATCTTGAAATTAAGTGTAAGAAATTTAAGAAATTTATTAAGAAGTGATCCTAGTAGCCTGGGGGCAAAGCTCAATGACAGACCACTTGCCTAGGATGTATAATATCAGCTTTTAGCTGTTAACATTGTAAAAATCAATCAATAACTAAAAGTGATTCCTGGTAAATTCAGTAATGAGAAGAGAATTGAGGCTTACCAGGAGAAGGAGGCCAAGCAAAGATATTATGTCCAGAAGAAAACCCTTGGAAGGTGATTCTGGCTCAGTGCTTCAAGGGTTCTGGAGTTGTGGTCATACTCCAGAATTGTCCTGTGAAGAGATAGGAATGGAGTGTTCATACATCCTCTGTTCTTCTATTATTAAGGGATGTACCCTCCAAGTATTCTTTTTCTCCATGTTTTCAAGCAAAGCAGGCTCTAGTGACTTAAGGGCTGTCTGACTTCTGACAAAGAGATGCAGGTATTGTCTGTTTGGAGCAAAAGCACACATAAGCATGCCTAAGTCCATGCAAGCCCAAGTCAGACAAAATCCTACCATAGACATGGGGAGGTAGGTAAGAAATCTCAACTCAGCCTAGGGGACTTTTAGCAATTGATGGATGCTGGGAGGGGAAGAGACAGTGTTTTATCGACATGGGACTCTTGGTGGACCCAGTGGATAGACACACACCAAAGGGTATTTGAGGATACAAATTAGACTCTATAGGCCATAATATATATATAATTGGGTGGGGGGTGGGAGGGAGGTACAAAGAGGGGTAGGTATCTAAGTACCAACAAATTATATTGTATGAGAATCTCAAAAATTCAGTAACTTTTGTTTAATCTCAAAGAAATTACAGGGGATGTAGACAAGGTCCTGATATCATGTGCTACATGCATGCATGTGTGCATACTCACACTCAGATGTTTAGTCTTCAAAACAATGAGAAGTAGCTTTTTTTTTTTTTTTTTTTGGTCCTTTGAGACAGGGTCTCCCTGTAACCCTAGCTGGCTTAGAACTCACTAGATAGACCAGGCTAGCCTTGAACTCACAGAGATCTGTCTGCCTCTGCCTCCCAAGTGCTGGGGTTAAAGATGTGAGCCACCACACCTGGCCTGAGAAGTAGCATTTCTAATTGAGTTGTTTATCTGTCTAAAAGCCTGCTTGTCACATGGCTAGTGTAATTCATGGCCAATCAGGAGCACAAAGAGAGCCACACATGCCACCAAGACTCAGAAGCATCTCTCATATGTCAATTACTACAGTTTTTTGATTGTGTAACAATATGAAAAAATATTTTGTGGTTTAATAAGAAAAGATAAATTTTAGGACAGCAAGATTACTATGACTGTCTAGGTGGCTCCTCTGGGCCAGGCTGGCTGGGCTGACCCCTGCTGACCCCTTGCCAACATATATCTGTGAGGTGTCTAGTGACTAGATAGAAGAAGATGGCTTTGCTAACAAGTCTGGAGGTAGGCAGACTGTCTGTTCTTCTCTAAGCATTCCATCATCCAGCAGGATAGCTGGGGCTTGTTTACACTGTGACTATAGGCACAATATGAAGAGTGTGTACATGGTTTTCCAAGTCTCTACTTGTGCCACATTTGCTGATGCCCATTGACCAAAGAAATCACACAGACAACCACAGAGAAATGTCTGGAGTTACTATAAATGGGCAGTTGAGGCCATTTGCAATCTCTCTCAGTCATATCTTATGGGTACCTGTTTCTTGTCTGCAGTTTGAGTTTCTTTCAGCTTTTCAATCTTGAAAGCAGCAGAAACAGGGAAATGCCTATGCTCCTTTGCATAAAAATATTTACCTGAAGCTTTTAAGTATGTATGACATTAAAAAATTTGTAAAGCCAGAAACAAGTTGTCAGGATTTTGAGACATAGATAGCAAATGTATATGCTAAAAAGTAGATTTTTAAAAATGGTTTTGGACATTCCAATTCATCTTTCTAAATGGCTGTTTATACATTTCTCAAAAGGCATAATTAGCTGAGCCACTCTAATGCCTTTTCCAGTAACCTCCCATGTATGTGTGCATTGTGGTCAGAATCAAGCCCTGACTCCATGGGAGTTTATTGCATAACCCTCCTATCACGTGCTCATACCCCCTGCACAGCATCTCCCTTCATTTCCAGCCCTCCCCATAGTCTATTTGACATTTAGATTCAGTTACAGGCTTAACTGGCTTTGTGATTGTAATCTTATATAATTTTTTTTTCTGTTTAAAAAATATAAGCAACATTTAGATCATAACTAGAAAAGTACTCTTAGAGCAGATTCTTCTCAGGGGGGCAGCTTTCCAGGCATTTCCCTTCTCTATACCTAAAGGTGTATGAAAGGCTCTGGCCTTAGCATGTACAAAGCCTTGAGTTCTGTCCTCTGCACACACACTTCCACACATAAAAAGCAATCATTGACACATCTTAGGAAATGTGTGGCAGTAATGTTCAATAGGGGAGCAACCCAAAGAAGCTCCTGATGATGTCAAATACAGTCCCAGAGTAGTAATGCCCTCACCACCACCACCATTAAGTACAAATAGTTTCTCTTTAAGTCTATTCCAGGGCATAGTAATGTTCTAGTGCCTTCCCTGTTTGGGAGTTTTCTGCTTATATGCCCATATCTAAAATATATTTCTTTCCTTTCTTTTAAAAAGCTGTTCTTTTCCCCAGTCTTTTTCTGTTTTTTGTTTGTTTGGCTGGTTGGTTTTGTGTTTTGAGACACGGTCTCCCTGTAGCCTTGTAGCCACAGCTGTTTTGGAACTAGATATGTATACTAGGCTAGCCTCAATCTCACAGAAATCTACCTACCTCTGCCTCTTAAGTGCTGGGATTAAAGACACGTACTACCATATCTTGCTTCTTCCCTCTCTTTTTAAAAAGTATTTTTATTAATTCTTTGAAAATTTCATATGTTGTATTTTGATCTTATCAACCCTTCCTACCCCAACTCCCCAATCCCATCTCCTGTTTCTTACCCACCCAACTTTGTGTCCTCATTTATTTTTCTAAACCCATTTGAAGTCCAATTTGTGCTGTTCATATACTCTTGGGTGTGGGGCCATCCACTGGAGTGTGTTCGACCTTCCAGTGGCCATACTCTTAAAGAAAAATGACTCTCCCTCTCCCAGAAGTTATTAGTTGCCAATAGCTCCTCAGCTAGGGGGTGGGACTTTGTGCCTACCTCTTATCTCCATGCTGGGATTTTGTCTGGCTTGAATTTGCACAGTTTTATGCATGCTGTCACCACCAGTCTGAGTTTCTATGTGCAACTGCCCTGCTGTGTCCAGAAAACACTGTTTTGTTATAGTTATTAAGCATCTCTGGCTCTTATAACCTTTCTACCTCCTCTTCCAAAATGATCCCTGAACCTTGGAAGGAGAAGGTGCGATATCAATGTCCCATTTAGGGCTGAGCACTCCACAGTCTCTTATTCCCTGCACCTTGACCAGTCATCTCTGTGCTAATCACCATCTACTACAAAAAGCTTTTCTGATGAAGTTTGAGAGATGCACTAATCTATGGGTATAACAGTAAGTCATTAGGAGTTGTTTTGATACTATCTTCATTTAGCAGAATAGTTGTCGTAATTCTTCCCTGGGGCCTATGACCTGTCTAGCCACAGGTTTGTGGCCCAGATAACAGTGCCAGGTGTGGTTTCCATCTTGTGAAGAGGGAGACTTCCCACCTCCTTCCCAACCACAACCCTCAAAATCTATTTTTTCCATTTTCTTTATGTTGAAACAGTTCATGAACAGATTATAAAACTTGGATCCAGAAATGAATGATGTACTGATAGTGTCTATATTCAACCTTGAATCAAAGTCTGCATAAGAATTCATCCTGCCTGTTCAGCTGCAACACTTATGACCCAGGCTACCAGCAGAGAGTGACCCAGTAGCAAAATACCTTGGCCTACAACCACTGCAGACTTCTACCTGGTTCTGGAAAAAGGGTACATGAAGAAGCTCTGCCTATGCTTAAAGATTCACTTGGGAAGCAGGAAAAGACCTCAGAAGTCAAGACACGTCAGGCGAATGTGGACTCTACAGCTCGCAACTGCCCTAGAAAAAGAAGCCAGTGAGACTGCAGCGCATGACAGACAGCTCCTTATTTGTAAGTAGTTAATGTTTCTTAGCAAGCACTTCTAAAGAAATTGGTATGTAATGACAGCACTCACTGGAAAACAGGCCGATTAGAAAATGCACTAACTTATCTCGTATTCATTTGAAAAGTAAATGGATGCACGGAAAGGTGAGAGTTCACTATCAATTCAAATATTTTCCCTTAACAGGCTGTAGCACTCCTGCTTTAATTCAAGCAGAAACACAAGTATGAATAATCAGACTAGATGGCGCTCATCAAGAACCTTTGTGCCTTGCGCCATTTCAAATGGTCATTGAAGCTTAATGACAAAAATTTACATTCTTCCTTTAATTTGTATTCTATTCCTTCCTTCTGAGTGATGTGATTGTGGCTTGCTGTTGCTGGCTGTATTATTTTGATGCAAATGCTGTGTTGTGTGTGCCTGAGTTCAATTTCCTGGCTTTGGCTGGAAAGAGGAGGGACTGCAAAAATAGTTGAAAATCAGGGTTATTTAAAGAGTTTGTAACTACTGCTCCTAATGAGTGAAACAATACAACTGATGAGCCCTCTGCTCAGAGACACCTCCATGGCTATAGGTTAATAGATACCCACCAAGGAAAATAAAATCAACAGGAAAATCACTTTACTTATCTCTCTTTCCCCAGCCTAAATATTAAATTTTATTCTAGCAGCCAACTACAAAAGAATATATATGTAATTCAAGTGAAACTCCCTTTCTCTCCCTTTCTGTGCTTTTTGTGACATACTCACCTGGGGAAGGAATGCTTTATTGAGATATGGGGGGGTTGCTGCCAAAGACTGCAAACATTGAGCCCCAAGGGTGATCCTTGAAAGTAATGTATGCACAAACTAATTTATGATACTGTGACTAATTTCCATTTCTTGTGCTTAGAGTTGCCTAGCTAATTACAGAGATGTTTTCTTAACTTTAGTAATTACGCTCTGTGCTTTCGACAGGCAATGGAGCAAATGAGCAAGGCCAAATTGCACAGTACTTGGAGACAGGCTCGTCCAGGCGAGAGGCGAATGTGCACAGCGCTTGCAGGGCCAGCATTCTTGATCAGAAGCCTCACCAGCTTTGACCAGCACCCGCAGGCTGCATCGGAAGCATCTGGAGAAATATTTGATGGAACACCCCATAATTAGACCGGCTGGCTTAATTAGGAGAAGTTTGTGGGTAGAGGGATGCCGCAGGGCGTGCTGGGATCTGAAGGTTTTCAGTCTCGTCCCAGGAGGCCTGGGGCACAAAGCTCTGCCCGCTGAGCATGCACGCATTGGTGTCTGCACATCCAAGGGGACTGGCCCCTGCAGCAGCCCTGACAAAACAACAGCAATCACGTTCATCCTCCACCCTCTAGATATAACCAGGCAAGCAGGAGGAAAACTCAGATGTGATCATTCGATGAAAGGCCCTCTGGAAGACATATTTAGAGACTGGCAGCAGGTTGTGTGTGTGTGTGGGAGAATGTGGATCATGGAATTCATTTTATTCTAGGGCCCCCTCCTGTGGCAGAAAATGCATCCTTCTAAGGAGTACTTAGTTCTTTAGGAACCAATGTCTTAATGATCCAGCCCCATCAGTCAGGGCTTCCCAGCAAACTTAGAAACACGGCCCATAGCTCCCAGCACCATAGACTGGGGAGCAGGGCTATGGACACAAGCAAATCTGGGAGATGGCTGTCCATGATGTTGAAGCAAGTATGCACTGAGCATAGATTTTAGGTACTATGGCTTGAGCATGCACAGGAAGATGAGGGGAGAATGGAATGGAACCTTCTATCATGGGGAAATGCAGAGGCCACAAGGAGAAATGGCAGTCATTAATGCATCCCAAACTCTATGTTCACTGACGCTGTTCATATTCCTGGAGGTGGCTCTTCTCACCAGTGAAACAGTGAGGAAGAAACCAGAAGGCTCTCTGTGTGTGTGTGCGTGCGTGTGTGTGTGTGTGTGTGTGTGTGTGCATGTGTGTGTCTGTAGAGGGTTTGTTTTTCCCTCAGGTCAGTGATTTTTGCTTTCTGGGATATGAGTGCTATTTATTGCTAACATACTATTAGTAAACATGAACAGACTCCAATAATTTGCTTCCACTTTACCAAATTAAAAATGATTCCCTACTTTATAGAGATGTGGTGATTTATACATCAGGCCATTCAAGATATAAAAAATGATGTGTCCCCGAAATGTCTCGTTAGATGGAAACATTTGATGAAATGCACTTCAAGTCACTCATGATGTCAATTTTAAACTAAGCCACCCAGGTAACCTGCATCCAAACAGGCCATGGGAGGACTGAGCTGTTGACTTTTTAATGTGCTGCTGAAAAATGTTAATGGGCTTTATTGTAAGATCTTAAAAATGGGTTTTAAATGTATTTGGACAGCATTCTTCACAAAATGATGAAGCGCACTTTCCGGCTGCATAAAACTCAACTTCCCTTTTTTACGTTTCATTAATGTGTGTGTGTGTGTGTGTGTGTGTGTGTGTGTGTGTGTGTGTGTGTGGTTTGTGAATGTTGATGTGTGTATGCCATGATGCTCATGTGCTGCTCAGAGGACAACTTTGGGGAGTTGGTTCCCTCCTTCCAGAATGGGTTCTGGGAATTGAACATAAGTCATCAGATTTGTGTGCCAAAAGTACTTTTACCTGCTGAGCCATCTTGCCAGCCCTCAATCTTTTTTAAAAGTGTTGAGAGTAAAATAATTAATTTTGCCTTTAGTAACTAAACGGAAGAAGACAGAGTGCGTCTGAGGAAATGGTGAAAATCTGACTGCTTTGGGCATTAGAGGGCCTTTGTAGGGTAAAGAATTCTGATAGTGGGGCTTCCTGGTCTTCAGAAAAGAGAAGCACCAGCAAAGCTAAGCCCTGGGTAGACTTAGCTCCTGCAGTGCCTTGCCTCCCAATCAGCCATGACAGCCTGGAGGATGCCTGACTGTTGGGGGTCAGCACCTCTGAGAACAGACCTCACTGAAAGAAAGTCTTCTTTTCATCCATTCTGGGGAGGCCGATGTGCTTACTCATGTGATATGGAAGAAAGGAACACAATAAGAAATGTAATTATTTTGACACATTCTTTTAAAAAGGTTATTTTTCCTACTTAATGCAAAGTGGTTTACACTGCCATTATGAAACAGAGTCCACTGTCCTTGGTCTCTAAACTATGAGCACTCAAATTCAATGCCAGACGTAATCAGCAGTCTCTAATACTTGGAAGACAAACTGTGGAGAAAGCAATTCAGAGCTGTGAGAAATTCAAACCTTTCCTTCTTCCTCCCTCTTAGTGTTCTGTGTACCATGTTTTACTCCATCTTACGAGCAAAGCCTCATTTTTTTCACCTTATAAAGAGAAAACAATTTGGAAGGTGGTTCATCACTGTGCTTTTCTCCTAAATAACTTACTTATTCTGCAACACCATAGCATGAGACTTCCTATACACTATTACTCAGAAACAGATTCTGGAAAAGAGTCTGTCTCTGACCTTGAACCATCACCCTACTTCTGGCCTACTGAAAGCAGTGATGGATGCCTGGTAATCGTGAGTGCACAGTTGCTCATTCAGGGGAGAAGCGTGTCCATTTCTGTCCCGTCCCATTTTGTCTTGGTTTGATGCTAGGAGATAGACCCCTTAGAAGTCCCCAATTCTCATCCCTTTCTACCCACCCTGTGGCCATAAAGGAATCTCAGAGGTTCTGATGCAAAACGCCATTTGAGAGTAGGAGATCAAAGGCACTGGGCTAACTCACCCACCTCATCATGCTCCTTGGGCATCCAGAGGAATGGAAAGATCAAAGTTATAAACAGAGGCCTTATCACTGATGAATAATTTACATGCACAGTAGGTGGGAGTGAGTTAGCGTATAAAGGACCTTTTGAAGAGGAGAAAAAAAAATATTGCTGCCTTTTCTAGAGAATACCAACTTTGGCAGCAGTCTGTGAGAGGAAAGCCTTCTAGGGGAAAGGTCACACTCCACCAGTGTCCTCAGAGTCCCATGTACACATCAGGGTGGGACTTGCAGGCTGGAGCTGGTTTTCAAACACACATCTGTTCACTCACTGCCCAAATGGAGAAGGGCTGTGACTCTGAGTCGACAGCTGTAGCCAAAAGCCTCAACGCCAGGATGCTGGCCAGCATCTCTTCTCACTGTAACAGCTCCCATTTTCTACGGTGTCCACTCTCATCTCTAGGGCTTCTAATGAAGTTATTTGAAATCAAGGACAAGCTTAAAACTACCAACTCCAAAGAAGCACACCATTTTCCCTTCAGGGTAATAACTATATTTGGAACAAAAGTGCTTTTAGGTATGTATGTATCTGGATTAAGGGAGGCTGCTAGCATTCTGCTACAAATGGAAATTTCACTCTGTTCAGGGGTAGGCATAAGAACTTGCTTTTGAAAACAGCCAAATTCATGTTTCTAAAAGGAAAAAAAGCAGAGAAAGCACTAAAGATGCATTTAGCTTTTTACTTCGGGCCAAGCATGTCGGTCTCCCAGTCTGCCTTAATTTTAGATGCTGACATCATTCATGCATTTTAAATTATTAGACTGATAATCACTTCCTTAAAATAATTTCAGCACTCGGCTACAATAAAACGGGTTTCTTTCAAAGACCCCTTAGTAAAATGTGCTCAGTGCTACCGTCTGTTCTGTGTAGGTCAATTTAATTCAGTGAGGTTCTCTTTACCCAGCTAAACAATTGCTTTTCAGTCTCTGGAGACCGTGGTGAAAGGAGCCAAGAATATCCATCCAGAGACGGCCTTGGACACTTGCTCATAAAAACTTGACATCTGAAGTCCCACTCTTTATTAATCCCTTGTCAAAGAGTTACTCAAGATTTCTGGGGGAAGAAAGTCAATGTCATATAATTCATTATTAATTATTTAATAATGACCGAGATTAAAATGGAAGAATGAACCATTTCAAGACTGGTCACCCAGGCATCCCATTTATAAGTAGTCCCTCCCACGAGGGCTTCACCTCACCATCTGCAGCCTGTGTTTCTCTATAGACACACACTGGGGCAACTACCAATGCACTTGACTATTTACATAACAGCAACATGGATGGTCTGTGTTTGTGTCTCTGGTGCTGTGGTTTATGTCTATTCCCAAGTGTTGCTGTGTTAGAAGCTTGATCCTCATGTATGAAGAGGCTGTAGGTGGTTGTGTCATTGAGTTTCATGTATGAAGAGGTTGTAGGTAGTTGGGCCACTGAGTAGGGTGCTGCCTCTCAAAGAGGCTAATAGCGTTCTCTCAAGTCTCTGATTAATTTTTGAAACAGTAGTTTGTTATAAATTAGACCACTCAAATGTATTCACCTTATGTTCTAAGTTACCTTTCTACCTGTGCATTATGTTTTGGTGCACAAAGGGGGTCCTTCCCAGAGGTTGAACAAATGGGACCACCTGGTTTTGGACTCTCATCTTCTAAAATTGTGAGTTACATAAACCTCTTTTCTTCATAAAGCACCCAGACTCAGATATTTTGTTAGAGCAACAGAAATGGACTAAATACACCAGGCCTTGATTCCTTGTTTTGCTCTTACTAGCATAACTTACCATCTGTTTTTCTTTTTAAAGAATATTTGTTTAGTTATTTATTTTTTGTGTATGAGTGTTTTGCCTGCAATATATGTAAGTGCACTCATGTCGAGCAAAGCCCGAGGAGGCCAGAAGAGGGTGTAGGGTCCTCTAGAACTGGAATTGTTAGCCACCATGTGGGTGCTGGGAACTGAATCTGGGTACTCTGTAAGAGCAGCCAGTGCTTTTAACCACTGAGCCATCTCTCCAGCCCCCATCTGTTTTTCTTATAAGGCTTTGTGATTCTCCAGAAGCGGATACTTACACCAGGTTTTGAGGACAAGTAGTTTGAGAGGTGATTGCAGAAAATTCAGGTCGAAAATAATGGAAGTAAGACAGGAGAAAGGATCAATGTTTGCCTTAATGAGAGGTTGAGGGTATGGCCAGCTGGGACTCAGTGCTGCTGAGGACTGATGGACAGTGGTGTGGAACACACCTGAGCCTTGTGCTAGGCATTTAGTAACTGGGCTATGTATCTACCCACTCTCATTTGTCAGTGGTTAAAAGGTATTTCCACTAGAGAAAGCTCTGCTTTGAAGTTTCCAGTGCCCCCGCCCCGGGAATAATGAACACCAGAGGAAAAGAGAAGCATGCTGAAGGTTTCTCCCACACAAGGTATCTGAATTCACAAATTCAATGCCAAGACACTGGTCTAAAGTCCTGGCTCTAAGCCAGCATCTGTTGCCTATAAGTTGGGAATGGTCTCCAGAAATCACCTCCTTAGGCCTGGGCGGTGTAAAAATCTAACGGAGAAGATGGCCATTTCCAGTCAAGGACATAGGTCTAGAACAACTCTTCCCCTCCAGCCCCTTAGAAGGAACTACCCAGCAGACACCTTGAGCTTTGACTTCTAGTCTTGAGAACTTCGAGAAAATAAAATTCTGCTGCTTAAGGTAGTGAGTCTGTGGGTTTGCTATAGCACCCTAGCAAGCTAAAATGGCAGAGCTCATCCGTGTTCTCTGTTATTCTAACTGGGCTTGCTCACAGTTTTAGGACAATTTACTCCAAGATTCCTTGTTCACATGTGTGATGGTTGATGCTGGCCATTGACTGGACCTCAGTTGGGACTGTTGACTGGCACACCTCAACATGACCTTTCTGTGTGCCCATGTTTCCTCACAATACTGATGGCTGAGTTCTGAGAATAGAGCCTGGGAGGGCAAGCTGTACCTTTTACAACCTTGCTCAGAAGTCACTAGGAGAAATGTCTATTGGATTGTAACTGTTACTAATTTACTAAGGTTTTTGGCATGGAAGAAAAGTTGGTGAGAAGGAGACTACATGCCAAGGGCAGGACCTAGAATCTGAGGGTATAGGAGACAAACTTTGAAGTCTTCGGACATGTAGTTTATCAGTGAAGTAACATCTGCCTCTGACCTCACAGCACAGGGGAGAAGCTTCTGACTGGGGAAGGGGAAAACAGCACTCTCCACCTGGGGACATTTCTCTCTCTCTCTCTCTCTCTCTCTCTCTCACTCTCTCTCTCCCCATTTTCCAACCCTTCCCACTGTAGTATCCCAAGTTATCCAATGGGAGAGTTCAAAGACTGGGTATTTCCCTCACCAGTCTAATTTCTCTTTTCTATGGGAGCTGCTCATCTTGGAGAAATGAATGCTGATCGTTTTCCCTGCTCCTGCCTGAGAATCTCCAGGAAACCCATTACTCAAGAAGCACAAAAGTGATTGGGTGCTTGGCTTGAGTACTGGAGAGCTCATAGTGCTTACTTAACTTAGAGGAAAATGCCACATGGCAGTGGAAAACATCATTAGGGAGGCACGAGGTATCTACACAAGCAGGGTCTTCACCAAAAAGTTGGCTGTGGAGGGTAAATGTGACATCATAGTCTTTCAACTGACTGCAGATCCATAATTCCTAATTGCAAAATTCTCTTTTATCAGGGTCAAGTTCACCCAAGCGCCTGGGTGCAAGAGCTCTAGGATAAGAAGTATAAGGGAATTACAAAATTACTTTCATCATGTAAGAGTACACTGGCCCTTTGCATCTCTGTGTTCTGCATCTGCAGATTCTGCTAACTGAAGATCAGGTACTATGTGTTCAGGTCTATAATGACTGTGTCAGTCCTAAAGAGACACAGACCTTTTTCTTGCCATTTTTGCTTAAATTATGCACCATAATATGTACTTATATAGCATTTGTACTGTGTTGGATATTAAAAGTAATCTAGGATTGATTTAAGTCATACAGGAGGATGTGTGTGTTGACTATATGAAGATACCATGCCAATTTAATATAATAGAGCATTCATGGATTTTGGTATCTATGGGAAACTTGGAACCAGTCCCTGATGTACAGCAAAGAGAAAATTTAATAAAATCAGAAAAAGAAATGCACCTGACATTATTTTATTTTGTTAAATAAATTAGCATTAATACATGCTAACATTAGTTATTTTTCTTACTACTGTTATAAAATAACCGACAAAACCAATTTAAGGAATGAAAGGTTCATCTGAGCTCACACTGTTAGGGGTATGGTCCACTATGGCACACAAGGCATGAGATGGAGAGTGAACTATTGGTAACACTGTATCTATTCACACCCAGGAAGCAGAGGAAGATGAACACTGGTGAACAACTTGCTCTCTCTTTTTTCTGTTTTTCCTGTGTTTGGGACTCCAGCCCATGGCATGGTGCCTCTTACATTCATGGTGGGTCTTCTCTCCTCAATTAAATCCATCTAGAAACTTCCTCAAAGACGTACCAGAGGTGTGTCTCCTAGACTATTCTAAATCCAGTTCAGCTGGCAATAATGATTGACTATAACACACAGCATTATTCTACTGATACAGCACTCTGGCTTTTCAGTAGTTGATATCAAGATGCTTTTAGCATTGTTTTTAACAATGCACATCTTTTAGCTTCTGAGAAGTGACATTTTACTTAATCCAGTCAACTCCTGAATTCCTGAATAAATGGAAAATAGGGGCTGTGATGACTAATCTTGATTGTCAACTTGACATTCCTGGGCAGAGGGAACCTCAATTGAGGAGCTTCCTCCATCAGATTGGCCTGTGGCCAAGTCTGTGGGGCATTTTCTTGATTGCTAGCTGACGTAGGAGGGCACAGGCCACTCTGGGCAGTGCCACCCATGGGCAGGTGAGCCCGAACTATATTTAAAAAGCTAGCTGACTCATACACAAAAAAATTTAAAGGGGGCAGGGGGACTGGAGACATGGCTCAGCCGTTAAGAGCACTGACTGCTCCTGCAGAGGACCTGAGTTCAATTCCCAGCACTCACATGGCAGCTAATAACCGTCTGTAACTCCAGTTCCAGGAAATCTGATGCCATTGTCTGACCTCCATAGGCACTGCATGACACAGATGCACTTACACTCATACACATAAAATAAAAATTAAAATAATTAAAAAAATAAAAGCTAGCTGAGCAAGTCAATCAGCAATATTCCTCTGTGGTTTCTACTCAAGTTCTTGCCTTGGGTTCCTGCAATAAGCAGTGTTCTTCTGTGGTTTCTACTCAGGTTCCTGCCTTGGGTTCCTGCCCTGGCTCCACGGTGGACTGTAACCTGTAAGCCAAACAAAGCCTTTGCTCCCCCAAGTTGCTTTTGGTCATGGTGCAAACTAGGACAGGGGTAAAATGAAAAAAACCCAAATTCACAGGGAGCCCCAAATTCTACAGTCCAAAGTTTTGGAGCTGGAGAGTGGTGCTGATTGCACAGCAGTGTGGGTCTGTTATTGAACTGTACTATTCATGCTTAAAATGCTGAAGAATGTTATGCATATTTTGACATGTTAAAATAATGAAAAATCTATCATGTTACTAGTTTCAACTCCATTCTGGCCCGAAACAAGTTTTTTTTAAGGGCTTTCTGAGGGCTCTGATCTTACCCTGGTCCTCTGCTGTGGGTGCTAATGAGCTGTGGAAAGAAAAAGAAGAGCATCTGGAGGGGGTGGGGCAGAGGCAAGAGACTGGCATCATCAGGTTTGGTTAATGAGTGTACTGGCGCCAGGGGTCTACTGGAGGTGAGCACTTTTCTCTCCTGGGTCTTTTGATCAGCTTAGATCATAATCAGCTAAGACACACTGTGGCTCCCCTGGTATACGAATCCAAGACTTACTTCTGGAATACACTCCAAAGTAATATGTAGCAAACTCTAATGAATGAATCCTGTTTTTGAAAAATAATGTGTACTTTGTCTACTTCTAAAAAAGAATTTGAGGCAGTAGAAAGTCTGTGATTGTAGAGAAAGGAAAGAGATGTTTGTTCTGGGTCCTAGGCCCTACCACCCCTCCTCAGCCCACCTGAACTCTTCTGTGGACAGCCGGATGTGCCGGTTGCTGTGTCTTTTCAGATGGGGAAGCTCAGAGATGCCAGGGACAAAGTGATTCCAGGAGGTATACCCAACCAGTAAGGGACAAGAGATTGTAGATAGGGCAGAGGAGGTAGCTCAGGGGGTAAAGCACTTGCAGCACAAGTGTGAGAACCAGATCCCTAGAACCCACATTAAGAGTGGGGTGGGCTAGGCATGGTAGTGTAGTCTTTAAGTCCAGGACTCAGGAGACAGAAGTAGGAGAATCCCTGTGAGTTAAAGACCAATTTGGTCTACATAATGAGTTCTAGGTCAGCTAGGGCTATACAAGTGAGACCCTGTCCAAAAAATAAAAAAAGTCTAGGTGGGCCTAGCGGTCTGTCTATAATCCCAAGGTGTGGGAAGCAGAGACAAGGAATCCCTCCAGCAAGCTGGCTAGCCAGACTGACTGAAATGGTGTGCTCTGGTTTTGGCAAGAGACCTGCAGTAGTTAAGGTGGACAGGGATCTAGGAAGACACCTGATGCCAACCTAAAGCCTCCACACATGTGTACACGCACATGCAGTTGCACAAAAATATGGACACATGGTGCTCTCACCTACATGTGAACAGGCATGCACAATGCACATGAGAGAGAGAGAGAGAGAGAGAGAGAGAGAGAGAGAGAGAGAGAGAGAACCAAGCTTCTTGCAGCACTAGACATGGCTTCACGGTTACTTAGAGTGCTGTCCTCTGTAGATACCTACTTCATGCCTACTTTCTACCCTTCACTTCCTTAAGTCACTCACCAATGTTACTCAACCCAAATCTTCACTTCAGTCTAATTTAAGAAGAGTTAAGGGATCCCCAAATTTCAACAGTTACCTAGTGAGTGAGGTCAAGAAAACAGCAACCCCCTTTTTAGTGTAGCCAAGTGGAAATTATTTGTTATGCAGGTTTTTTTTTTCCCCTTCAATGAATGTCGGAGTCTGCTGGCTCCTCCTGGAGCTCACAGTCTAGGGAACCCCTCCCTGCTAATTGATAAGTCACTCTAGGGTGGGGCCCAACTTGGGCCCCAAAGGTGTTCCTTGGGGGAATGGAAGAGTTTACAAGGGCTCTGAAGAAAAGACTAGTTTTCCTAATAAGGATGAGCTAACATGTTCCACATAGAGGGATAAACAGAGAGGCTGTATGTAATCAGAGTTGTTAGCAGAAGCCAAAGGTACAAGCGAGGGTGCTTTTAGTGATTTAAGACAAGAAAAGTCATTTGAAACTCTTTCCACTAGGAGCTGAGGTCTAAATCTTGCTCTGTTAAATTCAGGGCCTTATTTTGTGACCTACAATGGACAGGATGTGGTAAAAGTGGGATTCTGTGACCTCCAAGGTTAGGCTGGAGCAGGCCTTGTCTTTTTTTCTTCTCTGGAAACCTTCAACTACCAGGGAAGAGGTCTGACCTCATGTCTTTTTTTTTTTTTTTTTCGGTCTTTTTGAGACAAGGTTTCCCTTTAGCCTCAGCTGTCCTGGAACTCACTGTGTAGACCAGGCTGGCCTCAAACTCACAGAGCTCCGCCTGCCTCTGCCTCCCAAGTGCTGGGATTAAAGGCATGCGCCTTTAATGTTTTGAGGCCACTGGTTAGATAGATGATGATAGAGGAGAGATGTGACTTGGAAGATCCCCCTCTGCTTACTTTTATGCCTATTGAGTTTTCTCAGCCCTGGTAGCAAGAAATTGAGTAAATACACCTTCAAAATGACCTGAGCCATAGCTCACCTGACTCCAACCACATGAGAAAACCAAGCAATCAATTGACCACCATGTTCATGAACAAAATAAATCCTTTCTCCATCCTCTTCCATTTTAAAAACAATTGTTTCCTCTCACTATGCCATGTGTTCCTTAAAGTTTTCTACTATGAATTAATTAGTTAATTAATTGTGGTGCTGGGAACTAAACTCACGGTCTCTCCTGTGCTAGACAGGTGCTATACCATAGAGCTACACTAGCAACTCGGGTTTCTATTAGAAGATGCTGCTAGTATTTTTGCCCATCTTCCTTCAGATGTTTTTTTACCTTTTTGATGTGGGACTGCCCCTGGCTTTTGGATGCTTTGATGCCTTGCCTTAGATGGAGGAAACTGATATTTTCCCTGTGCTCCAAAGTTTCCCACAGCATCAGGCTCAAGCTGTTCACTTGCAGGAATTTACCTCAGACCATACTCTTGCATGACTTTCTCTCCCTTCTTGGCACCTCTTTCCCCTTCCTTGCCTTCCTTGGAACTACTTCCCGAAGAAAATGTTAGCTTAGGAATCTTAGTCCAGTGTATGTGGGACCTATTCTAAGACAACAGTTATCCTGAGAATAGACGTCTTTAAAAAAAAAAAAAAAGATCCTCCTGCCTGAGCCTCCAGAGTACCTGGATAATAGGTGTGTACTACCACACCAGGCCCTGGTTCTCTAAATTATGCAAATATTTTTAAAAAGCCCTCTGAAAAGGAAAAACAAGGGAGAATTTATTTTAAGATTACTCAAGATTTCAAAATAAACAGCAAAATTTATTTAAGGTCGTTATATTCGTACATAGATGAAAACACTAAAAGGGAGTCCAAGTAGCAGAACAAGGTGTGGTGCATTTATTTATGTGCTAAACCACTTGTTACCATTTCATCTCTCAGGCTGAGCATCTAAAGAGGGCCAAAGATCCAGACATCATGTACTGTGGCACATTAGTAAGGTCATTCACTTTTGAAGGCACCTGTTGAACGTACTGTGTAGTAGGGAGCTACTAAGTTCACTGAAAACCTTTCTCTAGGAGCCCTGTTGGCTGTTCCCATGTCTCTAGGAACAGGAAGAGGGGACCAAATCTCTGTCTCCAAAAATAGGCATGCATTTGGCTCCTGGCAAAATCCCTGATCACCTGACATACATTTTTTATTATTAGGATTCTAGCTTCTCCTATAATGTACACGGTAAGGTTCAGAAGAAGTGTCCATTAGCTTACAAACAGAGTAGAAGGGAGCTTGCTTGCCCTTTCAGACACCTGCTTTGTCTGTTCCACAATGCTCATGGATTATCAGTGAACTCTCAGAAACTCTGCTCTGAGTCTTGCTACCTCAATCATGCTGATTGGTTACAGCAGTCTGCAGCCTGGGAGGATCTAAGTGAATCTAAGTGAAGATTCTAAACATGCCACACTCTGCAGGAAGAGGTCATAGCTACATGAGCTCCAGCATCAGGCACCATGCTGCAGTGAGTTCAGCTGTGGTAGAAATCTATCATCTGTATTCATGTAACCATGGCCTGTGTTGACTCACTAATGAAAGGAACTAACCCCCTAGCCCCCAAGTCACTGCATTAAGAACTTCTTTGAGAAAAACCAACATTATCCAAATGCATAAACTTGCCACAAATCATTGTTTTTGGTGACATATGATTCAACCAAGAGTCTAAAAAGCAGAAGGAGTCCTGGCCCCTCGTAGAAATGCTACCTGCCCTGAGGGTCTGAAATGCTGTTATAAGTACTCAGGAACAGTCTACGGCTGTTTCTCAAGATGGATGACGATTATGTTACTATGTGTACTGGGAAATCTTGCCTCACTTACGGCTGCACTTTTACGAGTTTGGTATTCATTCAGAAACAACAGGAAACCACAATCCATTCAACAAACATTTTTGACCTCTCCAGCAGTGCCAATACTTGGCAGGAGCCACAGGAGAGTTATGGATGGGGCTGCCCTGGCCCCTGATTTCTAGGAATGTACAGCCTTGTTACGAGGCTGCACATATACATACAGACAATGTTATCCAGCAATGTCTTTTAAGGTACAGATTCTGAGGGATTTGAGAACACAGAGAAGTCTGAATCATGCTCAGCTGCTGCAGACAATCACCAAATGTCAGCAGTTTATACCATGGAGGCTTTGGTATCTCCCTGGGCTGTGTACCACTCAGGGACCCAAGCTGATGGAGATGCTGCCTCATTCACACCCTATGGCTTCTAGGCTGCTGGAACAGGGGAGGGAGAGGACCAGAGTTGAGTCTGAGCTTTTCACTTGAAACTCACTTTTCATTTGGAGTTCACTTTTCCACTTGTGCTTGTCCTGGAAGGGTCCACATGGCTTCTGTTACATTTGTTTCATCAAAATGAGGGGCACTGGGAAATGCAGGCAGTGGTGTGGTCATGGTAGTGAAGTAGCTGTTCTGCTTCAAAACTAAGACTCATGCGGCCCTACTGTGTGGTGTTTCAGAGTCTACCTAAGGCAGCAAGGGATTAATGAATGAAAAAGCAATTTGTGCCTTGAAGAAACAGGGGCCTCTAACTTGGAGAAAATGGAAGGGAAGAGGAAATTCTAGCACAGATGCTTTGTATGAAAGGGGCGAAGAGAAAAGGACAGAGAGCAGGCTTGGAAAATGGAGAGAAGTGTAATCTGCTGGAAAAATCAGGCCTGTTAGGTCAGATCATGAGGAGACTGCACTGCCATAGTGAAGTGTGGTTTTCATTTCTGAATGGTGGATGGCTCTTGATGAATTTTACTCAGGAAAGAGCATCACAGTCACCGCCACATTCCAGGAGCCACTGCTTATCGTGTCCCATGTTTACCAGATACCACTTTGAGTGCCTTGTGTGTATTAGCTCATCTGTCCTTGTAATGATCTTCGGGAAGATACTTTCCTCATCTCTACTATACAGATGAGGCACTGGAAGTTGGAAGTGCTGAGGTTAAAGACCATCTCCAAGTTTGCGCAGATATCAGGTACTGGCAAAACCTGCGTTTCCTAAAACAATTTCGAATGGCATGGATTCTTTGCTATTGCTATGAAAAACAAAAACATCATTCTGGTACCATGTTTAACAGAAATCAAGAGTCTGCAAGAGTCTTGTTAAATAAGATTAAAATGTATGTACCATTGGCTTTTATTGCAACTATAAGGCAATGAACACTAACTTAATGAACCCCATATCTGGACAGATAAGATGACCCCCACAGACTGCCATAAGGAACAAATGAAGAAGGCAGAGAGTTGGTTTGAAGACTATTTAATCGACCAGGGGTATCTCCATGTTGCTTTGGAAACAAGCCAAGCAATTTACATTACAGAGCCTAGTCCAACTGCACACGACTTTGCATGCTGAATTATGGCTTGTTCGGTACACCTCTTTTTCATGTTAACAGGGAGCTGGGGAGCTGCCCTCTGGAAGGATCAGAGGCTGTGGTTGTGTGTTCCATGGGCTGCTATCCCTCTGGGATGTGATTACCAGAGATAAAAATGTTTTCTTTGAACTTTATTGTTCAAATAGGGGCGCTATGTATAAACAGCTGCGAAGGGGAGTCCTTTTCGCCCTCGTGACTTGACTTGACAAATGCACAGAAAAGCTATGATCCTGAAGCAGGCGGGGAAGAGTTTTGAAGCATTTGTAGGAGCTTGGGAAGTAGCCCAGAGGTACCTGGTTCTTCATGCCTGTGGATAGTGTCACACCTCCTGAAGAGCGTAGCAAACCAGTGAGCATGTTTCCCATGTAGTCCAGTACCTTCTTGAATTTTACACAGGCACACTGTCTTGGTTCTTTAGCTCATAGATAAGCAATTCCTAGGGAGCTACGTTGGCAAGGGGCTATGAATGCTGGAGTTCAGGTGCCAGCACCTTCTCCCTCTGGTTGTCAGGGACCAGCCTTTGAGAAAGTTCAGATTTCTCAACAGTGACCTCTCCCGCAAGGCTATATTAGCAGAGGGCCTTGGTGAGGTCCAGCTACAGTGTGATTATTCTGCCTGTAGTCTCCTTGTACTATTGAAGCAGGGAGACCATGTGGCTGCCTCATACATTGCCTTCAGACTTTAATTAAATGTAACTTGAAACCCTATTAAAAACACATATATACCAAAAAGTATACAAATCAGTGAATTTTCTGAAACCAGACACAACACTATCCCAGCACCTTAACTAGTACCCAAATTGAGGACAAGTCCCCAGGAACCTACCTTGTGTACCTCCTAGTCCTCATGTCCACTGAGGGTAACCAGAATTTCAACCTCTCTCACTACAGTGCAATTTTACTTGCCTCTGAATTTTTTATAAACAGAATTCTTCACATATGTGCTCTTACATTGGGCTTCTTTCATTAACAACATATTTGTGAGGTTCATCTTTACAGTTGTAGTTCATTCATTCTGATGGTGAACAGCATTCATAGTTGACCAGTTCCCAATCTCTTTGTCCATTCTCTTTTGATGGGCATTGGGTGATTCTTGGCTTGGTAGTATCATGAAGGATGCTTCTATGAACATTCTGGTTCATTCATATCTTTGGTTAAACACATACCTGCATCTACTTAGGAACAAAATTGTCAGGCCTGTCCATGTCCAGCTCTAAGACAGATTGCTGGTTTTCTACAGTAATTTTAGAAGTCAACACCTGTGGTAGGTTCTAGGTCCTTTTATTAGTATCTGGGTTTTTGCTAAGCCTTGCATATTTTTAGGTTCTGGGGCAATATACTCTCCAAAAACAAGGCATCAGTGGGCCTGGGGTAATAGAGATTTGGTTTGGTTAATGTCCTAGAGAGGAACACTGGCCTGACTGTGGCCCCAGCAGATGATTTAGAAACTCTAGCCGTCCCTGCCTCCTTGAACACACAGGTGTTCAAGGGAATCCTTCCAAAGGTAAATGCAAGCAGACCGTGGTGAGATTAACCAATGGCAAGGCTTTTGTAAGAGTGATCTCTCCTCTTCCCCTCCCTGCCCCTTCCTCCTGCAAAGCTACCACAGAAGGCCCAGAGTGAAGCTCACTTCCACGTCTGTTTGCTAATAACAGAGTCTCCACTGCTTTACCCGACAGCCAGAGCCCACTCTCCTGGCTTGCACAGTGCCTGGGTTTGCTTGCCAAGGCAGAGCCCGGCGAAGCTTCCACATAATCATTTCCAAACATTAAAATGGCCCCATTGTCATTACAGCAGGGAGATTGAATTCGCCTCATCAAAGCGGAGTGTGACAGGTGACTCAATAGGACAGTGCCAAGCGCAGAGGCAAGAAGATTAGCAGGGCACTGATATCATTATTTCCGCCTATCACAGATTCGGCAGGGAGGCAATTGTAATTTCTGGGCTTATTAGTCTATATTCGGAGGGAAAAACCGAGTGATAAAACTCACGGTGACAGCTAGGCATTTGTGCAGCAAGTGCTGTCACGGTGACACTTAGAAAATGCCAATGTGACTACGTCCTCATAATCCTCACTAATAGAGGTTAAAGCCGGGCACAAAGGCACCCTTATCAGTGATCAGTCCACTAATAACATTTGCATTTTTAAGTTAAATATGGTAAGGAAAAGAGTAAGTAGTTCTTTGCAGTTGGGACAATTAATTTCACACTGGAATTAGAAAGCAGAACCCCAAATTTCCAGCGGCTCCTTATCTCTTTGATCACTTGCAAGAATCCTCCAAGGAAGGAGATGAGTGAGCCTTGTGAAGAACAATGTTGCCAGCGGTATCTCTTCTCTGTGAAACAGGCGATAGCAGAACATCACTAAACTCCTGAAATTAGATTTCTGCCACCCCTCCAGCGAACACACAATGCTGCTCAAGGACTTAAAACTAACTAGATGCAGTGGAAAATACCTTTACATGCTTAACATATTCCTGCCTTAATGCTCCCTGTTTGCCAGTCAGAAGTACATTAAATCGCATAATCCAAAATCCAAAGAGCCAGGGTGGGTCAGGAAGTACGACCATGGATGACAGACAATGAGTGCCACCCACTCTGAGGGTTGTCCCAGCCCAACTGATTTACGGGTCTCTAATGAATATGCTTCTCGACAGGCATTTTTTCCACCACATTGGCAACAATAGTATAAAAAGAACCCAGGGATTCTTTCTGCAGGTAATACCAGAGCAATATTTTCATAGCCAGACCTTGAAAAAAATCACCTAGCTTGAGGAAAATGTATTAGAATTCCAGTTTTATTTTGTTGGAAACATTACAGGTGGCAAGTTGTTACTTTCTCCCATTTAAATAAGAGACCAATTAAAGAGACTGTGTAATTCAGTTCTTGAGTGAGTGCCACTGAATTCAATTTGTTTCAGGTCAATGAATATAACACAAAGTTATTAACGAAAAGGTCAGGGGCTGTGGAGAAAGCATACACACAGGATGGGACAGGGGTAATTAGTACACGTTTTGAATGTGCCATTGTGCTGGCAAATGGTGGAGACAATCTTAGCAGGATTAGATGTTAATAAACTTTTAAGTCTTCTCCCCACCTCTTTATAAAAACAAAAAACAAAAAACTGTAAATTGCCCATTCCAAGCACTGGAGAGTAAATATTGTGCTTGGTTAGGGAAGTCACACATATCAATAAGCAGTCTTAGTGATTCCTTGCTTAGAGCCATGCTCAAGTTAAGGGTCTGAGATTCCACACTGTTGAGAAACTGGCCACTAGGCTCTGGTAATGTAGGGACCACCCCCATGGGCCACCCTTCTGAATTCAGAAATCCAACTTCTCAAATGTTTCGAAGAAAGGCAACCGGAGCCCTCCCTATCCTTTCCGTCATGTGAGGACATGGCTGTGCAATGATCCAGGAGGCAGTATCCACCACAGCCTGAGCCTGCCTACACCCTGGCTATGGGATCCCAGCCTGAGCTGATATACTTGTCTTAGCATCACCCTGGAAGAATCCAATTGAGGCTGTAGTCAGGATGTACAGTCTACAGTGTAACCTAGAGTACTAGAAAATTCCACAAGCTTCTCTATAATCATTCCAGTGTGTCATGTGTCTATATGTTTCATTTTGAGACAGGGTCTTGCCTTGTAGCCCAGGCTCATCTGGGTCTTGTGATCCTCTTGCCTCAGCCTTTCAAGTGCTGGGATTACAGATGCATATCACCATGCAACATTATGCCATTTTATAAAGTAACAACTTTGTAAAACAGACTTGAAATACTTATCACAATGTGTGAATAAATTATTTATTTTAGAATCCCAGACCAACCTATTTTCCCTGGCAGAGATCATAGGGGAAAGCAAAGGGCAACCTGAGTGGGGAGTCTACCATGCCTGTTGACAGCATGCTACTGGGATACCAGCCCATTTACGCATTTGTGAGAAACAAGAAGCTGGCATTGTTTGAGACACACGGTTGGGTATCATTTTAGGAAAAGACTTGCTTTGTATGCTTTAAAAAATATTTATTATTTTTATTTTATTTGTATGAGTGTATTGCCTGCATGCATGTGAGTGCACCCGTGTCCTGCAGTGCCTCAGAGGTCAGAAGAGTGTGTCAGATTCCCCTGGAACTGGAGTTAAGGATGGTTCATAGCAACAATGTGGGTGCTGGGAATCAAACCTGGGTCCTCTACAAGAGCAGTCGGTGCTCTTAACCACTGAGCCATCTCTCCAGCCCCTGTTTTTATGCTTTTACACAGCATACCAACATCCTGCTGACCCTGCTTGATTTCTGCTCTGAGGATATGATCTGTCTCCACCTTCCATTACAGTAGTCTCAAGTGGGGGAAAGTAAAATAGTTCCTTGAGGACCTCTGTGGTACATGATTAAAGGGTCTGCACCTATGCTCATACACTCACGGGAGGTTGGCAATCTGTTTCCTCCAAAGCTATGTACACAGCACCAGAAAGGGGGGAAAGGGGAGGAGTGTGCACGGCTTTTTTTTTTTTTTTTTCCTCTGAGGTGTGAGGAATGCATGCATTTCTAACACCCAACAAGATAATGATGTGTCAGCTTTTGTATCTGTAAATGGACACAAAAGACATAACTTTCAGGGGTTGAATCAGCTGTTGCGTGCAGTATGTCTGGGACATGGCCAGTCTGCACTGGTGAGGGTTGGCGTTTATATTTAGAGATTTGAGTCAAGAATCTGATTCTCAAGGTAGTCTCTCTCCCCTCTTAATTTTTTTTTTTTGCCGGGTGTGGTGGCACACGCCTGTAGTCTCAGCACTTGGGAGGCAGAGGCAGGTGGATCTCTGTGAGTTCAAGGCCAGCCTGGTCTACATAGTGAGTTCCAGGACAGCTGGGGCTACAGGGACACCCTGTCTCAAAAAGGCCCCAAAATTCTTTATAATTAATTAATTAATTATGTGTATGCGTATATTGCCCACGTGTGTGTAAGTGCACCTGTGTTACTCAATGCCCGTGGAGGTCAGAAGAGGGTGTCGGATCCCCTGGAACTGGAATTATGGATAGCTGTTAGCCACCATGTGGGTGCTGGGAATTGAACCCCAAGTCCTCTGCAAGAACAGTCAATGCTCTTAACCCCTGAGCCATCTCTCTAGCCTCTCATATATTCATTTGTAATTTCTAAGTTTCTACCAAAACTCACATTGCCATCTAAATTTTAACTACCTGAGACTATACAATAGTAATGTAGAGTAGACTATATTTAATTGTAAATTGGTGATTTGTAATTTTATATGTGTATGAAATAAAGGGATGTTATGATTTGAGAATATAGTGTGAAATTATAAATTCAAGCGAATTAACTTATGCATGTCTTCAAATCTTTTTAACTTTTTATGGCAAGAAAATTTTTATTGTTTTGGGGTTTTGCTTTAAAATTGTATTTATTTATTTATTTATTTAAATTTTATGCGTGTGTTTTGCCTGCATATATGTATATGTATGTGTATATGTATATGTGTGTGTGTATGTGTGTGTGCATTGACTATGGGGGCCAGAAGAGGGCATCAAATCCCCTGGATCTGAAGTTTCAGATGGTTGTTAGCTGCCATGTCGGTACTGGGAACCAAACCTGAGCTCTCTGCAAGAGCAGCCAGTGCTCTTAACTTCTGAGCCATCTCTTCAGCCCTTATTTGTTTATTTTTTGAGACAGGATGTTGCTATATGGCCCAGGCTGGCCTCAAACTTGGGATCATCCTACCTTGGTCTCCTGAGTGCTGAGATTGCAGATGTGGCCACCACACCCAGGTATGTTGGCAACATTTGAAATTTTTCCTCTGAGTAATTTTGGAAGGTATAATGCTCTATTAATACTCTATCGTCAACTATCTTTAGTGTTCAGTAGAACTAAAAAGATACCCAGACACCCTTTTCCTCCTACCTGAAAACTCCTATCATCTTCTCATTTCCTTTAGACCCCTCCCCTGTCATTCTGCTCTCTGGTCAGTTATTTTAGGTTCCATATATGAGTAAGATCAGCTGGTATTTGTCCTTTATGCCTAATTCCTTCTTTATATAGACTTTTCCAAATCTACCCATATTGTTGCAAATGTCAGAATTTATTTTTAAGGCTGAATAGCATTCCATTGTATATGTATGAATATGTATACAGACACATATACATCACATTTTCTTGATGCATATGTCTGTTGATGGACATGGGTTGCTTCTATAACTTGGCATTGTGAATAGTGATACATTGAACCTGGAGTACAAAAATCTCTTCAACATATAAACCTAAATATTTTGGCTAAATTCTCAGAAGCAGGATTTCTGGATCATATAGCTGTTCGACTTTTCATTTTTTGGAGGCCTCTGTATGGTTTTCTATATGAAAACCTCCATATAGGTTTTCTATAATGACTGTGCTAGTTGCATTCCAACCAAACAGTATGCAAAGGTTCCTTTTTTCTACAACCTCACCAACACTTGTCCTTTTTTTGTAGTAGTAGTGATTCTAATAGGTGTAATGTGATGGCCTGTGATGGTTTTAACTCTGATTTCCTAATGATGAACCGTGTTGAATATTTTTTTCATCTATTGGTCATTTGAATGTCTTGTTTTGAGAAATTGCCGTTGAAAGGCCTTTACCATTAAATGTTTTTCTTGTTGAGTTGATTGATCTATCAATTTTGAATATCAATACCCTATCAACTATATATATATATATAATACATTTTTCTTCCACTTTGTAGGATTCTTCCACTTTGTAGGTTGTCTTTGCACATTGTTATTTCTTTCCATTTCCAAAGGTATGAACATACCTTTTAGCTTGAGGAAAACCTTTTTATCTATTTCTGTGCTTCTTGCCTATGCTTTTGGGGTCAAATTTTTAAAAATCATTGCCCAAAGCAATGTTGTTTTCCTCTAATGGCACTATAGTTTCTTTCCTTATGTTTAAGTTTTTACATTTGAGTTGATTTTTGTATGCGGTTGAGGTTCAATTGAATTGAGGGTTCAATTTCATTCCCTTGCAATCAGATATCTAGTTTTCCCAACACCATTTATTAAGGAGACCACCCTTTTCCAACTGCAGATTCTTGGACCTTCAAGAATCAATGGGACATGTGTGTGGAGTTCTTTTCTGGGCTCTGTCTTTAATCCCATTGGCAACATGCCTATTATTCATCATCATACTGATTTAATAAGCACAGCTTGTAGTAAGTGTGGTTGGAAGTAAGGATGTGTAACAGGCCCCAGATTTGTCATCTTTGCCCCTTGGCTATTTTGTGTGTGTGTGTGTGTGTGTGTGTGTGTGTGTGTGTGTGTGTATGTGTGTGTGTGTGTGATTTCCTGTGAACTTTAGGGTTTTTCTTATCTCTATGAAAAATGATGAAATTTTGATAGGACTTCCATTAAGTCTACATATTGCTTTGGGGAGTATGGTCACTCTAACACTATTAATTCTTACAACATGTGAATATGAACATCTCCATTTATTTATGTTATCTTCAATTTCTTTCATTGGTATTTCATGGTTTTCAGGGTTCAGGTCTTTTAATGTCTATCACAATGCTCAGAAACCTGGGACCTCATGCATGTCAGGCAAGTATTCTATCACTATGTTACATTCTCAACCACATTTCATCTTTTAAAAAAGGTTTTGGGGCAGGAGAGATGCTCAGCTGTTAAGAACACTGGCTGCTCTTGCAGAGGGCCTGGGTTTGGTTCCTAGCACCCACATGGCAACTAATAATTGTCTGTAACTCCAGTTCCGGGGGACTCTGATGCCTTCTTCTGACCTCCATAGGCATTTCATAACATGAGTACACTTACACACATGCAGGCAATACACCCATACACATAAAATATTATAAATAAAATATTTTAAATGTTTTATTAGCATATATTAATTATATATAATGAATTTCACTGTGACATATTCATATAAGTATATAATCTATTATGATCGTAATCACTCCCATTACCCTCTCTTGTCCCTTTCCCACGTCCACCAATGGTCCTCCTCTTCCCAGCTGTTCTCCCTTCTACTTTCATGTCTTTTTATTACATTTATTCATTGCGTGTGTGTGTGTGTGTGTGTGTGTGTGTGTGTGTGTGCCCATATACCATAAGTGTGTGGAAGTCAGAGGACAACTTGGAAGAGTTGGTTCCTTTCCACCATGGGGGACCCGGGAATCAAACTCAGGTCATCAGCCTTGACAGCAAGCACCCTTACCCACTGAGCAATCTTACATGCCTTTAAAGACATCCCTCATGTTGTTAAGAAAATCATTCCTATGTATTTTATTTATTTGTAGCTACTGTAAATGAAATTGTTCTGTTTCTTTTTAGATAAATGTTAGAAGTACTATTGATTTTTGTGTCAACGCTGTATTGAAAGAATATTCAACTTAACTGGATTAGTTATTAGTTCTAAAACATTTTTTGGCTACATGTTGTATATAATATTTATACAATATGTAAAACTGCATATATTATATATGCATGTGTATCAGTTACTTTTCTGTTCCTCTGACAAAACACCATGACCAAGGCAACTTATAGAAGGAAGAGTTTATTTGGTTTGTGGTTCCAGAGGGATAAGAATCCATCATGGTGGGGCCGGCATGGCAGGAGGCAGGTGGAGCAGAAAGTCAAGTGTTCACATCTTCAAGCAGGCACAGGAAGCAGAGAAACTGGAAATCTGGCAAAGCCCTTTCAAAGCTGGCACCAAGTGATGTGCTTCCTTCTCCAGCATGGTCACACCTCCTAAAGGTGTCATGACCCTCCTCAAACAGCACCGCGAACCGGGACCAAGTTTCTAAATACTCGGAGCCTCTGGGGGACATGCTCATTCAAACCACCACAACATGTGTTTGTGTAACCAACAAACAGTAACAATTCCCCCTTTTTTTCTTTCCAATTTATGTGCTTTTTTTGTCCTTCCTCTTGCCTAATTTTTCTTGCAAAGACTTCTACCTGGATAGAAGTGAGCATCTATATGCTAGACTTGGTTTTCCACTCTTATCATGTGGGATATAGCAAAAGCAGTTCTAAGAACAAAGTTCATAGTGATAAATACCCACATTTAAAAAGAAGCAGTGTTTCAAACAACTTAATATTATATCTCAAGGAACAAACCACACCCAAAGGTAGTGAAGGTCAGAGTAGGAATAAGTGAAATGGAGACTAGAAAAAAACCAAGTAAGTGTTGATTTTTAAAATAAAAATGTTATTATTATTATGATTATTAGTGTGTGTGTATGTGTGTCTGTGTGTCTGTGTATGTATGCATGTTTGCCATGGCATGTGTGTAGAAGTCAGAGCAAAGGTTTGGGGAGTCAGTTCTCTCCTTCTACCTTGTTCAATACCAGAGATTGAACTCAGGTCTTTAGACTTGGCAGCAGGTACCTTCAGACACTGAGCCATCTCACCAATCCAAGTGTTGAGTTTTAAAAAGAGAAATAAACAAAATAGACTAGGTTAAGAGAGAAAAAGAGAAAACTTAGTAAGTAAAATTAAAAAATGAAAGTGAAAATGTTACAACTGATAACAGAAATACAGAGGATTCTAAGAAACTCTTATGAAGAATGTTATATGGGCTGGCACACACACTAAAAAATAAATATGAAAATAACAAAGAACTTTAAGCAGGAATGATATGTGAGAAAACTCAATAATGGAGAAGAAATGAATAAATTCCTAGACACTTTAACCTACCAAGATGGAACCATGAAGAATAGGTGATCTAAACAGACAAATAATACGTAAGGAGATTGAATGGGTAACACAAAGTGTCCCATTGAAGAAAAGTCTAGTATCTAAGGGCTCCACAGATGAATTCCATCAGACATTTGAAGAACCACTGCATATCAGTCCTTCTCAAACTTTAAAAAAAACTATGAAAAACTACTTTTACTTCTTTTTGTAAAACTTGATACCAAAGCCAGACAAAGACGTTGTAGGAAAACAAAATTGTATGTCAATATACTTATGAACATAAATGTAAAACTCCTCGACCAAATACTTCCAAACTGAATTCAACATCACATTAAAGGCATTGTTCACTATGATCAAATGGGATTTATCTCTGGGATGCCAGTTTAACAAAAAACCATGTAATACATCTTAGTTTTAGGCCGTATGCATTAGGCCATATGCATTTCATGTTGAAAAAGCATTTGACAAAATTCAACATTCTTTTATGTGAGAAACTCTTACCAAATGAGGCATAGAAGGACTATATCTCAACAGAAAAAAGGCTGAATATGAGAAGCCCACAACTAACATACTCCATGGTGAAAATTAAACAGCATTTAAAAAATTAATAGATGATATGTTTTAGAACAGCCTTAGGTTTACAGGAAAAACCTAAGCAGAAAGCACAGGCTTTTCATGTAGCACTTTTCCTCCCAGTCCTTCCTGTTCTCACATCTTGTTTCAGGGTGATGCATTTGTGGTCCATTGACTGATGAACAGCATGATCAATATTGATACGGTATTTGAGTGGTACAGTATTTGAGTGGTACAATATTTATGTGGTACAATATTTGTTTTTTTAATATTTTATTTATTATTTTTTATTTTATATGTATGAGTGTATTGCTTGCATATACATAAGCGTACCCATGTCGTGCAATGCCCACGGAGGGCAGAACAGGGTGTCAGATCTCCTGGAACTCAAGTTACAGACAGTTGTTAGCCACCATGTAGGGTGACCATTGGGATACTTTTGAGAATGCAAATGGGAGAGAGGGCTGTGTGCTAATTCTGATTCTGATTGCCTGAGGACAACAGGAATAGACTTAGATGCAAGGTCAACCTACCCTGTATTGCTGGGAATTTAAGTGCAAACTGAATTTATGAAGGCAAACAATATGACAAAGAAAACAACTACAAAAATGTAGTCTTACACACTTTTCTGGTGATTTCTTTGGGATTAATTATTGTATGTATAATTATTTAGTCAAAATACATGAATAAATTTCATGAGAGTATTTATCAAAATAAAATCTCAATTTTAGAACAAATTGGTTTATATGGACGTATGTCAATGAAGAAAGAGCTGTTTTACATTTTAGATCTTTTAAAACAACTCTAACACTAACTTACTATTTATGTAATAGCTATTGGGATGCTTAGAATAAAATTTTATTTTCTTGCTGTTACCTAAAAACAAGGTGGCATTTTTGTTTTTCTCGTTTTCAGATCACATTGAACTTACACAACAAATGAAGCCAAAAGGGATACAGAAACATTAAAGAATAAGTCATTGAAGGTTACTTAACTCCAATTCCAGAGGAATCCAAAGCCCACTTCTGACCTCTGTGGCATTGCATGACATGGGTGTACTCACATACATGCAGGCAAAACACTCATACATACAAAATAATAAATAAAAATTAAAAAAAATTTTTTTATTATTTTTATTTTATGTGTATGAGTGTTATGCCTGCATGTAGGTAAGTGCACCTGTGTCATGCAATGCTTTCAGAGGACAGAAGAGGCTGTCGGAGTCCCTGGAACTGGAGTTATGGACAGTTGTTAGCTGCCATATGGGTGCTGGGATTTGAACCTGGGTCTTCTGCAAGAACAGTCAGTGTTCTTAACCGCTAAACCATCTCTCCAGCCCCAAATAAAATATTTTTTAAAAATGACTATCATTTACATTTTTCTTTAAGAATCTACTTTGAAGCTAAATAAAATTCCTTTTTAAAATATTTTAAAACAAGAATCTCAAGTTCAGATTCTTTTCTCCCTCTTCTCTGCTTCAGATTCTTTCTGTGGCTCATTTCTGTGTCAGTTTGAAAGGCGTGTACACTTTTAGATGATTTGTGCTTGTCGTAGGTGTAGCAGAGGTAGGCAGCTGTTGACCAAGGCCAATGCTTTCTGTCCCTAAGATTTTGCTGTAGTTGAGAAGTGACTGCCCAGAAAATGGCTACATTTCCAAGCATCCCTTGCAGGGATGATGAGATTGAGATTTTTCTACAAAGGACCCCAACAGGTAATAATAATAGCAGGAAATGATAAGTAGTATTGTATCAAAGTAAAAACCTTCAGCACAACAAAGGAAAGAAGTAACAGAATGAAGAGACGTCCGGCAGAATGGGAGAATATTTTGGCCACATAATCATCCAATTGGGGATTACTACCTAGAATGTACAAAGATTCAAAGAACTAAACACCAAAAAGAACAAATCATTCAATTAATAAATGGACAAATAAGCTGGACAGACGTTTCTCAAGAGAAGAAGTACAAATGGTCAACAAATACGTGAAAAGATGTTCAATGTCTTTAGCCATCAAGGAAATGAAAGTCAAAACTACACTGAAATTTCATCTTATCTCAGTCAAGAATAACACAAAAAGCAACCAAACAAAAATGTTGGTGAAGATACAGGGAAAGAGGAAAACTTAAACACTGTTCATGGGAATATAAACTGGGAATCAACATGGAGGCTTCTAAAAAAACTAAAAGGAGCACCATCATGTTACTCAGTGTATCACTGTGTTGTGGTTTCAGTGTGAAATGCTCCAGTAGGCTCATGTGTTTGAACAGGTAGTCTCCAGCTGGTGGCATGGTTCTGAAAGGTTGTAGAACCTTCAGAAAGTAAAGCTTTGCTGGAGGAAAGGAGTCACTGGGGGCAGGAGTTGAGGCTTTATATCCCAGCCCCACTTCCTGTCTGCTGTCTACATCCTGACTTTGGAACAGGACCTGCTGCCTCCAACTTCTGCTGCCATGCCTTCCCTGCCCTGATGGACTGAACCCTGTCTTAAACTGTGAGCCTATAAACTCTCCCTCCTTTAAGTTGCTTCTTGCCAGAACTCAATCACAACAGTGAGAAAAATAACTAATACACACTGCTGTGTATATACCTGAAGGATTCTAAGTCACATACCACAGAAATACCTGCATATGTTTATTCCAACACTAATCATAATAACCAATACATGAAAACAGCTTAGACGCCCATCAATAGATGAATGTATAAAGAAAATGTGTATACATATAATAGAGTATTATGCAATCACAAAGAAGAACAAAATCATGTTGGAGGCAGGGAAATGGGTGGAACTGGCGCTCATCATGTTAAGGGAAAGAAGACAGATTCAGAAGTCAAATATCATTTTCTCTCCTATGTGATCTAGAGGAAAAAAAGACATGAAGGTAGATGAGGGACTATTGGGGAACCAGAAGGGACTGTCATGAGGGGCAAAGGGAGCCAAACAAGAGGAGGTCATGTGGGGATGAATACAGTCAAAGTATATTATATAATGTATGAAAATGTAATGAAACTCATTACTCTGTATAATTAATATATACTAATGAAACCTAGAATTTTTTAAATGACCAAGAGATGGGGTGTTTCCAGCATGTTCTTTTTTTCTTCTGATATCACTTGAATGAAAACAGAGACGAAGACTTAGGAGATGGTGGCACCATGGCTGGAAGGAGCCCAGGGTACCAATTTGTGGCACAACTGTAATATGAATGAGAAATAATTTTCTTTTTAAATTTTTATTCTATTAGAGAGAGAGTGTGCGTGCGTGTGTGTGTGTGTGTGTGTGTGTGTGTGTGTGTGTTACAGCATGTGCGTGGAGATCAGAGGACAACTTTTAGGAACCTGCTCTCTCCTTTCACTATGGGATCCAAGGCTCAAACTCAAGTCACCAAGCTTGTGCAGCAGTAAGTGCCTTTACCTACTGAACCAGATCACTGGCCCAAGAACTAATTTTCTTTAGCCTTAATCCATTTATGTGTGTTTACCGTAACAGCTGGATTTCCTTGGACAAAGTCAGGAAACTTGCTAACACAGTAAATATCTGACCTGAGAAAGTCACCATTCCTTGTGGCAAGATTCTTCACCAGCCCTTATCTGAGGATGCCCTTGTTGACGTCTCTGGCGTTTAGAAAATCTGACCCAGGTGGTGACTGCATCCCTCCTTAAACTGTAAGCCAAAATAAACTCTTCCTCCATTAAGTAGCTTCTTGTCAGGAGTTTGGAATTTTCTACATCGCTCTGGAAAGTTTCTCATTCCTGCAGAATGGCTTCAAACATCACCTCTCTTTTAAATTCTCTTAGCCTGGGCTGGAGAGAAGGCTCAATGGGTAAGAACACTGGTTGTTCTTGCAGAAGACCTGGGTTTGATTCCCAGTACCCACATGGTGGCTAGCAACCATATATAACTCTAGTTCCAGAGGATCCAACACCCTCTTCTGACCCCTGTGGCCCTTGCATGACACAGGTGCACTTACGCACATGAAGGCAATACATTCATACTTACAAAATAATAAAAAAGCATAAATAAAATATAAAAAGTATATCCTATTTATTATTTTGTTTTACGTGCAGTGCTCCTAATCACCGAGCCATCTCCCTAGTCCCTGAGTCTTTAGAACACAGTTAACAATATCCTTCCTTATGCTCCTTCTATTTTTGTATCTTTTAAAATAGGTCTTTTAAATTTTTTTAAAAAAATTTGCATCTTATATAGTCTACTTGCTGATATCTATCTCTTTGACAGGTATAAACAGAGCCAAACCCAAACTTGATGAATGCAAAAATACCACAGTACTTAATTTTATACCTTTACTCTTGATGGTGTTGGCATATAGCAAAAATGTAATGGTGATGGGCAGAATGAACGAATGCCTTCCATCTTGCTAGAAATGTATTGATTCCATATTTGAAAGAAGAGGGCAGAGAAGAAATCTCTTCTTGGCCTTTTGGCTAAGATCACATGGAGAAGACCATTCTATAATGCTAACATGCAATTTTAAATAATCTTGATCATCTTCATTCTCATTTCGGGAACGCTGATTTTTGACTCAGAACAAAGGCAACCTCAGCTGCCATGGTTTCCCTTTGGGTGTTACAGTGTGCCCAAGGGAGCTGTTTGTAAGCTTAAACATACAATGGTTAATTAATGAATAACTCTGAGACAGAGAAGACCTTGGAAGCATTGGTAACTGGAGGTGTTTCAGGTTCCATTATGGTAGGCTCACTCCTTAGAGAGAACAGATTTCCACCTGTGCTTGGGAAACAATCCCTGGCTACCTTGAACTGAGAATCAGCACCAGTCAAGCAGATAATGCAAGGAGGGCTGTTGAAATCAGAAAGAACCTTAGTAATCAGTGGGCTTAACAAAACGTAAGAAAAAATTATGGTTTGACCACCCACCTTTTTTTTTTTTTTTTTTGACACTCATACTATCACTATCATAGAGATAGAGGGATCTACCATGTTATTTCAAGAGTTGATTGGTGCCTGATGATCTGATTAGAGTCTTTCTCTGGAAATTTCCTTGTTGGACTATCTGACCTTTATGACCTAAACCTTTGAAATGTCACTGAGCTATATTTTTCACTTTATAGGCTAGCGAGGCAGAAGAAATAAATCCGTAATAGAAAAGAATGACGTAGATGGTAAGGCAGGGGCAAATGCAGGAGATGGAGCATCTGCCTGGGGACAGAGTGCATCCCTGGGCCTCGCTGTTCCAGGGCAGACATGCTCCTCTCTCAGCTCTGAGTCACTCTTCCTAGCTCTCATAAAGCAGCCCAGGACTGCGATGATAGAATCCCCTTTGTGTTTAAACCAGTCCCTGTTGGTTTTCTGTCACTTACATTCAAAACTGTCCTAATAAATCAGCTCACAAACATAAAGATGAGGTAAATGATGCTGAGGAAGAAGGTTGTCCTGTGAAATGTTGGCTATACCATTACACCAGAGTGCAGAAGAAAAGCATCTCTAACTAGTGAGTGTTCAGCAAGCTATAGTGATTATTATTACTGAGTTCTTTAGAAAGCTTTATACTAACCATCTCTGTCAGAAAAAAAGCTATTTCTTCTGTCTTTATCTTTTCTGGCAGTGCAGGACATGGTGGCTGTGGAAAAACTGGCCTGATATGGAGCCTTCAGGCTACTTTTCTTCTGTTTCCCAGTTGTTGCCCCAAGGCATAACCCCATCCCTAGCACATTGAACATACCTTGTGGAATCACCAAGATGCCAGAAAGTCAAACCACAAAAACCTCTCACCTGAAGCTGTGATGGCCAGGCCAAAGACTGACTATAATTTCCTCCAGAGTCAATTAAAACAGAACTATTTCTATTGTTGATGGTCCCAAAGTGGGAAACTGGGTAATTTCTGAGGCAGAGCTAAATGAATTTTCACAGCAGCTTTGGAGTTTTATTCATAGTGCAAGGAGACTGCTTATCAGCTGAAGGAAAATAGGCACAGCTCCTCTTAAAAAGTAAAATGAAATTCATGGACAGAGGACTACAACTGCCCCAAGCTGCCAGCAATTCTGGTTACAGAACTGGAATCCTTAGTCACTCTTCCAAATCCTAGTTCTATGTTTTGCTCCTGGTATTTGTGTTGGACCTCTTACCTAGTATCCTCTACTTCTTGCCACACACAGTGACTGCATACTAGGAAAGTATTTAAAGGTCCCTCAAGCCGTTTCTTGCTCTGTTAGGCATCCAAGGAAGCAAATGGTAGAAAACTACCTAGGTGCAGGATTGCGTGGGCTTCTTTGAGACCACTGCAGGGTAAACTGAGGCTAACTTAAAACACTCCAGTGGCTTAGCTGAGGAATAATAGCAAAATCTAAAAAGGTAAGAGTGGATGCCCCTATCCTGCTCTGGAATGATAACTCAGCAGTTATGAGCACTGGCTGCTCTTGCAGATGACCTGGGTTCAGTTCCTAGCACCCGCATGGAGGCTAGCAACTGTCTGTAACTCCAGTTCCAGGGTATCTGATGCCCTCTTCTGGTGTCCATGGATACTGCATGCATATGGGGTACTTACATACATGTAGGCAAAACACTCATATACATGCAATAAAAATAAATAAGTTTAAAAAAAAAGAATGGATGCAGGAGCCTTTCCAGTGTCTTCTGCAACCTGCCCTTGGTTCACTTCTGGTTTTAATAGTTTGGTGTGTGCTAAGCAGGTTTTTGTTTCATACCTTAAAGACCCACTACGAGGCTCTGCTTGTTTTGGTAGGATTCTCTAAAATCTTGGAAGCTGCTCAGCCACAGGTGTCTCCAGTTGGCTAGAAGCAACGCCTGAGAGGTTACCCTCAAACAGTAGCTGGTAGGAGTTAAAAGGTAAACTCTCCATCTTCTGGTCTTTTGAGAGAAAATACTGAAGTGCACATTCTGTGTGTCTTGGTAGCCGAGCAGTCTCAGCTGCCCTCAGCGTCAGCAAACTTAACAACACACACAGCTGCCCCTTCTATGTCTGTGGACCCTGTGTACCTGTACTTTACTGAATATGTCCAGACATCTCATGACAGAATTCCCTAAACTATTCACCCAGCATTTATATTACAGTAAGTATCTGAAGTCATCTAGAGAGTTAAAGGATATTTTTAAATTTGATAACCACATGATTATTTAATAACCACATGATTACAGTGTTAACATATTCAATAACAATTTCAAGAGCAAAGATGCATCTCTTTCAAAATTGGCTGTAAATTTTTAGGTTCACAGTTGAATTAATACAGTTATACAATATTGAACTCAGTATAAACCCTATAAGACATAAAACTGAATGCAAAACTCATTTTTAATGCTACTAACGCTTAGATGTTCGCACGTGTCTCTAATTTGTATGTATCTAATTATAACTAGTCACAGTCGGTTACTTTCTGAGATCCTTGGCACCTGAGCATGGATATAAAGTCATTAGGTAGATTTCAGTGGTAATGTTTTTCACCTCTACTAATTAACATGAAGCAAATTTTTATGCTTCTTCCTCAAATATAACTCATTTTTTTTTTATTTGTGTGTGTGTTTCATACAGAACATCCCAAACAATCTTATTCATCTATATACCCGCATCCCAAATGGCACCTTCCCATAGCCCATATACTCTGTCATCCATGTTACTGTCCACTGTGTTACTGGCACCCTCAGCCATTACCCGGTGCTTGTCCATCCGCTGAATCTAGTCAGCCTATCTAGAGCTCCTTGTTTTAGGAAGATCAGTTCTTCCTCATCTAGCAGCAATCAGTTGTCAATTCCTTTAGATAAGATTGGGGTCTGCTGTTCATTTTCCCAGTTCTAGGCTGGGTTACTGTCTGGGAGTCCCTTCGGCCACCCTGGCCAAAAACTCAAGGTATCTCCTATCTGGCATTGTTGCTTATTATGTAGCTTTAGCTGTGCATATGGACTCTTAAATTGTATTGGCCCCTTTAATCGTTGGTTATACTTGTGTTTTGGGTGTTTAAGGCCATACAGTTGGCCCAGATAAACCTATTTATTTTTACTCTTAAGGTAATTTGAGGATCTGTTCCTCAGGGATCACAAGGAGGGTCAACACAGAAGAAACAGTTCCTCCATGCTTCCAAGTGAAGCCAGCCACAGTTAAGTAAGACCTTTGACTTACCTTCACATAGATGGAACTGGTAAAAGAAAGGAGCCAGGGCCTCCTCCCAAGCCCATGTGACCCCTGAATACATTTTTAAAACACTCAGCTGTTCACTATTCTTTTCCTGAGTCGCCAAGTCAAACTGTTCCACTCTTACTCTCAACTTTTTCTTGGCTAAAACATGCACCTCAGTGGGGCCATCCCACTGGCAACAGGATAGAAACAGGTAGCCGTTTCCTGTGAGCCTGCTTTGTGTTGGCCCTTCTGCTACATATATTTGTTTGGAATGCTCCTGCAAGGCAGGCATCAACAGCTCCCTTCTCCAGATGTCTAATCTTACCCAGCCAATGATGTATGTGGTGGAGCAGGGATCCAGTCCAGACACCTGTAGATCCAAAGCCCATATTCTTTCGGTGGGTCTAGAAATTTTTGTTGCCTCATTTCCTTTTATAAGCTTTTCCTGTTTTGTATTTGGATTTCAGCCAATTGGACTACCGTGGCCATTTGCCAGGGTAACTATGCACTAAGAAGAAGGACACATCCAGGTCCTGAGGCAGCTACTGATGGAGGCCTGAACTGACACCAAAGGTGCCTTATAAACCTTATTACAGTGAGGTTTATGGAGATCAGATGGAAATCCACCTCACAAGTGTGCAGGTGAGTGTGCACACCCAACTTAGGAGTTATTTTCTCAGTATTCATATGCATAACAAGGATGGCAATCCCCAGCAACTGACAGGATTCTCATGTTGATTTCCTGTCAGGAAGGACCAAGAGGAAGGCCCTAAACTGTTCTTCCTCTGTCCTGGCCCTGGGAACAAACCAGAAGAAAACATCCTAGGAGAGCCTCAATCACTTTCAAAGACTTTAAAAATGAAATGATGGGGGACCTCTCATATCCTCATCCAATTCATCTGTATGAGAAATTGCAAAAAATGACACCAGTGAGCTACCACAGGCTTATCCAGATGATAGCAATATGACAGTTATAGTATGAATGCTGGTTCTTACTGGAATAGATAAACATATCCCCTGGACCCTCACATGCATAGATTGCACCAGCAAATGGGTTCTTCTTAATCCCCACCAGAAAATGGCATCAAAAGCAGTTACTTTTACATCTGAAGAACAGCAGTGTATATCTCCTCTGGGATATGTTGACTTTCCCTCTTTCAGTCACAACGTAAGTCACAGAAACTTCTATTGCGAGTAGCTAGTGAACAGGAAATTGAAAGTATCCTTAATGCCCAAATTAAACACATATTACCAGAAGATAACCAACAATTCTTACCAAGATCTCTAGAGAGCAGTTTCATCAATGAGTTTTCAGGGATCCAATGATCTAGAAGGAGATCTAGAGATAATCTCTCTAAGGTGAAACTCCTATTTTTGTATCTCACACCTCCTGCCCTTAGGAGAAAGGAATGGAATTTGCTGGATCTTCCTGGCTTTTGGGAGAAGTGTAAATTTCACTTGACAATCCTGTAATTTTCTTCCATGACTCTGAAAACTTCCAGGAAGTCTAGAGTAGACACATTTTGATCAGATCATATAATCACCAGATCCAATGACTTTAGAGGTATCTGTGGTAGGATGTTGTCTGGAATTTCTAGAAAGCCTTCAGAGAAGTTTCTCCCAGATACTAAGGGTTCCAGAGCAAGGCTATGTCATCTGCATTAATGAACCACTTGCCGTGGTCTGTTACTAGTTTTAGTGAACATAGATCACCTGACTATGGGTTATTACATGACTGTGCAACTGAACCTGCCAGCATGTTTCCCTAGATTTAGCAGACACAAGTAGAAGGGCAGATAAAGCACAATTCTAATGAATGCTTCAAAGGTCTATGGGAATCAGTCCTGAGTAGGTCCAGGAGATACCTGATCAAATAAGTAGGTAGATAGCACAGTGCTGTGGCTCAGGCATGTTGCCCAGAACTCATGCATTGAGAACTTGATCCCCCAAATCAATCAATATGCTAATAGTGTTTAAGGGTAAGATTTTTGGGAATTAACCTTTGGGAATTAAGATTAGATGAGGTTATAAGGGTGAAGCCCCCATGAGAGGTTAGTGGCTTTATAATAAGAGAAAAGAGGGCTTGAACTAGATGCATGCTCTGTCTTGCCATGTGATCCCCTCTACTGTTTTATGGTGCAGCAACTAGCTTCATGCTCTTGGATGCCCCAGACTCAAGAACTGTGAACTAAACGCATCATACTATTTATTTTTTTATAAATAACCCAGTCTCTGGTATTTTGTTACCACAGAAGAAATAGACTAAGAAATATAGGTAGTCTCTTTAGCTCTAAGTCCTCCACTCTACTCACACATTTGCTTCAATGAGGTAGGAGTAGGGGATCACCCCATCAGGGAGGAGGGAAATGTATGGGATTGATTCATACGGATGACAGCTTGGCAAGTTGGTGCTAGCTGATGCATGACAGCCCTAAAGAAAAGACTCCCAATAGAGAGCGTCAAAGACAGTGGTTGTCCACTTTGTATTGAGGGAGAAATGAGCTAAGTATACACATGGATTCCTTGAGTGGTGAATGGTTTGGCTGGTTGAGCAAACACACTGAAAGACCAAGGCTGAAAAAGGAAGATAAAGCACTTTTTAAATGAGTCTATGAATTTACCTATGGGGCTGAATGTCTTTTTTATCTTATCCTAATATCCCTTAGAGGTAGAGCTTTTGATACTGGACTCTTCCTATGAATGCCACCCAATTTCTTTCCAAGGTGACTTCAATAACATGGCTTCCTATGTTGATGACCACAGCAGCAGGAATGGGAGCTATGTATGTGTCATCTCACAAGATGGTTCTAGCTCCCCCTACTTCTATTTGGTGTCATCTTGGCAGCTGAAAAGACTGTAAGCATGATGGCATCTCTCAAGGACTTCAGACAGTCCTTAGATGACAGATTGGTTATATCAAACTCCTTTCATCCTGAAAGGAGAAGCAATTTGTTCTCACCTAGATCAACAGTACTCTGGATTTAAGTTTGCACTCCTTGAACTCAATGTCTCTGCCAGTACCACCCCCTTAGGGTTGACAGAATGTCTGATTAACTACATGGGGCCTTAAGCACTGTTGTCTCACATAAGGGACAATTTAGTGGAGAAGAAGATGGGACAATAGATAGATGACCATGAGATCCCTTGCTCCAGTCAGATACAGCCAATCCAACAGAATGAGAGAAGAGCCTATGGAAGCCTCAGCTGTCATGAGCTCTGGGATGCAGCCTGTGGAAATGAGGTGCTAATGGCTAGGATGCAGTATACGCATTGAGCAAATGGTCAATATAGAGTGCTGTGGCCCTGTATCAGATTCTTGGGTCAGGAAACCAAGAAGCCTGGGGACGGTTGGCCCTCCTTGCTAGCACTCCTAATTATCCACTTTCAGAGGTTGTGTCTCCTGTCTTCCAATTGTTTTCTCTGCTTTGCTGGAGGTTCTGGCCCACAGGAGGGGTATTGTTTCTATGGTAGGGCAGAGGATGGGACTCACTGAACCTGAAGCCATGAAGTTGATCATTTTTGACTCTTTGTGCTAGTGGAGCTTAAGGCAACTGTCCTAATTACTGTGAAGATTTGGGTTATGCTGGGACATCTATGGGTGCTTTCAAGTCCAATTGTAACTGTAATTGTAGCAGCCTATTAAGAACAGAGTCACTGTAGACTTGGTTCCTACATGGATGGATGTTGTATGTTGCAAACAATCTAGACTGTTTGATGGTTTGAGGGGTACGGAGAACTGAATTAACAGATCCAAGTGCACCAACAAATGAGTAGGATTGGTCTTTTATGCTCATTTATATTTTCTTTGACTTTCTTTTATTACAACCAAATAATGTAGCAAACAACTTAATGAAGAATACCATTGAAGTGCTATGTTTCAGTGAAAACCTGGGAAAAAGTGTAAGTGCTGGACTATTAGCATTTCATAAGGAAATTCTTGGCCAATGGGGCATGGAAGCCCATGGATGTTTCCTTCCTTTGTCCCTTGGGTACGTGATTCTGGGGTGCATTCAGTGCAGCTTTCCAAAGATCCTGTTGGTAAGGGAACTTCAGTTGCCTATAGCAGTAAACTTTGTTGAATGTATACCTGTACCCATTTCCCCACTAGCACTGATCTTATCATTATCCCTATGTGGTTTTTATCAAAATGAGTGTACTACACCTTCCGCTTTGGGTTCTGCTTTCCAGAAGCTCCCCCTCTCCACCCCCATGATATGAAGTTCGGGGAAACGGATTCCTCTGCCCTCCATCTTTAGCTTAGCCAAGCACTGTACTCTCTTCCCATTACCATATGTGGTGGTTTGAGTGAAAATGTCCCCCATAGGTTTCAAGTGTTTGGACATTTTGTCCCCAGAAGATGGTGCTGTTTTGGGAGGTTTTAGAAGGCGTGGCTATCCTGGAGGAAGCATGTCACTAGGGGTGGGCTTAGAAAGTTCTTAAGCCTTGCCAGATCTCCAGTTGTTCTCTTGCTTCCTGTACCTGCATGATGATGTGAGAGCTTCACTTCTGCTGCTCCTGCTCCAGCTACCTCCAGCCACCATGCCTCCCTGCCATGATGGACTGTAATTCCCCTGGAACCGTAAGCTCAAATAAACTCTTCCTTCTATAAATTGCTTTGGTCAGTGTTTCTATCACAGCAACAGAAAAGTGACTAAAACACTATAGTAATTGTTTAAAGGAATCCTCCAGATATTTGTTAAATATCAGCTTCCTGAGATGTCTGATGGGGCACCAAGAATTTAACAATGAACAAGACAAAAAAAATCCTTTCCCTTATATTCTAATGAGGGGAAGTAGCAACTAATAAATAACATGTGTTAAGAAAAGAAAAGAAAGCTAAAGATTAGCAGGGGTGGAGTGTGGGCGGAGAGGAGGCTTGACTCATTGAGTAAAGTGCTTGCTGTGCAAGCATAAGAACTTGAGTTCAGCCTCCCCAGTACCAAGTAACAAGCTAGGCAGTAGTGCATGTCTATAATCCGGGGAGGTGGAGATCAGTGGATCCCTGGAGTTCACTGGCTAGCCAGCTTAGCCAAATCATGAGCTCTAGTTTCAGTGAGAGACCATGTCTCAAAAAGTGAAGTAGACAGTAACTAAGGAAAGCACTCATTGGTGACCTCTGGCCTCCACATGCTCATCACACACAAGTGTACATGCATCTGCATGCACACACACCCAAATGAACACTCACGTATGTGCGTGTGCACACACACGAGCATGGGGATAGTGCTGGGTGGTGAGTGAGAAAGACCAGTGTATACAGGAAATTATTCCAGGCAGAAAGGTTGGTAAGTGCAAAGGCCCTGCTAAGTTGGGAGTATACTTCACAACTTTGAGAATGAGGAAGGAGGTTAGCAGTGAGAGCAGGGTGGGAGAAGAGGCAAATCTAGGGATGAAGTCAGGAGCAACTGTCCCATATGGAAGCCACTGGAAATTTCTGAACAGAGAAGTTTCATGATCTCACATAAAGCTTGAAAGGCCTACTCCACGTATTGCATAAATAATGAACCATGAGGGTCAAAGATATAGATGAAGGCCAGTTGGGAGGCTCGCGTTGAGAAACAAAGATGGCTTAGGGATCCAAGGCTGAGTATGATAGACACCAGATTCAGGACCTAAATGGAGGGAAGTTGATAGGATTTACTGACTGTGTGTGAGTGAAAAGTGCTCCATTCTAAGACTCTTTTTGGAACTACTGGGATTGCAGATTGTGAGGTGAGCATAGGCCTGGGTGCTCAGTCCATGCAGGGATTCCCTAGAGTGAAATTGAAGCAGGACACCTCAGAGCTGAGCCATGGAAGGCCCTGGCTCCAGCTGTGCTCAGGGCCACATCTGTTGTGTGGGCCAAGATGTTTTGGGTCCTTCTGAGCCAGTGTGAGTGGGGTTGCTTTGTATGTGGCCAACTGAAGGTCCTGAATATTAATCTCAATTAAAAATATTTATTATTTTTTATTTTATGTATATATTTCCTGCATGTATATAAGTGCACCTGTGTCAAGCAATGCCAATGGAGGTCAAAAAAGGCATTGGATCCCCTGGAACTGGAGTTACAAACAGTTGTTAGCCACCCTGTGGGTGTATGGATCGAACTTGGATCCTCTGTAAGAATTGTAAGTTCTTACAGAGATGTAAGTTCTTATAGACGGCTGAGCCATCTGTCTAGCCCCTAATATCAACTTCTGATGAATGAATTATGAAGATGATCATTTGTGAAATAATGAAAAAACTGTAGTTATCAAAAACCTGTTTAGATGTGCAAACATCTTAGCAAATATTTTCTTTTCTGTAGGATTTGATAAGTCTGGTCAGGGAGGCTGTGTACACAGAGTACAACCTGAATTCATTCTAACTGTCCGCTGACAGGCCATATTTGTAAATCTGACTACTACAGGGCTGGGCAAGGAGTTAAGAATATGAGTAAAATAGGCATTGACACAATAGAGAGTGGTGGCATCTGTGGCAAACTGAAGAGCAGTTAATAATGGAAAAACAACAGAAAAGTATTCATTCAAACCTGTATCCTCCCAGAGATGGAGATCTCCCTGGACTAAGCCTGACTTTTCTTATCATAACTGAGCTTCATAAATTTTTTTTTGAGAAAGTGAATGGAAAAATTGAGCCTTGGAAGTATTCAGAGTTCTAGAACTTACTAGTTTTCTTCTTGGCCTCAGGATCTATATGTTGGATCATCTTTGAGCTCAAGAGAAAGACAAGACTTCTCCCCAAAGTCCTTTCCTTACAGAGGAATTACAGTACAAGGACTTTTAAAAAAATTATTTATTTTATTTTATGTGTATGAGTGCATTGCCTGCATGTGTAGAAGTGCACCCGTGTCATACAATGCCTGCGGAGGACAGAAGAGACTGTCAGATCCCCTGGAACTAGAGTTGCAGGCAGTTGTTAGCTGCCATATGGGTGCTGGGATTTGAACCCGGGTCTTCTGCAAGAACAGTAGTCAGTGTTCTTATCCACTGAGCCATCTCTCCAGCCCCCCACTTTTCTCTCTCTCTCTTTTTTTTTTTTTGGTCTTTTTGAGACAGGGTCTCCCTGTAGCCCCAGCTGTCCTGGATTCACCATGGAGACCAGGCTGGCCTCGAACTCACAGAGATCCACCTGCCTCTGCCTCCCGAGTGCTGGGATTAAAGACGTGCGCCACCACGCCCAACCTCATTTGTTATTTTGAAATAATTTCAGATTATAGAAAAGAATAGCACAAAGACTCAAACCACAATGTGATACTACTTTGTACCTCTGGGGTGGTGTATTGATCACTTTTCTCATTGCTATGACAAATACCTGACAGAAACTTAAAGGAAAGGATTTATTTTGACTCATGGTTTAAGAAGGGAAACAGTCCACCAGGGCTGGAAGGCTTGGTGGCAGGCACATGCGGTGGCTGTCCGCACTGATTCTGCTGTAAGGAGCAGAATGTGAATGCTGGGGCTGCTCTCACTTTTCTCTTTTTATTCAGTCCAGGACCCCAGCCCAAGACATAGTTCTACCTACATTCAAGGTGGGTGTTCCTTTCTCAATTAAACCTTTGTGGAAAAGTCCTTACTGATATGCCTAAATGTATAGTCTAGTTGATTCAAAACTCCAGCCAATGACATTGAAGACTAACCATCACAAATGACTAGAAATGCTGGTACCACGTGTAGTCAATATGCAGCCATTTTGGCAAACAGATGGTCATTTCCTCAGAAGGTGATGGATAGAGTTGCCATATGATCTAGCAATTCCACCCCTAAGTTTATGCCCAGGAAATATGAAGGCATATGTTGCATGAAAATTTATATGTGAATGTTCACACAATTATTACATAACTTATTATTGTTATCATATAGCGTAATTATTATACATTATAACACAATTATTCATAATAGCCAAAAAGTAGAAACAACTCAAATATCTAACAATGGATGAAGGACTAGATAAAAGTGAAATATGCACTCAATGGAATATCATTCAGGTATAAAATAAATGAAATGCAGTGAGCTCTACAAACCTTGGCAATACGACACTAAATGAAAGAAGCCGGTCATAGAAGACTATATATTGTACAATTCCATTTGTATAAAATATCCAGAATAGGAAAAGTTATAAAGACAAAAGCAGATTTATCTTTTAATTTTGGAAAGTAGAGATAGGTCAGCTATTTTGTAGAACATTCCTCAGTCTGGATTTGTCTAATGCTTCCATATGACTTTGTTGAGACGATGCAGTTGGGGCAAGAAGATCCTGGAAGGGCTGTGGCATCCTCAGTGCACACCATTAATATGGGAATGATGTCAAGTTGTCCTATTGCTGGTTGTCTCAGCTCTGACCACCTGGCTAAAGTGGGGCCTTCTAAGCTTCTTCACTGTTTTCTCCTTTGTAATTCCTGAACACCTTGTGAGGGTACAGGAACAATGGTGAGAGACCCTCTGAGACCTATGAGTTTAATGAGAAGTAAGAGAAGCTGGTCGGTCACACACTCTTGCTTCCTGGGAAGCAGGGTCAACTTCAATCCTGCCCACGAGTGGAACAGACACAGCCTGAGGGTCTCTCTTCTCAGAGGGAGTTGTTCTAGTTACATTTCTGTTGCTATGACAAATACTCCTTTCTTAGGAAGAAAGGGCTTATTGAGCTTACAATTCTAGGCTATAGTCCATTATTGCAGGGAAATCAGGGCAGGAACTTAAAGCATTACATCCATAGTCAAGTAGGTATTAAATGCATAGATCCTTGCATGCTTGCTAGTGCTCAGTTAGCTTTCTCCTATCTTATAGTGTTCAGGGACCCCTGACTAGGGAATGGTGCTGCCTAAAACAGGCTGGGTCTTTCTACATCAATTAATAATCAATACGACTCCCACCCCAGACATACCTACAGGTCAACATGATGTACATAATTCTTCATTAAGACTCTATTCCCAGATGATTCTAGGTTGTGTTGACAATTAAATCTAATGAGGACAGGGGTCAGCAGGGCTCTGGAAGTCCCTGCCCACTTTGCCACTGGGTACACTCAGAATTGTCCTGCTTCCCCTCACCAACGACCCACACACATCCTATGCCCTTTTTGGACATAACAGAAACAGGAATGCTCACTTATGAGTCCTAAAGTACAGAGTAAAATCACTGTTACTCTGCAATTAAACACTTCCCCTGTAGGGTGAAACAACTGTGTGAGGTTGGATAGTCATTTTGGGGTGGTTTCCTACTTTTACCTAGCTAATTCTTGTGGAGAAGTCCCACCCTTACCTCAAGTCCTGCCTTAAATACCATTTTCTCAGAGAAGACTTTTGAGACTCCACTGCCCACCCCATGATGAGTTGGCTTTTCTGTCCTCTGTTTTCTGGTACTGTTAAGTTTCAATCTGAAATGTCCCCCACAGGTTCACTCTTTGAATGTTTGGTTCCCAGTTGATCACATATTTTGGAACGCTTTGAAACTTTTAGGAGGTGGGGCCTAGCTGGAGGAAGCAGGCCGCCAGGAGCAGATGGCTGAAAGTTACCTAGCTCCGGCTTTCTGCTCCCTGGTCCACTGCGATGGAAGGAGTCTCCACCACTTACTCCTGTTGCCATGAATGTTGCCACTCTGTCCTGCCATAATGGACTGAAATTCCTCTTAAACCAGGAGCCAAAATAAATCTTTGAGTGCTTAAGTAGTTTCTGCCTGGTATTTTGGTCATAGCATCACTAAAGCAACTAACATAGGTGCTCACTCACTCCTGGATCTGACACACACAGTATGGGCACCATCCTGCTCCTGGCTGCAGTTTCAGGGTCCCCACATGCCCTAAAGTGGTATTTGCAACTGGAAAAGTGAATGAGTGGGCTGACAAGCACCTTACCTCTCTCTTTCCAGAACCCATTGTATGTTATAGGCTAAATAATGTCCTCCTCCTTGTCCCTCAGGGATGCCCAAGCCTAATCCTTGGAACCCCTGAATATTATCTTCTATGCCAAAAAAAGACTGTTCAAATGCAATCAAGCTCAGCATCTAATATGGGAGGATTGTAGTGGAGCATCTGGCTCATCCTGAAGAAGGCAGGACATCAGAGGTGTAGAAGGTGATGTGAGGATAGGAGCTGAGGTTGAAAGGAAGCAGTCATGAGCCAGGGACTGCCCATGACCTCTAAAATTCATAAGAGACAGGGGACAAATCCCCCCTTGAAATTCTAGAAGGAGCCAGGCTAGCAGATTCCTTAATGTTTGGTCCTTTAAGGCCAACAGAACTGCCAGAAAGCAAATCTGCAATATTGTAAGTCACAGCACTTGTGGTTCCTGGTTACAGCAGCCATAGGACATTCACATACACATAAATATCACTGAACATCCTGGGGGTGTTCAGCTGGTATGGTGATCAATGCTAAGGTTAACGACCCTCTGAGAAGCTATTATCAGAGTTCAAAAATAAGTTGGCATTGTGATGATACATCACATTATTAGAAAAGGAATGAGTCGGTAGAATTACCAGAAAATCATCGATACAAGAGTAATACACAATTCAAAGAAATACTTTTAAAAAGGGAATTTGTCTTGGCTTTCTTAACTCTGCTATTCATAGGGAAGGCAGATTTAATTTACTCAAAGATAGTATCAGGGTTTCATAACCACAGGTTTGTTAACATTCCCATACAGGTACGGTGATCCTATGATATAAAGCCATACAAAGACTTTTTCTTAAATGCTATCAGATCCTGCTGGAAAGAAAAGAACCTGTTAACTTTGTGGAATGGGCTGGAGTTAGGGAAGAATTCTGGGCAGAGATGATGGCTCTGTGTGACCAATACAGCATGTGCTGTGCTCAGTGATTAGATCCAATTGCTGTCTCCTCAGAAAGACTTGACTTGCGAGTCACAGCTCATCTCAGGGAACCAGAGGGGAGGCGGCCTTTGAGCTGAGCATGGGCAAGGGGGTCTGTTCACAACCATTGTCCCTAGTTCAGATAAGTTGCTAAGGCGTGACTGCTCGGAAGTGATCTTCACTGACTCGAAACTCAAGTGTCACTGTGGTCTGAGAGGAGGCTTGGATAATCGAAATTTCTGGCCCATCTTTGGTGAAAAGATGCTGTGAAGACTGAGCCACATGGTGTTAGTGAAAGCACTTGGTCCATGGAACTGTAGCTACAGGCTTGTACACCACTTCAGCCACTGTAGTGAACTTTGGTGCGGGATCAAGGAGGGAACAGTTATAGAAAAGGAAGAAGGTTCCAGGTGTGGGAACTCTGAGGGGCACTAAAGTGAGGTGCTTGGGGCAAAAAAATTAAGGCTCCACTGGCTCTCTAGGCCTGGCCTTAGGCTCAACTCTGCTTGGTAACCTGTCAGATTGCCGAGGTTCAAGGCCTGACTCTCTTACCACTGGATAAGTGAATTGGGGCAAGTTAGTGTTTGAATCTCAGGGACTCTTTGTAAATGGGCCTCATAATAACAACCATCCTGTTGCATCCTGGAAGAAATCAAACATCAGGTACTCAGACTAGTATCCAATATATATGAAGCACTCAATATGTCATGAAGGCAGCTTGAGGATATTTTTAGATATTAAAACTTTGCAATCAACAGGAGGCAACAAAAACAAGAGAAGGGCTCTACCCCCAAAGGCCCACAGCCCACTCAGCTTTCTGGGAAGTAGAGAGAGGAAGTGAGGAACAGGCTGGACTCCTGTTCTCCATTTCCCTGGTGTTTGAAGCCCAGTCCCAAATGCCTTCTTGCTAGTGGCTGGGCTCCGCCTTCTTCCCCATCCTTCAAGAATTCTCCTGGCCTCTCCCACCCATTCTTCCTAGACTTTTAACATGCCCTTATTTGCTAGCCAGTGCTCTTGGCCTGTGGGATGTTATTACCCTGAGTAGCTGCTCTGAGGCATACACAATGGGAAAACAATCAAGAGCCAGGATTGCCAATTTTGCTCACTCAACAAGTCCTATCCATGGACAATTAGGGCCAGAAGATAAATATTGACACATTAGACTACTTCCACGATTATTTTCTGCTGATTGTCTGGCAATCTGATGGGGCAAAATTCCACTTTTCTGATAACCGATTCTTGGCTAATAGAAACAAATAAAGTAAAGGCTTCTGTCCACAATGGGCTGGGTAGACCCATTGTGCAGAACCACTAATCGGATTAAATGGGCTCCCGGCTCTCCTTGCAGCCACCCAAAGTCCCCTGAACATTTTCCACATCTGAAGGGGACCCATCATGGCGGCTTCCTTGCTGCTGAAATCAAATGGGGAGGCACGAGCAAAGCTCGTCTCCTGGTGAACAAAGTGTAGGGATGAAGGAAAACTGCCGATCCTTGCAGCGAAGGAGACAGGCAGGGAAAGTGGTTCTGGCCAGACAGCTGCAGAAAACAATGTGCATCCTTCTAAATAGATATTTCCATTAAAAAAAATCCACAACAACCAAAGAGAATAGTAGGTATATAAATCCATACATCTACAAGAAACCCAGAAGTCTTGCAAAAGTCGTTCCTGAGCATCCTGGGGGGCAATGCATCTTTCTGATTCTGCCAATTTATCTAGAAAATATTACAATTTAATCTGTGTTAATAAAAGACCAACAATGTAACAACGCCTGGGGTTTTATGTGTCTGGCTGGCTTCTATTAGCATTTAAATCTGCATCCATTACATTAGTCTCTTAAAATAAACACAAACATTTATGCGAGTGACAATTCGAGTTAGCCTTAGTCAGTCTTAAATAATGTCACTCAACTCGGCATTTGGACCGAAGCCTGTGAATCATGAGGTGTATTTTTGCCTACAGTCTGATAATTTTCAAAGCTATTGGCAACCTGGGAATTTTCCTTCCTTATCACCAGGGCTCAGCTAACTTCACTAAGACTAATCAGGCTGGGAATCATTCATTCAAGGATTGCATGATCATGTTTTTCTTTAGCTGTGACAGCTGCCTCAGCCACATTAGCAATGCAGATTAGCTAGCCTAATAGGTTAATGCAGAACACGCGAAAATTAGGTTTAATCCCCAGTGAAATAATCTAACATTTTCACATTTCTTGATGTTGGGATAGAGACATTGCTTGTGACTCAATTAGGTGTAATGTAGATCAAAGCAAATTTACCTTCTGGCTGAACCTTCCCAAAGCTTAGACAGAAGAATACAGCAAGGGCCCTTTGCTAATTGGTGAATAGCTGTGGGGACAAATTGCATTAGGAACACGTAGGCTGTGAGCAGAACTCTTTGGAACTACCCACCACATACAACTGACATATTTTGCAAATCCCCACACCTCTCACTTCACCAAGTTGGTGAAGTGGTGAAGTTGCAGCTCAAAATAGAAGCAAATACCTTGCCTACCAACCCACTCATCCTTTGGACATAACCATGTTAAATGAGATCTCTCTCTCTCTCTCTCTCTCTCTCTCTCTCTCTCTCTCCCTCTTCATCTCCCTCCCTTCCCTCCTTCCCTCTTTCCTTCCTTCCCTCTTTCTGTCTTTCCCTAGCTCTCTCCCTCCCAATCCACACCTCCTTCACATCTTGTCTAGGAGTACCACAACTGTGCTCTGAATGGACCTGCATTGTGTACTGAATAGAAAGACAAAAAGAGGTTGCCTAATGTTTTCATTCTAAGCGAATAGCATATCAAACACCCATCTCTTTCAATCATAGAGGGAAGGACACAAAAAATTACATGCCCTCAGTTGCCAAATTATTTTTTGCCTTGACATCTTAATTCTTAATCCTTGTGTGTGGTCAAATCAGTCTACTATAGGCAACCAATCAAGCAATTATTTCTAAATTATATTTGCCCAACTCACATTGATTGGCCATTCTTTTCTTATTGGGTTAGCTCATTAATTCTGAGCAGCTTGCTTATTATGCCTTCCACATCATTTTCCTTCCGAGCCTATCTGCTCCAACCAGCCTGCTGATGCTTCAAGATGCCATACAGTGGGGGAAAAGCGACCAGTGATCTACGCATTGTCTCCTCTAGCAATTACAATTCACATTGCTGATTAACTTTGATGTGAAAACTAATGAGATAAGACAAGTTATCAAGGCGGGCCTGATCGTCATTCCATTTATAAAGCATTTGCCACCGGTGAATGACAAAACCTAATGAAGACATATCTGACAGCAGGCTGAGCTGAGGCAGGTTTCGGTCCTGTTAGCCAGAGCTCTGCCCCCTTCTCATGGTCTGTCTGAGACACTTTGGAATTAGCTTAATAATGAAAACACTTCATCTAAATGGACACATGTTTACATTAAAGTAACTACGTGATAAATAGATGGCGGAGATTTTATGCCTTCTTGAGTCTAAACAACAAAGCAAACCTGTGTGCTAGTATTCACTAAATCATTAGGAGGTAAATTCAATTTAGGCTATTACACTTATCCTCGAGTGTTCCCCCTGTTTATGGGTAACAAATGTTGGTTTGGGGAGGGAGGACTTGATCTGGAAAGAACAGAAATGATTTATTTTGCTAAGATGGTAATAGACAGATAAACAGAAGTACAATATTGGTAAAGCTAATGAACAGTGTTCCCGGATAATAACTTTGTGGCGAGGCGACTCGACTCGCTGGAATGACATTTCTGGCTGTCCATTTTCATAAGTTCTCTCCTTTTCTGAGCTTTGAAACTGGCAGCCCAGCTCTCAGTTCTCTTGTGCTCATCATTCCCCAGCCCTCCATTCCAGCATCGGATTGTTTTGCAAAGGCAGAGTATTTCTCTAGATGCATTCCTATTTTTTTTTTCTAACAAATTAACAAGGAAAGGCCAATATTATACTGGAAATGTAAATTTTCTTTGGGTACAATTTTTGGGGCTCAGCATTAACTATTCCATCAAGCATACTCTTCGTTAAATTGGTTAAGTACAGCATTCACACATGAGCTTTGCTGAAATTTCCTGTGGCTAAAAGAATTCAGAGACGTTATTGCTTCCAATGCAACTCAGTTACATTAACCCTACCCATACAAACGCAAGTCAAACAGTGATTATTTTTATAGATAACGCAGTTTTCCCAGTGGATCATTTTGTTATTTTGACTAAATCATTTCCAAAAACAGAAGAGAGGCAAACATATTCATTTTCTTAGAAGCCTTATTAATATGTGCACTGTATCGTGTTTTTTCATACATAAACAGCATAACACATTATTCCATCCAAATACTATGGGAAAAAGAACAAAATGGTAAAAATGAGTCCTGGCATATCTTTAAAAAATAAATGACAGCTTTTTTTTTCTTTAGTTAAATATTATTTAAATACGATTTGAAAAAATTCTAAGACACTGTCCACAAATAAATTTCCAGTTATATACTTAGGTATGTTTAAAAGGAATACATGACTAATAGCAACATTCATAATAAAAAATCCTCTGCGCTCTCCTGCTGTGTCCCCCAGCCGTCATGAACAAGAAGTAACCACAGTATAAAGAAACAACACAGAGGAAGCATGCACCTCTGCTATCTTGAAGCTATGCTAAAGAATCTATCCCATCTGAGGAAAGTTAACAGAAAGTAATGGCTTAAAAATGAAGAAACAAATGAGTACTTCTGTGAGGGATTAAGTTTAAAAGCTCTTCTCAGAACCCACAATGAATCTTATATATTGGAAGACACTATAAAAGTACTTGTGTAAGAGCTAAAGGCACAAGTGGCAAGTTGACCCCCAAGATGACTTGATGATGAGGTGCTAAGTTTATAAAATTCTCCCATAATAAAAGGAGCCTGAAACCCCCACTAAACACAGAAGCAATTGTGCTGGAAAACGGGTTTCCAATTTTGACTCAAGTGACAAAATTAAACCCATCTGAACAAGGGCTGACCGATTTCTTCTTTGGAACCCGCCTCCTCTCCCTCCCCCCTGATAACACTGGCTTCTTTTAGCCCGTTTCTCTCTTGAATTCTCTCCTGGTTATGTTTACCACTCAATTCTAATGTTAATTAGAGACATACACATCCGTATTAGTAACCCCCGTTTTCATTAGCACAGCCCACCCTGCCAAAAGAAAAACCCAGGAGTGTGTCTGCCGGAGAGCCGACAATGCAGAGAGATGGCTGTATTATTGAACACACATATCTTGCATTCTTTCCTCCCTGGTGTTAATTTTCCCTTTCTATGTCCTCTTATTATGCTATCTCTAACATGGGTGGCAGGTTCCTTTTTAGTCTATTTCTTTAATCTATTTTAATAAATAATTACAGGCAGGCTACAGAATTTATTCATTCCACAGGGCTACCTTCTTCGCATTTTTTTTTTTTTTTCCCCAGAAGCGCAGCTCAAGGAGACATGGTGATAACTAGGGAGGCCTGGAATCCCTCCTACACAATGAGCCCCCATTTAAAATGAAAAATGTATATTACACTTAAAAGCGATACAAGGTTAGCGCCTCTTCCCAGGGAGTGCATAACAATAAGACACACTCGGCTCCACGCTCAGGGGAAGGAGATGGAGGAAAAAATGAAAGAAAGGAAAATGCACACGAAAATGTTTTAAAGATATTATACAAGACCCTCATCAGAAGAACAATAAGACCCAAAACCCTTTGTCTTCCGAACAATAAGGAATAATTTCCCACTGGATTGTTTGAGAATTTTATTCCTAAACCAATTAGTCTACTTCTGTCAGTGCGGTACTTGAGGATTTTTGTCATTATTGTTAAAAACAAAAAGAGATCTTATCCTATTTTCACAATTTTTTTCCCCATTGCCCAGGATGTACTATAATGTCTGATATTTTGATTTAGATGCTCACAGAATGGAATCCCTTCATCGGCCTTCCTCACCCTCATCCTACAAACACGTTTGAATGGAGCTGAGCCTGGAGCTGAACATTCTTTTTTTTCCAAAATTCCCCGGTAGATGTACAGGCTTGGGTACATTCCACTGATGAACTTCGCTTCTTTAAAATCAGGCTTTACTCCGCCTTATTCGCCCATTAAGATAGTCTGCCACAGGAAACTCACTTCATAGCTTAGCTGCAGAGTGGATTTGTAATACTTATCTTTTGGAGACTAAGAATAAATTTCTTCATTAAGTGCTTGCTTGCTTGCTTGTTTGAAGTATGTTTCTAAACAGTTCCCCTAATACGAATCCTAAAATTTGTTCACTGAGTTCCCTTCACATACATGATTTTGATAGTGTGGGGGAAAAAGGCTTCCTTTGAATTTATATATATATTTCAGTCTTTAGTAATGTTTTATTTAACACAGTTACAGCACACCTTTTGATTTGGAGCTTAAAGTAAATAATATTTGTACATCTGAAACATACTCAAGACAAATGAAAAGCCTCTACATGCTTTTGTGTGAGGTGCTGAAGGGCTCTACAAACTTAAAAGGACAACCTCAATTAAGCTCATCTTCATCTGGAAAAAGTAGCAACTGCAGGCTGAATGAATATATTAGATAATACAGACTTGCAGAACAGCATTCTCGCAGCTATTACAAAATTTAAAGGAAAAAGAGAAGGGGGGGGGAGAGAAAAATATTCTTGATAACCAACCCAAAGCTGGCCCTAGTATTGCTAGATGCTAATTTTGTTTGAAACTGTTCAACTAATTCTGAATAGATATCCATATTCAACAAAGACGTAATTAATGGCGATGCTCCCTTCAGCCTAAGACATCATAACAAACTGCAAAGTACAAAAAGATTTTTATGGGAACTAATTTAAGGACAAAGGGATGACCTCTCGCATTTCATTAAATAACCAGAGGGAGGAAAAGGAATGACAGCACTCAGTCTCCTTCATTTCAAGCAGCCAATTTCAAAATGCAAATCGCAATCTGCAGATGTTGGAGGCTGATAGAGATATTTTAAAATATCATTTGTTCAATTTAAGGACATCAGACATTTGAATTTTAAATAAAAATCAAAACCAATTTTGGGACTCATTTTTAGTCAGGGAATGAATGTATTCATGGTGCACTGAAGGTCTTTAGGTTAGCTATGTTTTCAAGTGTCTAAAACTATTCTTGTAAACCATTAATTTTATATATTATTTCCAAAACCTTTTAATGGAGAAGCTCCATTAAGATACACATTATTCCTCATTATTGTAGCAAGTGAGAAGTGGTACATTTTGAGTACAGAGTTGAGAAGGATAAAAGCAATCATCCAAATCAGACACCCGATTCATAGATGGATTCAAAGGAGGTACGTGCTGAATTCTACAATTTGCTGCAAGCGGTACTAAAATAAAGTCTGAGGTCTGCCTTCCTGGGACGTGCACTGGGTTTGAGGGCTAAACACAGCTCTCTTTTTAGAATTCTGCCCTTTCCTAACTGCATTTTGGCTTTATTATTTTTTTCTCTTGTGCTTTTCCCTATATGACCATGCGTTTTAGTTTTCATTTGTTTCTACTTCTTTTTAAAATTGTAGAATATAAGCTTCAAGAAAGCAAAGGTCTTGGGCCTGTGAGATGGCTCAGTGGGTAAAGACACTTGCCAGGTAAGCCCAACGACCTGAGTTTGATCCCTAGAACCCATGTAAAGGTAGAAAGAGAGAACAGACTCCACAAAATTGTCCTCTGATCTCCACATGCATTCTGTGGCACTTACACACACACACACACACACACACACACACACACACACACACAAATAATAATGATAATAATTTTTGTAAAGTTTAAAAAAGAATGCAAAGATCTTTGTTACAGTCATCGCCAGATTCCACGTCTAGGCCTGCACTGCTGAAGATGGTCGTTACTAGACACATGTGGCTATTTAAATTTGACTTAAGATTAATTAATGAACAAATGAAAAGTTGAGATTTTTAGTCACAGTAGCCACATTTCTAATGTTCAGGAACCATATGGCCTGGTAGCTGCCATATTGGACAAAGTGGATATAGAATGTTCACATTACCACAGAAAATTCTACTGGCCAGAACCGGCCAGCAGTGCTTAGCACACAGTATACACAGTGCACATTTAATACATTTTTGTTGAAACTGAATTTGCAGGTCTGGAAATGGTTCTTTCTGGGGAGAAGAGATGTCTGTGTCTTTCTCTCTGCGTCATCTGCTTAGCTTGAGCAAGGGAAATGTGGTTTGGCAGGGCATGCTCAGTGTGTCGTGGTGTATTGTGTCATGCATCTCATCAGGGAAGGCAGGTCCGAGCTTTGTGGCTCTGCTTCCATGTGCCGAGAGCAGAAAAGATCCCTTTCTCATATCTTCGTGTTGTTTATGAGGTAGGTTAGGAGAGATAGCACCAATCTCAGTTTTGGTTTAGAAATGAAGGCTCTGAGCATTAAGCCCCCACGATGAAAGGACGGAGCACCGGGAGATGTCTGCCTTATAGTTCACGTCTTCTTGTTCAGCCCAGGTTTGCTTACCTAGTGCAGCCTTTAGCATCTACCCACAGACATTTAATGAATCTTTCATTGAACTGAGTTAAACAATAACATTAACAAGAATTAAAATTAGGGTCTGGCAAGATGGCTCAGCAGTTAAGAATGTGTACTGCTGCTCTTCCAGAGGACCTGAGTTCAGTTCCCAGGACCCATATCAGTAGCTTACAGCTGCCCGTAACTCCAGCTTTAGGGGATCCAACACCCTCTTCTGGACTCTGTGGGCACCTGCATTCACACGGCACATACCCACACACAAGTACACATAATTAAAAATAACATATATCAAGGGGCTGGAGAGATGGCTCAGTGGTTAAGAGCACTGACTGCTCTTGCAGAGGACCCAGGTTCGATTCCCAGCACCCACATGGCAGCTACGAACTGTCCTTAACTCCAGTTCCAGGGGAATCCAAAGCCCTCTTCTGACCTCCGAGGCATTGCATGACATGGGTGCACTCACATATATGCAGGCAATACACTCGTACACATAAAATAAAAATAATAAAAGATATATATCTTTAAAAATAATACATTTATTTCTACTCATTAGGTGGAAATAAATTCCATTGCCACCAACACTTATAAAATTTGACTACATGCTAGACTACATGTGAGAGTTTCACTGTATGTTCTCATCTAATTCCAATGTTAGTATCATGTTATGCTATGAATTTGAACTATCCCCTACAGGTTTGGGTTTTGAAAGTTTGGTCCCTAGCTGTGGGCACTATTTTTGTTAGGACTCTAGAAGGTGGGGCTAGCTGGCAGGAGGAAGTCACCAGAGGTAGGCCTTTCAAAGTCACAACTTGGCCCTGATTCCTATGATACCTCCTGCTTCCTGGTCTGCTATAATGGGAACAGCCTCTGCCACATGCGCCCATCACCATGAACTGAGCTGCTCCTCCATGCCTTCCTCACCACGATGGACTAAAACCACCTGAAACTTTGAACCCAAAAAAGTCATTCCCCCCTTAAACTGGATCTGTCAGGTATTCTGTCACAGTGATGCAAAAGTAACTGTCACATCTGTAATGTAGATGATGCTTTCCCAAACTTGTATAAGAGGAGGGAGGGGCTGAGATGCAAGGACGTATTGTGCTACCATCCAGAATCCAGACAGGAGATGAACAGCTCTTGGGAACTTGGACCAGATTTGGAAATACTGTTAGCTACGCCCTCCCTTGGTGGTGAGGGTCTGTAGTCAAATCTACTTGGGTTAATATTTTCCTTTCACCATAAGCCATTTTGCTTTCTTTTCTTCCCATAAGCAAACACATTTTAAGGCATAATGAGACATGCTGACATTGGGTATAAAGAAAGACTCAAATAATATATTTGGTGCCATGGTGTAAAAGAAAGTGATTATTTATTTAGGTATGAGGGTGGTGTTGAATGGATCTGGAGGCTGAGAGCATAAAGAAGGGAGGCCAAGATGGGTACATAGGCAACTTCTAGTTCCCTAACTGTGTAGTACCGCTGGTTATGGGGTGCGGTAGGGTGACTAGTCATGTTATTATGATGAGTGAACATGAGTGGAGATGTTGATACTTGCAACAGGATGAGGGGGTTCAACTTACACAAACTTGGGCACAAGCGACTCCCTGTGAGCTTGGCTCAAACTGTCCATGCTTCCTAATGCTACACAACATTATGGTACCACTAAATCAAGATTAGTCTATATTTTTCTAAGTGCCCCACAAGGGCAATAGTTATAAAAATGGAAGTCAAAAATGGAGTGGAAGCCCATTTAGAAATATGGCTCTAAGCTCTTGAATGTCTCAGAGCACATGCTTGACCACTAAACTGGCTGGATAGCTACAGAACAAACCATTACAATGTTACCAAACAAAGCTTCCTATTTTCACATAAATAGATTTTCCCAGTAAAGAAACAAAGGCTTATGGGAATTTGGGATGCTGGCATCTGGGGACCCAATCTCAGCCTCTGGGGAGATTTGTTAGTCTTTGGGGTTACTTCTGAAATAAGAAGTAGAAAGACTCAAATATTCTTGAGGACTCATAAAACAAACTAAAAACGACACACATGCATACACACACACACACACACACACACACACACTCACACACCTTTCTGCCATGGGTGCACGTTCTAAGCCAAACCTTAGAACACCTGGTCATACCTGGTCATTAACCAATTTCTAGACCAATTTTATGTATGAATGACAGGCTGGGGGACATTGTTTGAACTTCTAGTGTATGATAATGTTAAAAGCAATCTTTTATCCCTCTTAAGATATATGTATTACAAATGTTTTATTTTTATTAGATACAAAGTAAAACATCCTGAAAGTCACAAAACAGAGTTCAAACAGTCATGTACTCAAATGTAATTTGTTTTACAAGCAAGAACCAAGGACTGTCTCACCTGCTGTGGACAGTAGCACCTTTTCAATCAAGGTAATCTCAGAAAATTGAAGACGGAAGAAACTTATAGCTCTTATCCATTTAGGCGTTTAGGAAAACTCAACTTTCTTCATAGTGAATGTAGCAATTACCAGAACTTTTACCAAGAAAAAGATATTAATATGCAAGATAACTGATATGCAATGTAATTACTGAATGGTTGACATAAAATAAACCTTAAAAAAAAAGAATGTATCACAGGGACAGTTTAAGTCTTAGGAACAGTCAGTAAAGTGTATACCTAATCATAAAGGAAAGAGGAAAAAGAGGAAAGAGAGAGGGGCCTATGGAGGGAGGGAGAAAAGGAGGAAGGAAAAAATAGAACGAGTAAACATCTGAAACTTGCCTGGGTTGCCTTTGGGGGTCATCTGAACTAGAAGGAACCAGCTTCTGTTAAGGGTCTTATTTTTGTACTAGCTCGGTGGTAGGTTGTTGTTTTTGTTAGTTTTTGTTTGCCTGTTTTTTGAGATGGGTTCTCCAGTAGCCCCAACAGGCTTCAAACTCACTATATAGCAGAGGTTAGCCTTGAACTCCCGATCCTTCTGCCTCTACCCCCTGAGAGCTGGGATTCCAGCTGTGCACCACATTGCCTGGCTCAGTGGCAGGTTTATAATATGTTTTTGTCCTTTCCCGCCTGGATCTTCAAGACTTCCTGAATGTTATTCCAGTTTCTCAATGAGTCGCCATCCTCTTTTCTGCACTCTGGTATGTGCTGAGTTATCAGAATGAATCATTAAGGAATAAAAGAGACTCTTGAGGATACAGACAAGTTTCATTCCAACAGGCCATGAACAAGCTGTCTACCAGAAGCAAGGGGATTACTGAACAGCCATGAGAGGTTCCTTGGCGCTGCACTGCCCACTCCCTAACCACTTTCTTGTCTTGGCTATGACTTATCAACCTGCTAAATTAGAATTCACCCCAGTTCCCTGTGCCCTCTAGTTCTCTTTTATTTTGGTGAATACTCCCCCTTGGGGAGTGACTCCCCAGAACATGATGTTCTCTATGACCTCCTTCGATTCTGTAATTATTTCTCTAGCCCACCGCTGTCACTGCTTTGTTTCTGTTTGTTATTTGCTGTTTTCCTTCTCTCCTGGGGAATGCAATAGCAGGAATCTTTGTTTGGTTCATGAATGTCTCCCAAGTGTACAGAACAGTAGCTGGCACACCCTGGATGCTCAGTAAGTGCTTATTGAGTGTGGAAATGAACACATTCCTTGCTACTCCCCACTATAGCTTATGGAAGGGAAGCTCATTTCTCAGCCTCATCCTGTGCTGTTCCTCTGTCCCTGGATGCTGTCTTGAATCAGGAAAAGTCTGCAAGCTATGCTCCTGAATCTCTGTTATGTGCTGTGATCGTTGGCTCTCCTCTCTTGCTTCCTTCCTATTTCCAGTAGGCAATATTTATACATTTGGTTTCTGGCTTACAAGTATATGGTTCCTCTTCTGGGGTTGGAAAAACCTTCTTATATTAAGTACAAGACTTCATTTATTAATGCTGTGCACTATTACTTCATTACAATAGCTTGCACCAATGACACACTCACTGCCGTGTGGACCAAATTCAGGGTCTTATCTCTTGACTCCCCAGAACATGATGTTCTCTATGACCTCCTTTGATTCTGTAATTATTTCTCTAGCCCACTGCTGTCACTGCTTTCTCTATTCTTATCTTAGATGACAGTCTCTCCTGGCTCTCCTTCCCTGAGTGTACTCTGCAAAGGCCTGCAAGGATTCAACCTCACTGGGACCCGCTCTCAAGACAACCTTCCTCTCCTCAGCCATTCAGAGTCCTTCCTGGGTTCTCACAGGGACAGGCCCTGGTAACAATTACATCACAGGTCTAGCCAGTCTTTGGCAATCCCTTCGTAACCTCCAACCAACAAAGGCCTTTAGATGCTCTCTTCCTGCTACCAGGATTACCGGAGATGTCTACTCTTAGGAACTCCAGGAATTGTCCTTCACAGGTCATGTACTCAAATATAATTTGTTTTATAAGCAACAACCAAGGACTCTCTCACCTGCTGTGGACAGTAGCACCTTTTCAATCAAGGTAATCTCAGAAAATGAAGATGGAAGAAACTTATAGTTCTTATCCATTTAAGGAATTGTCCTTCACAGGTCATGTACTCAAATATAATTTGTTTTATAAGCAACAACCAAGGACTCTCTCACCTGCTGTGGACAGTAGCACCTTTTCAATCAAGGTAATCTCAGAAAATGAAGATGGAAGAAACTTATAGTTCTTATCCATTTAAGGAATTGTCCTTCACAGGTGCCTTTGCATGTGAAATAAGGCTGCTAGGAAAAGGCAGTGCTGACCTGGACAATTCTCACAATGATATTTCAGGCCAAGGAGTGAGAGGCTGGCATGGGGTCCTACATCCTTCACCTCACCACTGCTCTTTCTGGTCCTGCCATACATTTATCTGTGGCACAGAGGTATAGGCTGCCTTCATTCACCCTGATCTCTGCCAAAGCAGGGGCTTGAATCTGCAGCTGGCTTCTCCAACACATGGTCTTAGCCCGGGTGCTTTTAGTATGTGCTCCCAACATCTGTTGGTGGCAAATTCTCTGAAAGTCTCCTTTTGACCAATGAGAAATCAAAGAACCATCACATAGATTTGTTTTAAGACATAAATTTTCCATGTTGTATATCTGTGCGTGTACACATACCTCTGTCTGCAGGAGGATACGTTCTGTTTAGGCCCTTTAAGAATGAAATTTCACAGATAGCTGAGACAGATTTTTTTTTAGAATTGATTTTAGCAATATAAATTCTTTATTTCCAGAATTTAAAAAGAGCCTATTCAATTGCCTTCTTAATTTTTTACCCTGTCCTCATCACCCAGGGTTGAGGGAGACAGGTTCTCCTCTTGCCTACAACAAAGCTAGGCCTTGCCAGGAGAGACAACGTTCTAAGAGGGAGCCATGCTTGCCAGCTCCCCTGCCTCTATCACGTCGGTGGCCCCTGCAGATGTCTCAGGGCAAAATAAATGACTTCCAGATGTGAAGAAAAGAACTGAACGCATTCATGCAGAAGTGAAGGGGACATTGTTTGTCCTATTTTGGAGTCTCTTGGAAGGTACAATGAACAAAAAATTCATTCTTAATATGTCACAGGAAATCTCACATGGAATGTATCACCCAGCAAATAATTCCCTATTTTCTGAACCTAATTTCTTGCTGAGTACCAAGGCTTGCATTCTCCAGGAAAGCATTTGATTGCTCACCCACTATTCTGATTTAATGGCTCATTGTTCCCACTTAAATTTCAGAACAAAGCAAAGGTTTACAGGGATGGCTTTATGTAAATTTTATACCAACCAAGACTACATTTTCAGGTCTGTTGTGATTCCTACCATCTCTGAGTGTTATGAATAAGATGCAATTTTCACTGTTCAAGGTACATCTACCATCTACAATTTCCCATTCAGATACATGAGTATGAGATAATGTTACTAAGTTCCTGTGCATAAACTATGTCACAAGATTAACTGTGGTCCAAGATAGAGCAAGAATGAAGTCAGACTCCCATCTAATCCTCCCTTAGTGCCTCACCTCAATCACCTCTGAACTCTCAACCCACCTTATGCTCCATGACCTTGAAACCCATTAAGATTAAGACTGGACTTTTGGTTTTTACATTTGCCTCTTAAATAAAATGAGTCATGGGAAGTAAGTGACATTTAAGGAAATCTGGGTTATAGAAAGGGAAGATGCCAATGGCTTGGCGCCAATCATTTGCCTTACACTAAGTTTCTCACGCGACAGTGCGATATCATTGGAATCTCTCACACGGGATGGAATACTATTTCAGGTCAGATATTTTATGTACCTATAACCAGGCAATTGAACTTAGTCTTATCCAGGATTCCCTCAACATGATGAGCTCTACTACCTACTTGTTGTCAGTGTTGAATTATTTTGTTTTCCATAGGGATAAACACAGAAGTCTAAAAACCCAAGGGAAATGCTGGTGTGAACACAGGACTCTGTTTTACAGTCCTCATCTGAGATGACCTTGGCCATCACCTGCTCAGTTTCAGTGTCCACCTTCCATGGGAATGGATAATCACAACAGCACCGACTTTATTTTAATCATGGCTGTTTCACTACATCTAAAGTAGTTCCTGGCCTATTGTAATCACTTCACTCATTTGAAGAATGAAGAATTGGGGGGCATTGTGATTCTTTCTTTGTGGACATCAGGCAAGTCCAGGTGACTTTTGACAGTAATAACTAATGACTAATTGTTTGGCATACATATGATGGAATAATTTGGAAATATTGGCCACAATGTGAGATGGGCATGGTGCGGTCACTCATGACTATTTAATAGAACAGAGGAAATTAATGTCTTCTTACAGAGGAAATAAGCAAAAGATAAAATGGCAGAACCCTAGGAGATGTATGTCGGGTTATTAATATTTCAGCACTCATACAAATGAATGTTCTTCAAACCAATTATGCCCTTTAAAGAAAACAACCTCTAACTATGTTCTTCAAATTAATTCCAATCACATCTTCAAGTCCATTTACAGCCAAGCTCAGCGTCCTCCCCTTCCGTCAGCTGTTGACTTTCTAAGTGTTCCAGGCAGCTGCGTGTCTGTCTGAGATTCCCTGCGATGGCTCGCCAAACCCAGGTTTCTTAAGACTGGCTTCTATGGGGCGCCCTGACAAAGCCTCCACTCTATGGGAGTTGCGAAGCCCAGGCGCCCAGCCAGGCAGCCTCGGGAGTTCAGGGAGTCGGGAAGGCCTCTTTAAAACCATGTCACGCTCATGTGACAACTGCTCCTCTGTGCTTATTTGAACTATCCCTCCCAATTAGCAGTAATAAGTGACTCTGTAAAGATGAGCAAACACTGCGCCTTCATTAGTCCGCACCAGCTCTCCCCGCCCCTCCCAAGTCTGCATTCCCTGGCCTGCTCCAATCAGCCTCAGCAAATCCCCAGAGTCTCCCTCCAATAGTGTTTGGAGAAAGCTAAACACATCTTACTCCCAGTGAACAAGGACCGCCAAAAGGCAAATTAATGACAACCCATTTGAAGAGTTTGCTTGAAATTATTGTATTCTGCCCATCCACCGAAAAATTGATTACTCCCAGGGTAGGAGGAAAAATCCAAATCAATAGACTAAAGCAAAATGGTCAAAAGGCATGCACCAAGCCCATTTATTTTATCTATTTACCCTTCCTGGCTGCCCCCCTTCTCTGATCTCCTCCCTTGCATCCCTCTGCCCTTTCTCCATCCACACACATTTTTTAAAGAAATGAGATACAATTTACAGGGCAGGAGGTGTTTGGCCTTTTCAGATAAAGCTCTAATGGCAGCCCAGGGACTGCTGTAGTTACACATCTCCCAGATGAACTGGGGGCTGTGAACACCTCCAGTTCCATGTTCATGAGAACAGTGTCTGCTGCCTGGTGGGCTTTTCCCTCATGGCCAGAAGCCTGACCTGCCAGACAGATATGTAAATAAGACATTTGGCTCAGGAGTCCAGCTGCACACAAAGTTCAGCTTACCAGTACTTTCCTCAGCTGCTGTGAAACAGTGACAGAAGTGGGGTTCCCTGGTAGACCAGGACACAAGGCACAGCTTCTCCACCCCTATTTAAATTAATTGCTCTCTGATCTTAGCGTGTTGCCAGTATCTCTGGATCGCTCCATCTTCAGTGGAAAAAATAAGAACAATAATAAATTCGAGCTGGACTTGGTGATGTACATGATGATGCCCTAGCTACATAGGAAACAGAGGCAGCAGAATCCTTGAGCCCAGCAGTTGGAGGTCAACCTGAAACAGAGAAATACTCTTTTAGACACAAAAATCAACCAAACAAAAAGCCCTTACTAATTGGCCTGAGAACGTAGCTCTGTGGTAGAGTGGGCTCTGACAACACTGGGTGCTCAAAGAAGCTGCAAGGTTAATCTGAGAAGGAGCCTAGGCTGTCTAGTTGGCTTCCTGTTCATATGAACCTTGTCCAAGTCAGGAATTCTGACTACTTACTGTTCCTGAGCACTTCTGGTTCTTGGTAGCAGCCCCTCAGCTTTGCTTCCTCAAGGCAGCAATGCCAGTTCTCCCATGAGGCTGATCTGCGGTTGTCATAGCACTATGGGATCCCATCTTACCTCGCTGCTTCTGCTGGGAGACACCAGTCTGCACTCTGCAGGGGTCTGGACTTCAGCTCCATGAGCATCCTCCCGGGTTTTTAAGTTTAGTGGTTCTAACCTTTTGCTTTTTTATCGCCCAGCTTTCTGAAGTTTATACCTCTGCATTCTGTAGAGTTCACACTTGTCCCTCGTGTTTGACCTTGTTAGCTACAAAGTGACAACGATTTAAAGTACATCCTCTTTGCTAGAAACAAACAGATGAGGTTTCTGTCTTCCACATATTGCTGAAGCCTTTGGGGTGACCTGGACAAAATAAAAGCCTTAGCAACTAAAAGAGAGTCAAACAGACAGATTGGAATGAGTTTTTAGAAGGACAGTCAATTAAAAAGCCCTGGAAACTGGAGGACAGAAGAGAAATGAAGAAGTACTTAAGCTTTCTAGAATGAGCACCTAGTAGAAGGAAGAAACACAAACTAAGGTGGGTAAGGTCAACATTTTCTGATGCCTTTGGCACAAGCACTCATTTCCCTTTCTCTTGAAAATAGCTTCCAATTGGTTCAGTCAGGGTAAAACCTAGGCATTGGTTTTCTGTGGAAGAGATCCCACAAATTCCAGATAGGAACAAACACAGGGTCTATGCCAAAATTGCTATTAAGGCCATGTTAAGAGGGTTGTGCTAGGGCACACACAATAAAAGACACTGATACAGTTCTGAGCCAATGGACACCCTTGACCCAATTCCAGCCCCGGGTGATTCTGTCACAGGTATGATTCAAAATATGGCTTTTGTTCAGGCCTTTTTTGTGAAGGCTCGCTTGAGTTAATTTAACAACTACCCACTCCAAGTGATACCATAGAGAATACTAATGAAAAGTCAGTTTAGAGGAAGTTGGTGAGTCTCTTTTGGACCAGTTTTAGACTTCTAAAGGTGAGTTTCCAGATACAAACAAGGGCTAGTTATTGAACATCTGCTACATGTATTATTTTAAGAGTGTTAGGAACACTTAATGTTTACACAGTCAACCAGGCGGTGTTTCATCGCTTCCACTTCACAGATAGGAATCTTGGGTCAGAGTAGCTAGGACTTCTCTGAAGATGCCACTTTGATCCTCACAGCCTTGAATGACCTATCAACAGGTCTTCGTGACCCACAGTTTCAAAGAGAATAACCCAAACATGGCCATTTTTGAAGACTGGTCACTATCATATGTAACAGTAATTATCCTAAACACATGAACATGCATCAAATGTCAAGGCCCACTTATAAGAATCCTAAACTGTATTTTATACCTTTGATTACCACCCCTCTCCTCTCCATTTCCCTGTCTTTTAGGGATGTAGGTGATTGTTCCAGGTTAAGTCCTCTAGAATCTGATCCTTAGACTGGGTTAGAGATGATGTCAGACAGCACTGGTAAGGGAATAAGGAGGCCATAGAGGGAAAGAAGGTGCTCCATCCTGCTGGAGACCTCTGGAGTTCTGTGTATAATGCACCTTAGGCTTATCACACAGAGCTGCTGCTCCCAATGGTTAATCAGTCTCCTGGAGGAATGATTACATGCCCACCCTGTGGAATAATCAGGACATGTTAACTAGTATTCCTGTTAAGATTCCATATGTTGACAAGGGTAACAATATGTGTTGAGTTGGATTAGCATGAGCATGTGGCAGGCTCATGGGTTCAGTTACTTACCCACTCTGCTGTGATGTCCTCATCTTGATGATAAGGTAGCTGAAGTCCAAAAAGGGCAAGCAACTTGCCTAAGGTCACTCAATGGAGCAGTGATATCAGTAAGATTCAAACCCAGCAGTTTGGATCCTGGTCTGAATTTCTAGCATGCTAGCTTCTCATAGTCCTTGTAGCTAGAGTGCTGCTCAAGGTCATGATTTCCCAAGGGTAAATCCATAGGCTTCCTACAGCAGAAAAAAGAGTGGGGGCTGGACCAGGAAAGATAAAAGGAGTCCACCACAGACTATTCATCCAGGGAAGAACAGAAGGAAGTTGGGGGCCAAAATCTCTCAGAGAGATGGCAACTGTTAGCTCTAAAGTGACCTACTGCAGAGCCAAGACATGTCCCTGTCCAGATATGTGCGGGTCTATTTGACACAGACTTCCCAAAGTAATTCCTTAAAAAAGAGTAACTACTTATCTGGGGATCACTGTCATGAGACTGCCTTGAAGACTGTTGCCACAGCTGCCTCCTTGGCCCTTGGCCCTAGCTCGATTAGAGGCCCAAGTGCAGCACCACAAACTTACATGCAGTGCAAAGCAATGAACGTGCTTGTGGCTTGGTCTCTGTCCCCTAGCCCTCCAGCTCCAAACCTCCTGTGCAACCAAACTGCCTTTCTTTCAATGGCCTTGAAAACCACTTACCGATTAATCCTCCTTAAATAGACATTAAAAACATGGCCAGCCTGTGATTCAGTGAGAAACACAGAGTAGTTGCCAGATACATGTCTGTTGTTGATAATAAAAAGACAAGGTGTTGGGGAAAGTCACATTGTTATTGGGGGAGGGAGTATCTCACATCCTCAATCTACAAAGTAATTTCACCAAGAAAATGATTCTTCCAGAAGAATTTACTGGCTTAAGCCTGTGGTCACTCAGTTTAATCATAATGGGATTCAAGAATTAGTTCCAATTCAAATGAAAGAGAATTTTGTTTGAAAATTTATAATCTTACCCCTCTTAGTGATGGTGCACCCTTAACTACTTATCAGGGAGCATTTCTATGCCTGCTGTTGTTCCCAAGAGACCAGTCTGGGAGAGTCCCCAGACATGGCTGCTGTCTGAATTGATGTGAAGAAAAGTCTAAATGATTCCCTGATATTTCAGAGTGTTTTTTTTTCTCTTAAAGACAAATGAAAACCTTAACAACATCATTTCAACTTATTAAAGGGAAAATTTTTAAATATTTTAAGTCTAGAGATGGCTCAGTCAGTAAAGTGCTTGCTGTACAAGCAAGAAAACCGAAGTTTGACCCTCAGTACCCACAGAAGAAGCCAGGTGTGGCAGCAGGCACTTGTAGACTCAGTGCTGGGAAGGTGGAGGCAGGAGGCACCTAAGGTTCACTGGCCAGCCAGTCTAGCCAGGCAAGGTCCAGGTTCAGTGAGAGAACTTGTCTGAAAACATGAGGTGGTAAAGTAATTGAGGATGACACCTGACATCGACCTCTGGCCTCCAAACACACATGCATACAGGTGTACACAAACATGTACACAAACATTTACACATACATGCATACATACACAAAGGACTTTAAGTCTGTTCATTCTCTATTTTTTCCCTTTCCTTCTTAAACTTTTGGGGAGTCTAGTAAATGCTTTGTGATCTCAAAGTTCAGCTCTGCCCCCTAAACAGACTGGTGACTCATTGTTGTGAATATCCCTGGGAAGATGTTGCCTCTGAATGTGCTGTAAACAGTGTGTGCCTGCTCACCCACTCATGAAATTATGCAATTTTGTAAACAAACAAAAATCACAGCAACTTAATGAAACCTTAATAAGACACACTACCAAGAGCAAGGTGTGATGGTGCTAGGTCCTTCCTGGTTCTTTTCCCACAAGATGTCAGGGATTTAATTAGGATTCTTTATGACTGGAAATTAAAACCAAAGTCTGAGAGAGTAAATAGTTCTGCTTTTCTGGACTCGCTGGTCCTAGAACCCAGAGTGGAAACTGCCAAGCACTACGGGCTATGTTCTTTTCATCTAAGGTCAAAGCAGTGGCCACACTTTGTTAAGCTCCTCATTCCCCACTCTTCGCACCAGCCCCCATACATGCCACCATGTTTGATAAACATACACTAGAGTGATATCCTGCAACAATTTCCCAATACTCAGCATCAATCACCTAGCTCACCTCTGGAGATCTGGTTTAAGCCTGGTCCTTCAGAAGGTGATTTAGAAATAAAGATTTGTGAGCAAGTGACTTATTAAGGAAACACTCCCCAGGGAAAACAGTAAGGTAATGAGAAAGAGATCGGGACAAAGTCAAGCAAGATGTTCTCAGTTTTGCAAAACATAAATTTTCAGACATTCCTAAAGTTAGGTCTAGTAACCTCAGGGTAGTTCTCTGAGAAAGAAGTATGTTCAATCAACATAAGTAGCAAGGAATATTCATAGGGTACACAGAAGAAGCATCAACATGGTCTGACAAACAGAAGCTGTGTATGAGATAAAATGGAAAATATTCAGTACATAGGGGATCTCTAAATCTTCAGGTCTCTTCCAGAAACCCCTATGTTTATTGGCAAACTTTCAGTTTTATCAATCAGACACTCAACTTGTGTCATAGAAAATGTTAATATAGGACCATTTTTAGACATGCTTTTGAAAGGACCCACTGTGATGGTTCTAAGCAGGAAGGACATTGTTCAGTAGGGGCAGGCTGTGTTCCCAAAGGTCTGCCTCCAGCTGCATAACCCAGACACAGACATTATCCTTCAGTAACTAGAAATGGTGCACTGCTGATCTGAGCACACACCTGTTATCTTCAGTCCTTACCTTTGTTTTCCTCTTTAAACCCCTCTGTGGCTAATCTGTAGGAGTAGCCACAGGAATAATTTAATGTGTCGTCACATTACTGTTTATGAGACAATAGCCTTCTATTCCAAGTTATGAAGACTTTCATGCTGCCCCTGATTATAGTTGCAAACACTTTGCATAACTCCTTAGTGTCTGGTTGCATGTAATCCTACTCCTGGTCCCAATTTTTGTTGGTCACAAGGAGCAGAGGCTCACTCAGGTAAATTATGAGTCACAGGGTTGATTGTAATTTATTGTAAAAACACAGTTTAACCTGGAATGATAACAAGCCCCATCAGGAATTACTGGATTTTCTTGCAACTTCTCTTTTCCTCTTTTTCCACCATGCTGTTCTCATTAGTTGATTCCATGTGTTTACCATCTCTTTTGCTCAGTCTCATAGTTTCTGCCATTTCATGGTCTCTGCTTCCTTCTAACTTCAGTTTGAATTAGCACATCATAACCTCTATTAATACTGCAAATTTCATCCTTTTACTTGTATCTGGAAATTCTTTACGTCATTTTACTAATGTGCCTTCTTCTGTTGCTCTCGGAACCGTTTGAACTCCCTATAAAATGAGTCCTAGTTAGCCAAGTCACCTTTGCCAATAACTTGATATCTTCTTGTCACATGAGGCCATCCGAGGTCATCCAGCCTAGCTGAGTGCCCAGCTGACTACAGTCAGGCAGAAGCACCAAAGGAAACTGCAAAAGCGATTTAGAATAGCCCATGATGAGTTGCTTTTAAGTCACCAAGTTTCAGAGCTTTTTGTTATTCAGCAAAATCTTCCACATCAAGGAAGTCAGTGATCCAAGTCTAATGTTATTGGATATAATCTCTCAGAAGAAGCCATATCTGGAAAATAACAACTACCATCGTGTCTGTTGCATATACTAATAGAGTCATCTTTTGTGGATGAGTTATGGAGCTACGTCATCTAACACAATATCTGACAAGCATGTGTTGAAGTATTGAAAAATAAATGTATGTTGCAATGAAAAAAGGACAGTCTCTGGCCTCAGGTTCATACTGTGTATATACAGAAACAAGATACGCAGACAACAATTAACACAGAAAATGAAAATGCATTGCATCACAGAAAAGTTTCAAGTTATTTTGAAGCAGATGGCAAAGGAAATATTTCCACTTGGAAGCAGGGGAATGAGAGGAAGGATTTCAAGGATGGTTTCCCTGTATATCACAGTGTTTAAATTTGGCTTGAAGGATGGACAGAATTTTAAAAGTTCTTAATTATGTGGGGAACAAATGAAGATGCTAGAGTTACTGCTCCTTTTTGGGGTTAAGGTTGAAATCCTGACTTAAATAAAGCATGGTGTGATGAAGAGATACTCAAGACCAAGCTGGACAAATAGACTTGCTGGCCAGCAAGCCCTAGTGATCCTCTTGTTTCTGTATTCCCCCCACCAAGAACTGGGGTTACAGGTACACACCATTAAACCTGGCTTCTGTGTGGGTATTAGGGATCAAAACTCAGGTCCTCACGCTTGGACAGCAAGCACCTTACCCACTGAGCCATCTCCCCAGCCCCTAGAGCTGTGTTTTAATAATGCTTTCAAATTATGCAGAAGCAACTAAATTATTTAGTATATTATGTATTATGTGAGATGGAATGCAGATGCCCCCTAGCCTCTGGGGTTACGTTCCCAGGAGCCCATTGTAAGCTGAGAATATCATAAGTTGAAACTGCATTTAATGCCTGTACCTACTGAACTCCTGGCTTAGCAACAGCATACTATGGCGTGTCTATTGTTTTGCTTCATGATCTTGAGGCTGACTAGAAGCTACAGCATATCCCAGCCTCGGAAAAGGTCCAGGTTTACAGTTCAAAGTATGGATTCTGCTGAATGCCTTTTGCTTTTTCACCCTAATAAAACTGAAAAATCTTAAATGGGGACATCTTAAGTTAAGGACCATCTGTGTTTATTGCTATTAAAGTTTATTTATAAAAATATTAAATGGTATGAGTTATGATTGAATGACTTAAAATAGTACTGACCTAGTCTAGTTTCTTAAAATGTGAATATAGTAAGAAGGGGCTGAAGAGATGGCTCAGTGGCTAAGAGCACTGATTACTCTTGTGGAGGACCTGGGTTTGGTTTCCAGCACTCACATGGCAACTAACAACTGCTTGTAACTCCAGTACCAAGGAATCTAACACCTAGATTAGATTTTGGCCTCTACAGGCACTCACATACATGCAGACAAAACACTCATATAAGTAAAATAAAAATAGATAAAAATAAAGATTCTAGCTCAAGGCCAGCCTGGTCTACATAGTGAGTTCCAGGACAGCTGGGAACCAATAAATAAATAAATAAATAAATAAATAAATATTTACATTGTAAATGGATGTACATAAATGTAGCAATTGGAGAGCTTTAAAGTGAAAAGTTTTATAGATGTTACAGAACTGTCAATCAGAGAGGTAACCATATCCTCTGCCCTGTAAGGTAGATGTCACTATTATCCACTTATAACCAATATGATGAATAGCACATCTTAGATGTCCCAAAATAGCTTCGTTTATGCTTTGAAATACATTTGTTTGGATTTCTCTTGTTTATAAAGAAAAGTTAGCATGTGTTATAAATTTTCTGGCCACTTTAATGTAATAGAATATCATCTAGTCAATAATTAACATGTCTAGTCCAAGATACTGATCAATAAGTACACATCAGTCATGATTATAGTCATTCCCTTTCCCAGCCTGGGACAATCAGCTGCCCAGGTATAGGCAGGCAAAATTGTCTGAGGGTTGGAAGAGGAGGTGGGAACACTTGTTAGTTGGTCACCAGAACATAGACAAATGGTGGTGACACTTGGTATTAGCAGGTGTTTAAGGCTGACCATTTTCCACAAGGTGAAAAAATGAGAGAGCTTGTAAGCTCTCTCACCTTCCTAAGGATCTGTCTGTACACCTCTGGTTCCTTAGCGCTGATGAAAGTACTTTTCTTTAGATGGTATGGTGGTTTGAATGAGAAATGTCTCCTGCAGGCTTATGTATTTGAATACTTAGCCTCCTGTCAGTGGCACTGTTCAGGGAGGTTATGGAACCTTTAAGAGGTGCAGCCTTGCTGGAGGAAGTACATCATGGGGTGGGGGGCAGGCTTTGAGAGTTTATAGTCTTGCTTCACTTCTAGTTTACTTTCTCTGCTTCCTGTTCTTGTGCTTAAAATGTGATCTCCCAGCTTCTTGTTTCGGTTGTCTGCTGCCATATCTTCCCTGCCATTATGGACTCTCCCTCTGGAACCTGAAGCCCAAATAAACTCTTCCTTCTATAAGTTACTTCAGTCATGGTATATTATCACAGTGACAGAAAAGTAACTATACAGATGACTGCTTGTGACTTTCCCCAACCAAAATGCATTAGATGGGACTTTTACCTTCCTTCTGCTATGATCTTTTTGCTTCCTCAGACCATTCCTGGGCAGACAGGATAACCAGGTGATGAGTCTCATCAGACTCACAGGAAGTGTTAACTTGCTAACACATCCTGTGTCCACAGAGACTCTGGGAATCAAGTCTCTAGTGCAGCACCTTGACTTGCCTCTGCTGTCAGAACAGCTTCTTTTGTGCTCTTGGCTCTACCATACAGACCATCCCCTTGAATTGAGGTGAATGTGGGAGTGCCTGATCTTTTCTCTACACCAACACTGCAGGATTCAGGAACACTTCAAAACAATTCTCCTCTCCCTGCTTCAGTAGCTTCCAACTCTTGTATTCCATGTCTGTAGGGAAAGTAATGAAAAGCCCTGTAGCCAGGATCAACCACTTTTAAAAATCTGCATTGTGGGCTTCTAACTCAGTATGGAATGAACAGTGATCATTTAGGGCTGAGGATCATTTGCTACTTGAACATCTTGTGAGTTCTCATTGTGAAATCAAGGATCAGCAGTATAGATGGCCTGAATAGCAGTCTGGCTCCAAGAACACAAATTTCTTAACAGGTACTATCTTTGAGTGAAAGTAAAAGTCTTAGGAAAATTTAAAAAATTTTATTCTCTATGTGAATTTTCAACATACATGTATATTTATAATCAGAAAACATACATATATTTAAATTTTCATTTTTTACATTTATTTGTGTGGTATGCACATACACATACCTGCCACCATGCATGTGTGGAGGTCAGAAAACAATTTGCAGGAGTTTGTTCTCTCCTTCTATTACGTGATTTCTAAGGCTCTAACTCAGGTTGTTGAGCTTGATGGCAAGTATTTCACACACTGAGCCATTTCACTGGCCCTAAATTTTCTTTTTGATTGGCATAAAATACCTGTATATATTTATAGAGTACACTATGCTATTTTGATGTATGTACACACTGTAATGACCAAATCAGAGTAACTAAATGTCTCTTATCTTAAACAATTATCATCCCAATTTGCTGAGAACATTCAATTACCTTCATGAAAGAGTGGTTATATTATTGCTGATTATAGTCACCCTATTGTGCAATGGAGCAATGGAACATTGGAAATAATTTTTCTTCTATAATTGTAACTTAGTACCTACTGACCAACCTTTATCCATCCCTTCCTTTTATTTCCTTTCCCTGCAAAAGAAATTTTATATATATAATCTTTTTTGAAACAGGGTCTCCCTGTAGCTCCAGCTGGCCTGGAACTCACTATGTAGACCAGGCTGGCCTCAAACTCACAGAGATCCACCAGCATCTGCTGTCTGAGTGCTGGGATTAAAGTCATGGGCCACCACACCCAGCTAAAAGAAGTTATATTTTAAAGATTGTCATATAAAAATCATTCAGGACAGTTTTTTTTTGTGATGAAAAACTATGGACAGGAATATTAGATAAGAGACTATTGAAATAGTAAAAAAATAAGACTATAATGGGGCTGGAAAGATGGCTCAGCAGGTAAGGGCACTGACTACTCTTGGAGAGGACCAGGGTTCAATTCCCAGCACCCACATGACAGCCAACAACTGTCCATAGCTCTAGTTCCAGGGGATCTGATGCCTTCTTCTGATCTCCATGGGCATTGGTAGAGATCTCCACATAGGTACACTTACACACACAAAGACAATACACTCATACATATAAAATAAAAATAATAAAATATTTTTTAAAATAAGACTACAATAATGTCAACCATAATAAAACTCACTGGGTGCTTGCTGAAGACCAAACACTGTATTTTATGACATTCTAATTTGATACTCACTTTCTCCAACAGCTCAGGAGGCAGTACTGATGTTATTCTGAGTTTATATAATAATTGAGGACAGAGACATAATCTTTTGACTCTTTACTGTGTGTGCCTTTATTGCAAGAATGAATCACATTTGCATATTTATCTCAGTGTCTAGAACATGGTTAACACACAATGTGTCCTTAGTCTGTGTTCTTTGGGTTAAAGAGGACAAAATGATAGTACTTGGAAGCTAAATGGATGGGTGACAGGAACCAAGTGGGAGGACCTGGGTGGACCATGATGAAACCAGGTCCTTTCTATAACCATTCTACAACCAAGTCCTGACCAAAACTCACATACAAAAAGATCAAATAAAAGTTTCAGTTTCTTGGATGAGAAAATTAGGGAGTAGCCAAGAGTAAAGGTGCTTTACAAAATACATGGTCAAAAACCAAATCCAGTGGGTTATGAATTTGACCTAACTTTTATGATAGTGATGGTGGTGCAAAGAAAGAATCCATTCACCTGATCTATAATGTAGTAAGAATTCAGACTTCTTTGGGATATTCATAATTATCTCTGATGTTGAAATTTGAAATAATTCACTCACCCTATTCTCCTGTCCCCATTTCTAGGATCAGTCCTAACCATATCTTTACAGCTGATGCAAACACACATGCCATGACAGAGTCATGCCAAAGCATGGCCTCGTAGAATTTGCTCAGTGTATCAAAAATAATTCAGTCCTGGGCTGGAGAGATGGCTCAGTGGTTAAGAGCACTGACTGCTCTTGCAGAGGACCTGGGTTTGATTCCCAGCACCCACATGGTGGCTACGAACCGTCCTTAACTCCAGTTCCAGGGGAATCTGAAGCCCTCTCCTGACCTCCACGGCATTGCATACATGCATGCATCCACATTCATACAGGCAATACACTCATACACATAAAATAAAAATAATAGATAAAAAAGAGCCGGGTGTAGTGGTGCATGCCTTTAATCCCAGCACTTAGGAGGTAGAGGCAGGTGGATCTCTGTGAGCTCAAGGCCAGCCTGGTCTACCTAGCAAGTTCTAGGTCATCTGGGGCTACAGGGAGACCTTGTCTCAAAAAGACCAAAAAAAAAAAAAAAAAAAAACCAAAAGGGTCTTACTGTA
>NW_008329677.1:1073736-1083074 GCF_000622305.1 Nannospalax galili
CAATCCTAAGACCCAGCTACATGCCACCTGGGATTGGTGGAGAGACATTTAGAAGACTCAGGCAGGGACTGCATGGTGGAACTTTCCAACAGCTCTTGGTAAATATTTCTTCCTTTAATCATGCCTTTGATAAATAATTGAGTTGAATAGGTTCAAGGCTGCCAGGAGTTGCTAGAATTCAGCTATTCACTGCATTGACTAAACACAGACCTCCACATTCAGTATAACTGGGAGTAGGACAGTTGTGCTTCCAGGCAGTTTGACAGGCTTGACAAGGACAATTGCCTCTGTGGTAGAAATCAGTCACTACCACAGTAATGTCGTATGACAGTTCATCTCAACCCAGTGCTCGAAGACAAGGGTCATTTACAATCAAAATCCCCAAGGTGGCTAGATGCAGATGTGTTTGGCTGTGAACAGCAGTCTGAGTCCAGTTTTCCTTATACCACTCCTCCTTAGATCAGTGGATTAGCTGGGCCATGTTCCTGTCCTTTGACAGAGAAGTAAAGAGGCAAGACTCATGACACAAGGTTGGTGTATGCTCTCGGGTCTATCATGTTCATTAACTTTCCATTGGCAAAACCACATCACATGGCCAGGCTGAAATATTAGTGAGACACATAACCTGCTGACCAGGCAAGTGGAATCAATGATACGTCAATCAATAATCCAAACTGTTCTCCTTAGAAAGAATCTCATGGGGCTTGAGAGATGGCTCAGCAGTTAAGAGCACTGGCTGCTCTTGCAGAAGACCCGGGTTTGACTCCTAGCACCCACATGGTGGCTAACAACCACCTGTAACTCCAGTTCTAGGAGATCTGAGACCCTCTTCTGTTCCCTGAGGGCATTGCACAACACTAGTGCACTTAAAAAAAAAGAAAGCAATCTCATTACAGTGATGAGAACGCAGTTTAAAAGTGTGCTAATACTAAATATGGGTGAGAAGGGGGAATACAAATAGCACTCCTACAGTTCCTATGGGTATGTGAAATTCTACAGCCACATGATTTAAAAATCAAAATACATGACCAGTGACTGTACTACCAGATATTTACTCAAGAGAAATAGAAATCCATATCCTGCCCAGTGTGGTGGCGCACACCTTTAATCCCAGCACTTGGGAGGCAGAGGCAGGCGGATCTCTGTGAGTTCAAGTCCAGCCTGGTCTACATAGTGAGTTCCAGGACAGCTGGGGCTACAGGGAGACCCTGTCTCAAAAAGACCAAAAAAAAAAAAAAAGAAAAGAAAAAAAAAGAAATACATATCCTTACAGAGACTTGTACGTGAATGTTCATAGCAAATTTATACATAATAGCCCTAAAGAAGTAACACCCCAAGTATTCAAGTATTCACTAATAGACTGGACAGCCAAACTGTACTTTGTCCAAATAATATAAGACTCAGCCATGAAGGGAACGAACTACTGATATATGCAACAACATGGGTAAGCTTAAAAAAAATGTTATCTTGATCCAAAGGAGCTCAGCAGTACAGAATACATATCATATGCACACATTATTATCAAGTGCAAGAACAAACAAAACTAATGTGAGGCAATAGAAATCAAATCAGTTGTTACCTTGACTGGAAAGGGAATGTTCTGGGGTCGGGGAAATAAATGCTCCCTCTTGGTAGAGAAGCTGGTTATAATGTGTGTGTGTGTGTGTGTGTGTGTGTGTGTGTGTGTGTGTGTGTGTGTCTGTATGTGTGTGTATTTATAAAATCTCATTAAATGATTTACTAAAAACCATGAACTTCACTGTATGTAATTTAACCTCACTTTGAAAAGCTAAACATGATGGGGCTGGAGAGATTGACTCAGTGGTAAAGAGCACTGGCTGCTCTTGCAGAGGACCTGGGTCTGGTTCTCAGGCCCTTCATGGCAGCTAAAGACCATCTTTAACTCCAGTTCCAGGGGATCTAACGTCCTGTCTAGCCTCAATGGGCATTGCATGCATGAGATGGACTTATATACCTGCAGGCAAAATACTTATACACATTAAAACAAACAAATAAACATGAAATTCGGAGTAGGGTCTGGCATGAAAAGAAGCTAAGACTACCAAGTCCTCCCTCTACCTTTGATGCCATTTAGCTCCCTCTAACCCAGCACCAATGTCAACCAGAGTCACACTCCTGAAGGAAACAGCCAAAGGCAGGTTGATCTTGATTGAGTAGCTACACTTCTCCAAGAAAACTAGCTGTAAAATGTTCTAGGCAGCTGTCTTCCTGGAGTTCTCCAGAAAGCTGAATCTGAAACAAGGACCAGGATGCAGATGGTTACTTGGGAAACAATCAGAGGAGGGAGAGTAAGTCAGGGAAGAAAGACACCCAGCAAAATGAGTTTTTGCTGGAGCCAGATGATTCTAAATCCTACCCAGAGCTCAGGGAAAGGCAGATTCTTGCCAGAACTATTCAGAAAGAACTAGAGGGTTGGGGACTACGGCATTTGCCCCAACGTGTCCTGTACTTCCAGCTGTGTTGAGATTTTAGGCTCTGCTTTCCTATTGTTTTAGCAAAGGTTCCAAGGCAGAAAACCAGAGAGATGTGGCGTACAGTCCAAAGGGGACACTACAGTGGACTCTGAATGCTGCTGCCTCAACTGCCACTGACATGGGAGGCTGCAAAGTGAATATAGCATGGGCCCCCAGACAGTCTGCAGAGACTACTGCATGGGTTGGTTTGTTGCAAGGAGATGCCAGTCAAACTTGGGGGAATCAACGAACTGCCCTTATTTTCAGACTTCAGTAGATACCAGGGTTCATATCTTGAGATGGCCACCTGGCCATTAGAGATTACTTGTTGGTATATGCTAGAGGAAAAGAGGCCAAGAATCTACTTAAGTCAAAAGTAGTACTCATGGGGTTGGAGAAATGGCTCAGCAGTTAAGAAAGAGCACTGGCTGCTCTTGCAGAAGATCCAGGTTCAGCTCCCAGAGCCAGGATGGCAGCTAACAGCGGTCCTTAACTTGAGTTCCAGGGGATCTGATACCCTTTTCTGGCTTCTGTACTGTATGCGCAGGTACGCTTAACTACATGCAGGCAAAACACTCATACACATAAAATAAAAATAAATAAAATTTAAGAAGACATACAAAAGTAGTATTCGCTCAGTAACTGTAAACCTGGGAGATGATAGGAGGTAGAGGTGGAAGGGAGGTAGACTGCAGCCATACCTCGGACCTCCCCCTGTACATACCACCTGTTGAAGGCAGTGTCCTGGCTGATGTTTGTGCTTGACCAGATGCCCCAGCACTGGGAAAAGGAAGCTTCTCAAAGTGCAGTCTGCTGCTTCTCCCTAGAATTGTCCTCAGAAGATGGAGCCGGTTTGACAAGGAGATCATGGTCACTGTGGGGTCTAGTGTGAGATCCAGCTGAAACTAGCCTTTAGTGACCACAGCCTTGCTTAACTCCTTCTCCCTCTGTCCTCCTGTCTCCCTCTCTTATGTTTCTAGGAAACATAGCCTTAGTAAATAATTTGAAGAAAAATCCTCATCAGGCTCTGTCTCTAGAGAAACTTACTTAAGACAGCAGTGTTACAAATTGAGTTGTGTCCTCTCAAAAGCTATAAGTCCTACCTCTTAGTACCGAATGTATTCTTATTTGGAAATGGGGTCTCTGCAGATACAGTGCATCAAAATGAGGTCATTAGGGTAGGCCCTAATCCAATATTAATGGTGTCCTTGAAAGAAGAAGAAAATGCCACATGAAGATGGACTCACAGGAGAAAACAGACCTGAGATGACGAGGTAGATAATAGTGATCCAGCTACAAGCCAAGGACCACCAGTAATTGCTGGCCATTCCCATGAGGGGGAGGAGCAAAGTGTGATGCAGCCAGTGTGTCTTCAGAGCATGGCCAGTGGACAATTCAGTTTTGGACTTTGGCCTCCAGAAGCACTATGAATAAATTTCTGGTTTTCTAAGCCACCCAGTTTGTGGCTTTCTGCTATAGTGTTTCTAGGAACTTAACACACAAGGTATTGACATAAAGCACAGCTCTCACCCTAAAGGGAATAGAGAGGCTATTCTTGAGCCAAATATGAATGAATGACTGAGAACACAGATTTGGGTTACCTGATACCATGTTCCAATATGGAAATGGCTTCATGAACTATTTACTCGAAGAACAAAAGAAAAGCATGTGTCAAGGCAGTTTTCAGATGCATTGGTGGAAACAGTAGGTATGGGGGTTACAGCAAAGTAGGAAATATCTGCCCTAAGTCTCAGAGGCTATTTGATGCTATTCTTAGCCTTTGGGATGGTGGAAACTAGCGGTTTGCTAAATTAATGAATTCCAAAAAGTTTTACCTGACAGTTGAAAGGATGTTAGGTCAGATCTGTAGGTGGGCAATGAATGACTGTTAAAGATACTAGAAATAGCCCAAGATCATTTGGTTTTGGATCTGCAACCTTCTAGCTCACCACAGTCATAAAGTCCAGTTAGTCAGTCTCGCAGAATCTTTAACAGTGGTATTTTTTTTTTCTACGAACTTCAGCTCAGTGGTCAGTCTACCACTGACAGTTAGGGAGCTTTCAGTTTCTGCTTTAACTTGAACATGAGCAGCCAGCTCCCAAATGACCCTGTGACCAGTCTTCAGGCCAGGAGGGAGCACAGTCATGCCACTGTTCATGGCTTGGCTGGAGTGAAACAAAGACTTTTAGGTCCCTGGGCCATGCAGCGTTAAAGGTCTTTGTCTCTTGGTCATGGTGATTCGTCTGAACCCTGGAGGTGCAGGCTGGTAGCTGATACTGGATATCTTGCTGTCTGGCCCCATGCTTCAGTTTCCCTGTCTGTAATAGGAGACCATAGTAAGAGCACCTTACAGAATTATAGTTTGGAGTGAATGAGATGCCTGGAGAATGCTTGCCATGCAAGCATTCCGCACAAACTCAGAGTCCTCTAACATTGTCAAGATGGCAACTTGACCTGTATGCATGGATGTGGGTTTGTCCTGGGTAGAAAAATGCCAGGTAGAGGATTGCCAAAAAAAGTGCCAATAAGAGGACTGCAAAGAACCTGAGTAGCACACTGCCTCTAGGAACCCCTGGCACCGTGAGAACTCGCCCACGTGGACGCCAGCCTGTAGAAGATGCCCAATCCCGGGTTCACTGCCTGTCCAGGGTTGCATCTGGTACCTCGCTTCCTCTGACCTCCCCACTTGCTCGCCAGCCCCTCCTTTGCCTGCTGCCTCTCCTTTGTTCCCTTCTAATGGTCTCCTAATTCCTTGCCCACTGGGGATGTTTTTGCCCTGCATAGAATACAGATTCTTTCCTGCATGACGCCATTAGCAGAAAGAAACCCGTTCCTGTAATAACTGACTTCTTAAGATGGCACAGCTGCCTCAATCAGGGGTCACCACAAAGACCAGAAAACAAGGCAGCAGTTTATAAAATATAGTTTTATTTGAATAAGACCAGTCCACATGGGATTAATTAGCCACATCCACGATGAGGGAAAGGAGGAGTGCTGGCCGCTTTGTTCACCCGCCTTTCCTATCACAGTGCTGGAAGGTTTTGCTTCCATTGCTTTTGTCTGCATGGGATTAAGAAGGAGGAGGTTGGATGTGGTTATTAAAAGAAAAAAGAGCATGCCTAGTGACCTAATTCCCTTCTGCATCTTTATCGTGTACTGGGATGTACAAATCCCACAAGGGATGCAAATGAGTTTTACTAGCGAATAAAACATTTGGGAGAGAGAGAAGAAGAAGAAGAAGAAGAAGAAGAAGAAGAAGAAGGAAAAAAAAAAGAAGCATGAGTTTGTCATACAACACCACTGCAACTAATAATGCCCAGAGTTTTAAAAAATGACATCCTATTATGGAGTTTTATTTCCTGTCCCAGCGGGCAGCCAACTAGGCATTGCAATTCAGAATTCAAATACTGTATAGGGATATACAGTAACCGTGGTTCTCTGAGGATTTGAGCAAATGTCAGAAAAGCAAGCCTCAAGGCAAATTTATTAGTTGGTGCCGATATCTCACAATTTTACATGGTCACTGATAAGGCCATCTGGGAATCCCTTTCGCCATTAAGTGATTGAGAGTTCCCTCCAGAAATTTCCTTGTCTGGTACATCTCACTAAGCCTGAGACAGCAACCACACTAAAACAGCAACATTCATTATTTACTCTTTCCAGTGGACATATTTTGCTTTAAATGCTTTTTTATGTAAGCCTCATAGATAGAGGGATTTCTCCAGAAATCTGTCAGAGCTAGAATGAGAGGTGTGAATATAATTTCAAATATTCAACACAGGACTAGAAAAAGAATAGGGCTCTTAACAGATTCATGGTCTTCCTTGGTACCTGCTGCCAGATTGTCACCAGAGATCTGTGGGAAGAAGGAAGTCACAATGTAGGAATGGATGGTTGTGGGTCATCTGGACCAAGCTGAGCTCTCCAAGGCAGCAGAGTGGAAAACTGAAAGGCAGATGCCATGAACAGAGTTGCAATCTAGACTAGCACCACTGGACAGGGTGCGCTTTAACCAGCACCTGTCAATCCAGCCTCCACGTTCTCAACATGCAATGCACACTTGGACCAACTTGGCCACATTTCTTTCTAAGACTAAAGATTTGGGGCCTGAGGTTCATCTCACATCTCTCTCTCTGGCTGTGACCTCTCTCTCGTTTCCTTCAGTGCAAACAGCTGCTCTGTCACCACTCTAGAGATTGTCCCATTATCCCTGCCAAGTTGTTGCTCAACCCACCTCCAGTAATGTTTTTTTAAAAAAGGAATGATCTTTTCCCTTCTCTATGCATTTCTTCCATATTTCTTGAAATAGGACATTATCTCAGAAATTGGAAAATTTTTGGAAGAGTTGGGTCAACAAGCTTTTAATTATTACTAGAAACAGTACAAAGCTTGACTCCCTACGTTGAGCAAGCACATAGGCTAGTGTGGTTGGGGAGAAGCCCAGAGGTAAGTGAATCCTTGCCTCTGAGAAAAGATCTTGATGAGGGTTCTGATGCAGACTGGGAAATTCAAAGGTGGCTTGAGGTGGTGAGGGTAAGGAAGAACTATTCAGGCATGAATCAAACAGCACAGGCTTCCAGGCAGCTGTAAGCAGCCAGGCTGTTCATATGTACAATGGCTAAGCAAAGAGGAACCGTAAGGGATGTCTTTTAATTAAAATGTTGAGGAACTTACATTATTGTGTGCTCAACAGGGTATGGGAGTTGCTCTAGAGTTTTCTAAAACAGAAGTTCTAGATTGCTTTTCATTTCTTTAAGATGCTCTTTACTGATGACTAAGTAAAGAGCAAATGTGTGAGAGGCATGGAGAACAGTGATCCCTTCAGGAGCTAATACATGAAACTAGGCAAGGATGGCCCCAAATGTGAACTTGGGTAGTCTAGGAGGAGTGGCAGTCATCAAGGGCACACTGACACAAATCTCAAACTTCAGCTCAGGACCACGAAGCCTGCTTCTTGCTCATATGTTCCTCCAGAGGGAATGTGTTTCTGATCAGTTGGAGCAGCTTCTGCCTACAACAGTTCAGCAGCCCCAGAATCTCTCCTCCAGCTGCTTCACAGTTGTGAGAACCTCAGAATCCTCTGTATCAAGGCATAGGGGAGAAAGAGAGGAAGGAAAATTCCATTCGCTTGACGGCCTTGGCCTGAAAAGGCTCACATACTTCATAGGTGAGGATTAATCAGAGACCTCACTAAGATGCAAAGTCACCTTAGAAAAATGTCTTCTAGGTTCTGGATGAAGCTTGGCTATACACTTTCCTACAGAAACTAGATGAGAGGAGGTGTTATGGTTTGGATATGGTGTGTACCCCGAAAAGATTCATGGTAAAGGCTTGCTCCTCAGGTGGAAGATCCAACCACCGAGAGGGAATTGGTTAATGAGGGCTTTGATCTAATCAGTGTTTTATCTATTAGTGGATTTAGAGCTTGATGGCATGAGCAGAAGTTGGTGGAAAGTAGGAGGTGCTGGCCCTGTTGAAGGAAGTAGGTCTCTGGGGGTGTGCTCTGGAGAGACACACCTTGTCTTATCCCCTTTCTTTGTCACTGTCTTTGCTTCCTGAGGTGAGCAGCTTTGCTCGTGCCTCTAATCCGTGGTGTGATGCCTTTCCACAGCCCCAGAACAATAGAGCCAAGTGGCCATGGACTAAAACATCTGAAGTCATGAGCCAAAATAAATCTTTCTTCCTTAAAAAAAAAAAGTAGAGCTATCCAGGCATGGTAGGGAATGCTGATAATCATAGCACTTGGGAGATGGAGGAAAAGGGGATCAAGAGCTCAAGGCCATCCTCCACTACCTAGCCAGTTTGAGGCAAGCCTGGGCTACATAAGGCTCTATTTAAAAGAAAAGTAGTCTTTACTGGCTGTTGGTTCCTAGTTGTGGACCAATATCATGATTGGGAATTATGAAGATATAGAGGCCATGAAGATATCTATACAAAAGATGGAGAGCAAGTGTTGATGGTTAGAACATAGAATTGTGTTGTCAGTGTCTGGGGAACAGTTCCACTTGGTTGAAAGTTGCAGGTAAATGAGGAAATGGACAATGCTTTATTTATGCTTTAGATAACTGTGTAATTAGGAGTTGAAATACAGAAGGAGGAACTCTTGGAGGGGGTAAGATGCATTTTACTTGATGCATATCTTGGATCATGTTGGTAAATTCAGACCTGAAGATGAGGACCTGTTTGTGTATGACTTGTCATGAAAATGCTTCCAGGAGTTAGAGTAGTAAGAAAACAGGGGATGGGGTCAGGGAAAGGAATAAATCCAGCAAGAATATGAGATTTTAGCTAATGCCCTATGCTCCATCTGATTCTGCAGAACTCTAGGACTCTCAGCTTCGTGTGGGAGGCCAGAATGGTTCTCAAAGCCCAGGGTAGGCAGGTAGAAACAAAACCATGGAGAGGCTGAGAACATAGACACATCTACGGGTCTGAAGATACAGAGAGGAGTCAGAAATAGTGCCCCCCAAAGCTCCTTGAGGAACATCCAGCAGGAAATGGAAGCAGACAGTGGGATAAGTGCATTGGAAGCCTAAGAGGGATGAGGACCAAGGATGGAGACGGAGAGCCTTGCACTTGGAGGAGGTTAAAGGCATACTAGCAAAGGTGACTATCATGGACAGAGTATAATAATAGAAGTTGGGGCTGAGAGTTAGCCAGCGATTAAGAGCACTTGCTGTTCTTCCAGAGGACTGGAGTTTGATTCCCAGCACCCTTGTTGGGTGGCTCACAACTGCCAGTAACTCCAGATCCAGGGGATCTGATGCCCTTATCTGGCCTCTGTGGATATCTACACACATGTGGCATACACTCACAGAGACACGTCTCTCTCTCTCTCTCTCTCTCTCTCTCTCTCTCTCTCTC
>NW_008329677.1:1083148-1103275 GCF_000622305.1 Nannospalax galili
TCTCTCTCTCTCTCTCTCACACACACACACACACACACACACACACACACACATATGAATAAAATAAATATTTTTCTTTTTTTTCAGACAGGGTCACCATGCAGCCCTGGCCGGCCTGGAACTTGCTATGTAGACCAGGCTGGTTTTGAACTTACAGAGTACTTCTGCCTCTGCCTCCTAAGTATTAGGATTAAAGATATGCTTCACCATGCTGGACTTAAAATAGATCTTTTTTTTTTTAGAAGTGAAGGTTGACAAACAACTATGCTCAAGAGTCAGGCGGAAGAAGAAATGATGAAGAAAGTTGAGTATGAGTGTCCAAAGCAGCAGGAAGCAGGAGAGTAGGAAATTAGGAGCTCACCTGCCTTAGAGGAGTCGAATGAGAAAACCAGGATTAAATCCAGCAACAGAAGGCCATTCATTGTATGAGGGCAAATGCAGACTTAATTTCACTTTAATTAAAAAAAAAAAAACTCTTACTTTATATTTTGTTTGACAATGAGCATCATAACTTTGTATGAAATGACCATAAAGAAAGGGTTAAACAATACTTTAACTTATTACTAACACTCAAAGGAGCTCACGTCTTACTCTCATACATAAGATATTTTATCAAGCTATGAGATAGGGGCTCCTCATTTCAATTAGTGGAAAGATCACCATTAGCTAACTAATTAAGGCCGTTCACGCACATCTATTTTCTAATTACAGTTACCACTGAGATATTTTCACCCAAGTGGCCGGCAATGCTGTGGATTTATTTTAAATTTAGCTTGACAATAACAAACAACTAATTAATGTTTATAAATATGACAAAAATCCTCCCCCTGATGAGTTGTGGGTATTGCATACACTAGCAACCAGTTTATTAAAACATTAATTGCCCTTGGATTTGCTTTGGGAATCCTGCATAATCCATTTAGTACAGAGCAGGACTAACTCATTTTGAAGGGATTATGAAGGAAATCCTCCACAAAGTCTTTCGTTTAATTCTCGCTGTAGTCAAGAAAGGAGAAAGTTTGCTTTCATCAAATTCTGTGACTCTTCAGGGTTCTTCAGCACGGCACTTCATTCATTCATTCCTTTATTCGTCCACTTAGGACTGCCGGGCAGCTATTGTATTCAGGGCTTGGGGAAAATACTCCAAATATGTTCGTGGGTTATATAGATCAAAACTATGAGTTTCATCAATCAGATTCTGGATGACAATGTTCACTGAGATACTGGAAGTACCTCTCGACACTGTATCTGTAACCACCTTAGCAATTTCATTCCAGGGCATATACTCAACAGAAGTGTGATCACATTGCACTAACAAGACACATGTTAGAATTGTCATTTAGCATTATTTGTAATAACCCACAAATGGAAGCTTTTTTAATTTTCATCAACAGTAGAATGGATAGAATATGGTCCATTCCATAGTAGATTAGTACATAGCTATGAGAATGGGCAACTGTCATAAAACGTGGTCTATTCCCACAGTAGATTAGTATATGGCGGTGAGAATGGGCAACTGTGAAGTTCAAGGACAAACCGAACTAATCTACGGTGCTAGAAGTTCCTTGAAGGAGCATAGGAAATGGGAGCTATTTGGGTTCTGATAATGTCTCTTATTTTGAATTCTGGTCAGTTCGTGAAAATTCATTGATTAATCATGATTTATGCACTTTTATGCATGTCATATTTCCATAAAATTTGCAAAACAAAACTCAACCTGTTTGCTACAGATTAACCTTTTTTCTGTGTTTATTGTGCTTATTCAAATGTTAAGTGTTTACATGATAATTTAAATTTATTCATTCATCACACAAGGATTTCTTGAGTACCTGATTAATTTGTATGCCTATGAGGGTAAGTATGTATAAAGATGTAAAAGCACATGAATCCTGGCTACAGTACCCAAGGTTTTTATAGGACCTTGTTGGAGACAATCACACAGACCAACAACGACAGAGAGATGAGTGGTTCAGGGCATAAGCACAAGGCATTTGCTGCCGTGGTTCCTCAGCATTCTGCTGTCCTATTTAGGCAGCAGCCCCTGAATTTATTTATGAACCACTCCATCATCCATCGACGTAGGTAAGACCCAAGCCCCTCTCCTCAGGGGCAGAGTGTCATAATGCTGACCAGAGTCAACCTGCACATTCTTTCTTATGGCTATGTTAGTTCAGAGATAAACATGGAACCTAAGCTGCTCTGATGCTGGGAGAAAATCTCTCCCATCTTCTTGAAATTGAGAAGACAGCAAGTTGGAGCAGGGGTGAAAAATGAATCCACTACAGAGAGGTGAACAGGGGTTAGAGCTAGAGGCCAAGAGACACCATGTTCTGCCAACATCACTTGTGTTGAGTATTTTGTTTTCTAATGTGTAACTGAAAGACATTTAGCTGATACCCAAACTTTCCAAGGAGCTGATGTTCCAAATGACCTTTGAAGATAAAATAAGAGTTAGAATGATGAAAGGGGGAGGCATAGCCTGAGGAAAAGGCTACATACTTCCAGAAGATAGGAGTGCTTGAACCAACAGGAACAGGTAAAGGATCCAAAGAGTCCACCCTGGTTGGACATGCGGGGCTTCAGCAATCAATACATGCTGGCCTGAAGAGCAGAAGTGGGATGAGAGTTGTGAGGGTCCTGCCCAGAGTCCCCAAGATCCTCACAGTTCGTGTACTTGTGAAAGATTTCTCCTCAGGTACCTCCAGACTCTCCTATGAAGCTACTTGCTCATGAATGAGTTCTACCTGCTCATACTGATTTATTCTAGTCATCTGCTGCTGTGCAACAGACCACCCCACTAGACAGGGCTGGAAACACAATGACATGTTATTTTTCTTGATGCTAAGTATCAGGAGTCAGGTATTCTGCTACTCCACAGTTTTGGCTGCAGTCACCACTTGGTGATGTTCAGCTGGCCACAGGGCTGGGTTGGAAGGTACAGAAAGATTCCACTCATGCCTAGGACCTCCATGTCCTCTCTTTCCCTTCTGTTTCCTTATTAGTGATCCAGCTCGAGCTCTTTTACAGGTTGGCAGTGAGATCCTCAACAGAGAGAAAGCAGATGCTGCCAGCTCTCTGTCCTGGGCTCAGAAGTCCAAAAGCAGCATTTCTGCCGCAGGCAATTGGCCACAGCAGTTACACAGGCTGGCCAGACCCACAGAGAGGGCATAAATGCCAGCAGCAGTACCAGCACCCTTTCCCTGGAAGGAGAGGGGTTGTAGATACTATCCCTGCAGAGTGGTCAAAGCCCTTATTCCTCCCAAACTGCATTGTGTTTCCCAAACCAAGGAATCATATGTCAGATCTGCTTTGGGGTTGCCTAACGTAATACAGCCTACTATAGTTTGAATATTTGTCCCCTCCACAACTCAGGTTGACGTTTAATTTCATTATATCAGTATTGAGAGGTGGAGTGGTTAAGAGGTGATTGGGCCATGAAGGCAGGTGTTCAGAGTAAGTGGGCAGCTGTGAGCAGTAGAGAAGGCAGGTGTCAGCCTGTTCCTGTGGTCTCCCTCATATCTGCTTTACTGAAGAGCAAATCCAAAGTCCCATGACTGCCTCAATCACAACCTAGCAACACACAGCCTCAGGAAAAGGCCCATGCTTTTGAGTCATACAACAGGTCAGTGCTTTTCCCTTGGTGCCTCCTGACAACACTGATCTGGGGACAGGCCTACTGATTTCATTCACTCTGAACAGATGGCCTGTGTGCATTGCCAAGCTATTTTGATATTTATGATGTAAAATGTCACTCAGTTCATTATTAATTGTAACCTGGATGTCCCTAGGTCTCACTGGGCTGTAGGTACAAATGGGGTCATATTGACAATTAGTAGCCAATTAAGCTAGCTCATTAGCCCCCTATCTCTTTAATGCTGAAGTTAGTTATTTCTGGGGGCTCCCAGGGGTGTCCCACATATGCTTGTTACAAACTGTAGCCTGCCCCTCTCAGCTGTCCCTGCTCACTCCATGGCTTAGAGCAGAGCCTGAGTCACACTACTGGGCCCACTGTCCGCTCTCCCTTCTTCTCCCTAGAGTGCCAATAATGTCCTATTGGGAAAGGTTGTCAGAGTATGTGCTAAAGTCTGAAGACATGGAAAGTTCATATTTTTTCATTAAAACTATGTATTTAAGGGATAGAGTGATGGCTCAGTGATTAAGAGCACTGGCTGCTCTTGCTGAGGACCCACAGTGTCCCATCACTCACAGGGTAGCTAACAACTGTCCATAACTCTATTTCCAGGGAATCCAATGCCTTCCTCTGACCTCTGTGGGCACGACACAGATACACTTACATACATGCAGACAATACACTCATATACATAAATTTTAAAAAAACTGTCTTTTAAGTTTTAACTTTAAAGTCAATTCAAAAAAATGTTAAGTATTTTATTTATTTTTATTTTATGTGTATGTATGTATTGCTTGCATGTCTGTAAGTATATGTGTTGTGCAATGCCTGTAGAGGACAGAAGAGGGTGTCAGATCCCTAGAACCGGAGTTACAGACAGCTGTTAGCTGCCATGTGGGTGCTGGGAACTGAACCCAGGTCTTCTGCAATAACAGTGTTCTTAATTGCTGAGCCATCTCTCCAGCCTGACTAAAAAATTTTAAACTCAAGTAAATTCATTAAACCAATGAAATTAAGTTTAAATTTAGCTTATCATGCCTCACTTTGAAAATACCAGTTATCTTAATCATATGTGTGATTATATATTAATATGTTCATGTATCATATATTTAATTATCATAATTATGATATATATCATATATACAATTTTGTCTGGCTGCATTTTGTTAACTTCCAGTAACACATTAGCAATATTTAATAGCCAAGTCTCTAAAATAAAGTATGTATTTGGTAAGACATTCTCTTAAACTTTTTTCATTTTTATTTAATTAATTAATTAATTTAAGACAGGGTCTCGCTATGTATCCCTCCCTGACTAGGCTGGAATTTACTATGTAGGCCAGGCTGGCCTCGAACTCACAGAAATCTTTCTGTCTCTGCCTCCTGAGTGTTGGGATCAAAGATGTGTGACACCACACCCAACTCACCACTGCTTTTTAAAGTCTAAGTCCTGATATGAGCTGTGAATATTTTTCCCTCTTGGTTTTTCCTCCTTTACTGTGTGGATTTTTAAAGCCCATTTTCTTGTTTATGTTCAGGCTTAGTTTATTTTTATTATTGTTCTCCACTGGCAAATATTTATTATACATGACACAAGGACATTTTCATACACATATACAATGTGCTTTGAGCATATTTCTCCCCTAACTCCCTTTCCCACCCACCCCTTCCCTTCTCTTGGTCCTCTTTGTTTCTCTACACAGTTTCATGTCTATTTCCATGCTACATATACATATGTGATTTTATGTATCTATATAAAACCTGAGAACCACAAATGAGAGAAAACATGGTACTGTCTTTCTGAGACTAACTTAATTTGTTTAATATTGTTCTTTATAATTGCATTCATTTTCCTGCAGACAGCATAATATCCTTCTTCATGGCTGAAAAAAATCCATTATGAATACACACCACAGTTTCTTTACTCATTCGGTTGTTGACAGACACCTAGGTTAGACACTTAGCTATTGTGAAGAGAGTTCCAATAGCATCAATATGCAGTGGCTTTGTGATGTGTTGACCTAGAGTCCTTCAGGCAAAGATCCAAGAGCAGTATATCTGGGTCATTTGGTAGGTCTAGTTTCACTTCTCTGAGGAACCTCCATAGTGATTTGCACAGTGCTGAACTAGTTTACATTCCCACCAGCAATATGTAAGGGCTCCCTTTTGTCCACATCCTCCTAGCCGTGTTACTTGTTTCCTGAGCTGGGGTGAAATGGAATCTCATTTCAATCTTTTCTTTTATAGCTTCTGGGTTCACTTCCTCTGAGGAGATGAAGAAATCTCATTGTGCTTTCCTGGTAATTACAGACTACATTTTTAAAAATATTTCAATCTTTGACCCATTAGGAATGATTTTTTGTACAGAGTGAGGAATGGATCTGCTTTGCTTGATTTTCAGAGCCCTCCTCAGCTGTCCCGATGATCTGAAGGCTCATTTGTTCCTCAATTGTTTGAAAAACTTCTTTTCTCACAGACTTCTTTCTTTTCCAGTGTGGTGTCTATTCCTGCGTTTTCTATTCTGTTACTGCTCTATTAGGGAGCTACTGCTACGCCATTTGAATTGAGGCATCATACCATGTTTGTTAGCTCTCCTCTATGATGCTCCAACTCTCTACTAACCTAGTTCTTTTTTTTTAACACCAAAAATCTTAAAAGCATTTATTGATTAAAGACCATATAAGTCTCTATCATTTGAGTTAGGCCATTGTGAAGAATCATGCCTAGAATAAATGAGTTTTTTATTCTTAACAACTGTTTAAATGTTGTAACCTGAAGCTATTGATGATCATGATATCTTTTTTTTAAGTTTCTTAAAAAATTTTCCTTTTTGTATTTACATAAATAATTTATTGAGAATTTCATACATACATATGAGGTGTTTTGATCATATCCATGCCGGCTCTCTCCCCTCTAACTCCTCCCATACCTCCTCATCACTTTTTTCTGATAACTTCATGTACTCTTTCTTCTTCTTTTATTTATTTTTATGGGGCTTTTGGCTACTCTAACATTCCCCCCTCTGAAGAGGTGTCCCTAAAATCTTTTCAGGATTAGATACAAGCTCCCAAATTCTTTCAACATTTTTGGCCTTTGGAACAGAGTATGTTGCTAAGAGGCCCAAGGACATTTTGACTTTTAGCCAAGAAAGTGGCTACTTTTCTTTGGGGTCTTTTTACCCTAACTGCCTAGCCAATTCCTACCTCCTATTCTTATCACACCATCCTCTGAAGAGGTTATCCAAATTGCCAATAGGTATAGGGACACAGACCGCTCTGGCTTCTTGCATGCTGAACAGGGATGCAAGGTGAGGCAATTGGAGTATCCCTTCAGTGGGTCTATCTAAAAGACTCCCAAATTGCATAACTCTTATCTCTAGGGGGAAAAGAAAACCCTTGAATTGTGACTAGGAGATGTGAAGGAGAAGTAAAGGCAAGAGTAATTAGGATTATAATTTATAAACAGGGAACTAGAAAAAAGTCAGAACATGGCAATTTTCAAATGTTCATATGAGAGGCCATTGGAATTTCTTGATGAGAGCTTCCAAAGGCATCCCTCTGTTGGGTTCCTCCTCGTTTTTCTTTTGTCTTCCAAGGCTGGACTCTAGAGTGATGGATTCAGGATTTGCTTTTAGGTATTTTGATAGCTGTTGGAGTAGTTAGAATTAGTGTCAGTTTTCCAAAGGCTTCTAAATAGGGGGAGAAAACAAATTTATCCATCATTTTTAGAACAATAGCTTGTTGTCTCCCTTAGCTACAGGTGGGTACTACAGTATTGGAGACCAAGATTTGAAGTCTTACATCTGAGCAGCACTTTCTAAAAAGATGTGCACTGCTGTTTTGAACATTGTATTTCCATATAAGACAACCCATCTTTTCAACTCTTAGTATTTTATTGGCTTAGTGTTATTTTCTAAATTAATTTAGACAAAAACACTAGAAGAAACAACATGGCATGTCTTTTTCCACTTGCAAAGTCTTTTCTTTACCTAGCAAAGAATTTGAAGTCCTCTATGTAGAAGGCACATGTTTCTGTCAATGCTTCATCAGTTCAGTTCATATGACAAGTGTCCTCTTATACCTTTGATTTGATTGCTATTTGTATTTATAAATGTTGATGGTTTTCCCAGTAATGGTAACACACCTTTAATTCCACACTTGGAAGACAGAGGCAGAACTCTGAGTTCCAAGCCAGCCAGGGCTACAGAGTGAGAACTTGTTTCAAAACAAAGAAAAAGAAAAAAAGTTTTCTGTTTCTCTGAAGTAAAATTATTTGCATCCTGTTCCTTTGCCAAATTTTTATACTGTTGGTTGTAGATTTCCAAGGGATTCTCTTATGTTTCCTATAGAAGCAATCAAGTCATCTGCTGGAGTTTACACAAAGGTAAAAGGAAACCATCTGGAAGTGGCAGCAGAGCTGGGCAAAACACAAGCCGCCACACAGGTCGCAGCATGTAAATATCGAGAGAGCCACAGCCTCCACTTGAGAAAAGCCCATAGGAAACAGTATCTTTGGAGGAAAAGTGGACACATGTTCAATATCTCTTGTCTAAAATGCCTGGTCTAAGAAGTGTATCAGATTTCAATTTTTAAAATTTTGGAATATTTGCATGTGCATAAAGAGATATTTTAGAGATAGACTCCAAGTCTAAATACAAAAGTCTTGTATGTCTCATACATACTTTATAGGGTTGGAGAGATGGTGTAGCCCTCAGAGGCTAAGGCTAATAACCCAAATATCACATATACCTTATACACAGAGCCTGGAGGTAAGTTTATACAAATTTTGAGTTCAACATTGTATTGGCTGTTTACCATCACATGGAATCAGGTATGAATTTTCCACTTTTAGTACCATATCAGTGATCAAAAAGTTTTGCGTTTTGGTATTTTGGATTGGAAATGCTCAACTTGCATCTATTAAGGCATGAGCTGGTTGGAAACTGAACATATGGGACAGTTTCTTTAAACATTAATGAACACTCAAATGCCTCTTATAAACTGATGCCATGAAAGTCTTCCATGGGAGATGAATCTGGAAGCACTAATTCCCATAGGATGTAGTAGTCTTATTCCTATGCAGTCCCACTTTATGTTGCTGTTTTCACAAATAACATTTTCACATATTATATGTTCATCAACATAGATTTATATTTAAGATGTTAGGCTATTGTCTTTTAAGCCAGGTAGAAGAAAGAAGTTACAAACAGAAAATATATTTATGTTACTTTAAAAAATATTTTATTTATTATTTTTATTTTGTGTGTACGAGTGTGATGCCTGCATGTATGTGAGTGCACCCGTGTCGTGCTATTTATGCTCCTTTTATATTTACATTATATAAGTACATTTTGATGGCATTTTAATCTGCTCAGGGATTTTAGTGGATTCAAGTATTATCTATTACTCTCTTACTTCAGTCTAAAGAATTTTCTTTCATATTTCCTGTGAGACAACTCTATTAGAGTGAACTCTCAGATTTGTTTATCTGGGATTGTTCAAATTTCTTTTACTTTTTTGAACATTATTTTTGACAGACATAGAATTCTTGGTTGGTAGTTTTTTTCTTCAAGCCCTTTAATTATGTTCTCACACAACCTGTTAGCCTCTATCGTTTCTGGTAAGGAACCAACTGACAATGTTGTTGAGAATCCTTTGTGCGTGTTGAGTTGGTTCCATCTTGTTGATTTCAAGATTTTCTCTTTGCCTTTAGTTTCTGACAGTTTGATCTGATAGATCTTTGGGTTTATCTTGCTTAGAATTTATTGAGCTCCTTAAATGTGTAAATGAAAGTTTTCTATATTTGGGGGAAACTCTAAAAATTTTTTATTGAATTTGTGTGCATTTTATACAATACATCTTGAACATACATAGACCCCCTCCCCATATCTACACCTTCAAAGACCCCCTGTCAGGTTTCATGCATTCTGTCATATAAGTTAAGGCCTATCAAGTTAGGTTTGTGTCCTCAAATGTCCTTCAGTGTGAGTCCATCTACTGGAGCCTGGTAAACCTATCTAGTGTCACTTCCTCAAAGAAGATCAACTCTCCCTCACCCAGCAGTGATCAGCTGCCAATAGTTCCTCAGCTGGGGTGAGGTTTCTTACCTATTTCCCCAGTTCTATGCTGGGTTTTTGTCTGTTTTGAGTTTGCATGGGACTTATACATGTTGTCATCATTGCTATTAAGTTTATGTGAGGAAAGTTGCCAGATGCCTGAAAAACTCTGTTTCCTTGTGGTCATCTACCACCCCTGGCTTGTATAGTCTTCCCACCCCCTTTTCCTCAATGGTCCCAGGTCCTGGTTGGAGAACTTTTGAAGTATCAATTTTGTTCCTTCCTCTCTCTCTTCTTTTTCTAGAACTCTCATTATACATATGTTGGTATGTTTGATAATGTCCCATCGTTCTCAGAGGCTCATTTTCCTTCACTCTTGTCTGCATCTCATACTGAATAATCTTAATTAAGCTATCTTCAGATTTACTACTTACATATGCCATTGAGTCTGTGTGTTAACGTTAGTTTTTGCCATAGCAAAATATCTGGAAAAACGTCAACCTCAAGGAGGAAAGGTTTCAGTGTTTTTGGTCCCCTGGTTGGCTGGCTCCATTGCTTTCGGGCTCATGGCAGGGCAGGGGTATCACAGCAGAAGGGAATGTCAGGGAGAAGCTGCGTACCTTAGGGCAGCCAGGAAGGGGCAGGAGAGGAAGAGTGGGAACAAGATATAGCCTTCAAAGTGACCTGTTTTATCCAGTTAGGCCCCATATCTGAAAACTACCACTGCCTCCTAACAGTGCCAATAGCTGGGGACCAAAATTAGTACATGGGAGACATTACATTTTTTGTTAGTTCTCTCTCTCTCTCTCTCTCTCTCTCTCTCTCTCTCTCTCTCTCCGGTGCTGGTAGCAATTTCCTTTGAACGGAAACATTCCCCCGTAGAGGGAAGTACACAAACAAATCCCTAAAATGTAAAATTTACAATATTCACAAGGCCCCTCCCCAAGGTTATTGTTCTAGTTTGCTTTCCTGTTACTGTGATAAAATACCATGACCCGCACTAGAGAGATGGCTCTTGCTGAGGACCGGGGTTTGGTTCCCAGTACCCACATGGTGGCCAACGACCATCCATAGCTCCAGTTCTAGGGGACTCTGATACCCCCTTCTGACCTCTATGGGCATTGCATGACATGGGTGCACATACAGGCAATATACTCATACACATAAAATAATAATAATTATTATTAATAATAATTAATAATAATAATAATAATTACCATGACCAAAAGTAAATTGGGAGAGGAAAGGGTTTATTTGGCTTATACTTCCAAGCAATAGTCATTCATCAGGGGCAGCTAGGACAGGAGCAGAGGCAGGAATCATGGAGGAATGCTGCTTTCCTGGCTTGCTCCTTTGGCTTGCTCAGCTAGCTTTCTTATACAGTCCAGCCCCACCTACCTAGGGATGGCACTGCCCACAGTGGGCTAGCCCTGCCTACATCAATTAGTGATTAAGAAGATTCCTCATGAACATGGCCACAGACCCATCTGATAGAGGCAACTCTTCAGTTGGGGTTCCCTCATCCCAGGTGACTTTAGCTTTGTCACATCAACAGTTAAAGCTAACTATGGCAGTTACAAAAGTAGCAAAAATTTGCTGGGGAGAAGACTCTGACTTGTTAAGCTGCCTACTAGTGTGCAGATAGCTCCAGGGATGTAGCTCTCCTCAGTCATCACACAGCCTGAGGTGAGCTTTTTGGTGGTACAACTGCCTTTGAGTCACCCATGCTTCTTCTTCTTGTAAGAAACCTCTCACCCAGACTCATGTAAATAACCTCAATAAACTCACTGTTCACCAACTTGGACTCTGATGGCATTGTATCTTTGATCTTTGTTAGTACCCCATCTGAGGTAAGTAGATGTTTGCTCATCTCTCTCCAGGAAAAGTAACACAACACAGGGTCTACTATGTAGACCAGCAGGTGGCCTCAAACTGGTTATACATCCCAAGTTAGCCTCAATCACATGATCTTCCTGCCTTGGCCTCCCAAGTGCTGGGATTACAGGTATTTTCTACCATGCCTGGCAGTTGCTGTAGTTTTCAACTATATGATTCTATTTGGTTCTTTTTATAATTTCTCTCTCTTGGTCAATATCCTCTAATTAGTTGAAATGATGTATTCATGCTTCCTATTAGCTCTTGGGACCTTCTTAAAATAGCTTATTTACATCCTTATCTGAATACACCCAATACCTGTGCTTCCTTTGGGGCAGTTTTCCCCTGTGACGAGATCATGTTTTCTTTCTTATTCCTTTGTGTGACTTGTAATATTTTGTTGTAAACGGTCACTTTAAATACTATAATGTGGACGCTATGGGACTCAGATTCTGTCCCTCCTTGGGTCTGTTGTTGCTTCTGATTGTTAGAGTTGTTCTTTGTCTAATGACTTCTGTGGAGTCTCTGTCTTCGTCATCTGTGATCCCTGAAGTTTCTACTCAGTTTAGTGGTCGGTAACTATTGGACAGAGAGTTCTTTTCATGCAAGTAAGTTTTTTCCAGGACCTTTGTATTGTGTGTTGTTATATGTCTTTGTGGCTCAGAACTTTACTTTCATTGTTTTTCCTTCTTACCTGTGCAGAACCTCAAGGTCAGTCTGAAGTAAGAGCACAGTGGCTTCTCAAGTCTTTCCTGAGCATACCCACAGCTGCAGTTGGCCCTTAGCATTCATTTGAACTTTTAGATGGCCAGGAATATGATGAAAAATTTCAAAGTTCCTACAGACCCCTCCCTCAGACATCATTCAGCCTTTACTTTTATGTTTCTTGGTTAGTTTACTGTTGGCTGTACCTGCTATCACCTCAGTCAGTTGTGATATTAAAAACATTTTTTAAAATGTCAACTTCCAGGCTGGAGAGCTGGCTCAGCAATTAAGAACACTGACTGTTCTTGCAGAAGACCTGGGTTCAAATTCCAGCACCTACATGGCAGCTAACAACCTTCTGTAACTCCAGTTCCAGGGAATCTGACAGTCTCTTCTGTTCTCTGTGGGCATTGCATGACACAGGTGCACTTACCTACATACAGGCAATAGATGTATACACATAAAATAAAAATAACAGATAAAATCAAAAGTCAGCTAAGCATGGTGGTATATACCTTTACTCTCAGCTCTCGGGAGGCAGAGGCAGGTAGATATCCGTGAGATCCAAGGCCAGCCTACTGGGACTACATGGAGACCTTTTCTCAAAAAAAAAACAACAACAAAAAAAAACCTGTCAACTTCCTTTCCTTCTTCTTAGAGGTTGTGCTGGAGAGCTTCAGTTGTCAACTTGACACACTTGGGAAGAGGGAATCTCAATTAGGGAATTTCCTCTACTGGATTGGCCTGTGGGCGTGTCTGTGAGGCATTTTCTTGATTGCTGAATGATGTGAATGGATGGCCCAGTTCACTGTGGGTGGTGCCATCCCTGGGTAGGTGTTCCTAGACTATTTAAGAAAACAGACAAAGGGCTTGGAGAGATAACTCAATGGTTAAGTGCACTGACTGCTCTTGTAGAGGATTGGTTAGGTTTCCCAGCACCCACACGATGGATAACAACTGCCAGTAACTCCAGTTCCAGGGTATCTGACATCCTCTTCTGATCTTCGCCAGCATTGTATGACATGGGTGCACTTATACACATGGAGGCAATACACTCATACACATAAAATAAAAATAATAAATAAAATATTTTTTAAAAAAGAAAACAGGTATAAACAATTCTAAATAAAATAAGAAAATTGAATTGAGCACTGTTAAAAAACTGACAGCACACAGGCACTGCACGATATGGGTGCACTTACCTACATGCAGGCAATAGACACACACACACACACACACACACACACACACACACACACACATACACACACAAAAAATAATAAATGAAAATTTTTAAAAAAGAAAGAAAACAGGCTGAGCATAGGCCAGAGGAGCAAGCCAGTAAGCAGGTTAAATAATATAAATGTTTGGAAATGAAATTTATTCTGCTATCTGGTATCAGGAATACTGTCTGCTACTTTTCAAGGCTACCACTGACTGGGATGGATACCAGTGATGGAGCTGGAGTAAACTCCATGACACACTCACTTTTCTTAACAAGATTAAGTCACAATTCTTGACTAAATGCTTTCAAGGATACTAGAAGATTTTGTCTAATTTCCAGAGTTCCAAAAAAGTTGATTCTGACTAGTTCCAATTTTTCTGGAAGGCTGAAATTTTAGAGGCCCTTGCTGGGTCATTTTCATGATGTCACTCTAGTTTCCACTGCCTATACCTATTTTTTTTAACTCTATTTTTTCCTTGAAAGGAATAAACATTCTTGCAAAAGGAGTAGGGCTTTGTGTGCTTGTTTTAGGAACAAAGTGAATTATTCATTAGGTTGGAATGATCCATCAAATTTTCTTTCACAGGAATTTGAATTAAGAGACCTAGCTAATCCAGTGAGTTGGAAAGGCTAGCAAAAGAAATGCAGTCATTTAGGTGTGATGGCAGTAGTACCAGAAGCTGCCTGGAAGACTCTGCTTCCTTATAAGCATGTATAATTGCTCCTGCAATCTTTCTGCCTTCTCTTCTGCAGTGGTCCCTGAGTCATGGGTGGGTAAGGTTTATATAGGAGTCCTATCCAGAGACACACTCTCTACAGTCTCTTGTTCTCTATACTTTGACTGGTTTCTGGTATAGCTTCCTTCACTTTCCTCAACCTGAACTCACCCTACCCTTCCCAACACTTACAAAAATTCTTACTTCCAGACCTTCATTGACCCTTTGTTCTAGTTGCCATCAGTATCTAATCATTCCAAACTTTAGTGACTTGAAGTAATAATTTTACTGTGCTCACTGTGGGCATGCCTTGTGGTGCTACTCCCATTTCTGCTACAAAAATGTGATGGCTGAGGCAACTTATAAACTGAGGGATGGAATAATTTAGAGATCTCTTTCCTCATAGGTTTGGCAGTTGATAGCAGCTAGATTAGGACAGTTGCCAGTCAGAGCACTTACATATGAGGAACACAGCTTGGGCTTCCTCACAACATGGCTGCCCTGGGGTAATCCAGCTTCCTACGTGGTAACTGTGCTGGATAGCTTTAGTGTCAACTTGACACACCTGGGTGGAGGGAGCCTCAATTGGGGAATTTCCTCTATTGGACTGGCCTGTGGCCATTTCTGAGGGGCATCTTCTAGATGAGTGATGTGGGAGGGCCCAGCCCACTGTGGGTAGTTGCCACCCCTGGGCAGGTGGGTCTGTTTTGCATAAGAAAGCAGGCTGAGCAGGGGCCAGGGGAGCAAGCCAGTAAGCAGCGTTCCTCCATGGCCTGTGCTCCAGCTCCTGCCTCCAGGTTCCTGCCCTGAATTCCTACCCTGGGCTCCCTGATGAACTGTGACCTGGGAGTTGTAAGCTGAATAAATCCTTTCCTCCCCAAGTTGGTATTGGTCAGAGTGTTTTGTCACAGCAATGGAGAAACAAACTAAGACAGTAGCACAGGGCTCCCAGAGAGAATTTCCCAAGACAAACAGGTGAAGCTGCTTGACCTTTTCTGATTTTAGGATTATACATTGCCACAGGCACTCTAGTCTACCAACTGAGCAGTCATAGCTGGCCAGAATTAAAGGAGGTGGGACACAGCTGCATGTGTAAGTGGGTGGGGCATCTAGGAACTCATCTCCAGGGTTAGAGGTTTCTGAACCTGTTTTCACAGCTCTCTCAGCAGCGGCTTAATATTTAGACATGTAGTTTTTATTAGGAAAAGGCATATGTGGATCTACCTCTGTTTCATACTCAAACCAAGTTTCAAGTTAGAAAACAAAAATAAGCACTTAACAAAAGTCCAGATAAGAAAAATATACCTACCTATCACATACTTTGAGATTTGGGGCTCAGTGGTAGGATGCTTGCCTGGCATGTATCAAAGCTCTAGGTTTAATCCTTAACCTTGGAAAAAAGTAAGTTTTTCTACAAAGAAGGAGAAGAAAAAAATGGACTTAATATACTTGTCCAAATAATATTTTTTTAATAAAAAGGAATTAATATAGGAAAGTAAACACATTTTGTGCCTGGCAAGCCCCCCTGGCCTCCCAATCTGCTGGGTTCAGATATACAAGGAGAACCCTGGACTTGGTGGTCACAGTATATATTTCAGTTTGCAATGAAATATTTCTGCAGCACTTTCCACCAATTTTTTTTATTGTGCACAGTTTTAAGCATGAGAAAGCAGATCCCACAGTATCATGAACTCCCAAGTCACCAATACCAGCATCAGGATTTTATTAACTCCTGGACAATCTTATTTAATCCGCAGCTCTTCCCATCCATTTCTTTCCCTTTGTGTGTTATTTTGAAGAAAATTCAAGACCTCATATTATTTTATCTGTGTTTTAGTGTGACTATTAACAAAAAAAGTCTTTTCAGAACAGAATCACAATACTACTACCACACCTACACTAACAACAACAATTCTTCAAAAGTATCTAGTCTGTTCCACATTCCAGTTATTTCACAAATGTTAGGATTGTTAACATTTGAACAGGGACCTATATAACAGTCACATGTTAGAATTATTTCATTATTTTTAAATCTTTCTGATACATAGTTTTCACTGTCTTTTATCCATACTGTTCATGGGGCCATCAGAGGGTGTAGACAACTCCTCTGGTGCTCTATTCATTCCATTCTTCCCTGTTCCTGTGTCTTTCTGTCTGAGGATGTCATGTGACCCAGCTAATATGGTGGATCTAAATGTCAAAGATCTAACTCCCTGCTCTAGCCCCTCAGTGTTCAGATTGGGGGACAGGTAAGAGGGATTGGGCTGTGAATCAATTCTCCAGTTCCCTTACTCCTTGGTAATACAATGACAGTCCTGCTGTTTTTCACGGGGTACCTAGTCAGACAGCATGCTAGTTGCCCCTGATTGTAACATGCTCATCCGCACACACTTGGCTGGCCTTCCTTTATCTTCTTTCTCTTTCCTCTTTGTAAGAACCCGTAGTGTTTCCTGAGATCACCTAGGGAAACATGTTCACCCTAATCTTTACTCTGGACCCACAACAAAGATGAGGCAGTAAACAACTAAGGTACGGGCACTAGCCAGTAGCTCCCTCCCTCAGGGTAAGACCCAACAGGTGCACTGTCTTTGAAGGATGTGTAAAAGTGAGCAAAGCAGGGGAAATCCTACCATTAGACATGAATTCAGATTCACAGGGATGAGGTGCAATTCAAAGCAGACAAGCTTCCCCATGTACTTCAGTCTCCCCCAGACAGGAGACAGAAATAAATCACAGCTCAGGGCTCTGTAGTCATTTCTCCAATCCCAACCGTCAGGAACAGGTTCTGTCTGTAAGAAGCCAGAGTTGTGTAATCCCTTTAGGAAAGATTTTCTTCAAAAATGGTTAAACTAAAAAAAAAGAAAAGAAAGAAAGAGAAAAAATCTAGCATTTTAAAGCAATTATAAGCATCTATTATTTGGAAAACTCACTGGTGAGATCAGCTCACTCGTGGATAATAGCAGATAAATGAGACTGGATTGTTCTAACACCTGCACCAATGTTTGTCTTTTCTCTAACAAGGTGTGGCTGGGCATTGTCCATGAAATGGGCTCCTCATTACCTCAGCCATTGTTTGGGAAATCAAAGCTATGATGAATAGCTGTGCCTTGGGCTGCATAACTCAGCCACAATAGACTTGAGAGAACAGGTGATGAGGGAACGACACCCTCAGAACCGCAGCTCCAGGCTAATTCTCTTTATTTTGATTTTTTTTATTGCCAAGTTGTGCATGATCATCATAAAAACACTAACAATTAAGATGTGCATGAAGCAAAAGCCCTTCTCCAGCCCCCACTTCTGGGACCAACCGCTATAAGCTTTGTGTAGAAGAGTCAGAGAGACATGCCAAGCACTCACACATGAATACAAACCATCGCTGTGCCTTCTCCACTGCCATCCATCTCAGCCTTCCCTCTGTCACCAGCAGTTTCTTCTTTGCACGATCTCAGAATTCCACTGCATGGCTTGTCCACATTTTATCCATGGCCTGTGGGTCAGTTAGCTTGTACAAGCAATTAGAAAGAGAATCTTAACTTTATTTATGAGAGAATTTCTGCAAAATGAGTTGCTAGAATTGGAGTTGCTAGGTTTAAGAGCACGCATTTTTTAAAAACCTCTTACTTAATGCTTAAGAAGTGCTTTCCAGGGGCTGGAGAGATGGCTCAGTGGTTAAGAGCACTGACTGCTCTTACAGAGGACCAGGGTTTGCTTCCCAGCACCCACATGGCAGCTACATAACTGTCTTTAATTCCAGTTCCAGGAGACTCCGAAGCCCTCTTCTGACATCCGTGGCATTGCACGACACAGGTACACTCACATACATGCAGGCAATACACTAAGAAATGCTTTCCAAATCAGGCCAAAATATGTTTGTCATTATTGACTTAGTTTGCATTTCTTTTAGGCAAATGCTCTACCACTGAACTATGTCCCCACCCAATTTGTATTTTTTAAAATTATTTTTATTTGAGATTTTTTTCCTCTCATGTTTATTGTTCACTTCCATTTTTTTCTATTAGCTGTGTGGAATCAGCTGCCCAAATGAGACCAAGTAAGAGCTTCTCATTCAGAGCTTGTGATGAAAGGTAGATGGACACCATCCTTGCCTTAGGAGGCAGGGGACTTGGGAAGCTTGCTAGAAGAAAGTGAATCACAGGCACTCTTTGGTTAAAGGTTGTTGACCTGGGGAAGCTGGAGGAGGGTTAAATAGCAACATAGCATGTGTGTAATTGGTTAGGAGACTATATTTGGCTTTTTTGGTTGGTCCTAGGTAGAATGCTGGCAAAAGACTATGGAAACTTTGTCATTTACTGATTATGTTCTGGATGTTTAAAGCCAGTTGCTGCAAAGATTGTAGTTTTGCTTCCTGGTCTCAATTGCCACAGATTGTGGATTAGAATGCTAAATTTATGTATGGCCAGCTATAGCCTATTAATACAGACAGTCCCCCATTTATAATGGTTCAGTGCATGATTTTCCACTTTTGATGATGTGAAAAAAATGCACTCAGTAGAAACTGGGTTCTGCATTTTGAATTTGGCACATTTCCAAGCAAGTTATACATGGTACAATCTTCTCCTGATATTCTGGGTAGTGGCAGTATGCCTCAGCTCCCAGTCAACCTTACTACCCCAAGAGGGAAAAGTCTGACACATTATGGTATGCACTATCTTGCTAAGCAAGAAAGTTTGTAAGAGGATGTTCTTACAGAGAAAGGAGACACCGAGGTTTTCAGCCAGGAAGCAGCATTTCTTTCTCTTTTTTTTTTTGACTCAATAAAAAAACTTTATTGAGAATTTCATACATGCGTATAAGATATTTTGATCAAATCCACACCCACTCTCTCCTCTCAAACACCTCCCATATTTTCCCATCACTTTTTTCTGACAACTTCATGTACTCTCTTCTTTCTTTTTCTTTCTTTCTTTCTTTCTTTTTCTTTCTTTCTTTCTTTCCCTTCCTTCCTTTTTTTTTTTTTTTTTTTTTTTTTTTTTTTTTTGGTCGGGGTTCTCTAAAAAAGAGGACTCTCTTTCTCTCTCTCTCTCTCTCTCTCTCTCTCTCTCTCTCTTTCTTTCTTTTTTAAATGGGGCTTTTTGCTACTCTAACATTACCCCTCTGAAGAGGTAACCCTAAAATCTTTTAGGGATTAGATAAGAGCTCCCAACTACCTTTGTCATTTTGGGCCTTTGGAACAGAGTATGTTGCTAAGAGGCCCAAGGACATTTTGACTCTTAGCCAAGAAACTGGCTACTTTTTTAGGGGGTCTTTTTCACCCTAACTGCCTAGCCAGGTCCTCCCTCCTATTCTTGTCATACCATCCTCCGAAGAGGTTACTCAACTTGCGGATAAGGAATCAGGATGCAGACTGCTCAGGCTTCTTCCATGCTGAACAGGGATGCAGGGTGAAGCAATTGGAGTACCCCTTCAGTGGGTCTGTCTAAGAGACTCCCAAATTGCATAACTCTTATCTGTAGGGAGAAAAGAAAGTCACTGAGTGGTGAATAGGGGATGTGAAGAAGTAAAGGCAAAAGTAGTTAGCATTACAAGTTCTAGACACACATGTTCTCCTGGATTTGGGGATGGCTAAAGTGTACAGTCTGGGGAAGGCTAGGAAGAGAAGGCTTGACCCATGCTGGGTAAACGCTTTCCAGTGTGCACATCCTCAGGTCATTCACACACCTCAGCAACCCCTCAGTTATCTCGGTAAGTAAGCTCAGTAAATTCGTTGGTTCCCTAGTAAAAAAATAATCAAACATTGGCTTGACACTAGAACCTTAAAAGGGAATAAGCATTGCTTACTATCCATAGGAAAAGAATTCTCACAACAGATGGAAAATTTATTTGTCAATGTTATTATGTCTCATAATTATTAAAAGAAAGAAAGAAAGAAGAAAGAAAGAAAGAAAGAAAGAAAGAAAGA